>NC_072442.2:29353981-29660000 GCF_028878055.3 Symphalangus syndactylus | reverse complement strand
GAAGTCCCCAGGCATGGGAGTCAAGAGATCTTAGACACTATTGGCAAGGCATATAGCCTAAATTGTGTACCTTAACCTCACTGGAGCTCAGTTTCCTCGTCTGTAAAATGGGAATAAAAATGCCTGCCCTAGCTATCTCTTAGGGCTGATATGAATAATTAATGAAAGAGATACGTGAAATTAAATTTTCTAATTTAGACTCTAGACTATTGGGGTCTTCTTCAATCCTTTCCACCCAGGCAGAGTCTTTGGTTCTACCAATATGTAATTTTTTTTTTTTTTGAGACGGAGTCTCGCTCTGTCGCCCAGGCTGGAGTGCAGTGGCGCAATCTCGGCTCACTGCAAGCTCCGCCTCCCGGGTTCATGCCATTCTCCTGCCTCAGCCTCTCTGAGTAGCTGGGACTACAGGCGCCCGCCACCACGCCCTGCTAATTTTTTGTATTTTTTAGTGGAGACGGGGTTTCACCGTGGTCTCGATCTCCTGACCTCGTGATCCGCCCACCTCGGCCTCCCAAAGTGCTGGGATTACAAGCATGAGCCACCGCGCCCGGCCCAATATGTAAGTTTTAAAATGTGATCAAAGGAAAGCCAGAGCTATCACCTTGAGGTTCCTGAATCTGCCCTCCTCTCCTCTATCAAAGAGATTATAGCACACACAGGTGGGTGGGGAGGATCCTAAGCACCATAAATACATGTAGGCAATATCCATATCTTTCAAATGTTTGTCCTTGGTGAGAGCTGCAGCTGTCTTTTAATATGGCTAAATGAAGTAGGGGAAAATCAGAAAAATGCAAATGAGATCCTTATTTTAGGCAAATCACTCTCAGCAATGCTCATATCTGATCAAGCTTATCTTTAGGACGATCATTAGGATAATGGATTAATGTGAAAGTTTATTTTTACCCTGTCTGCTCTCACTCTTTGAAAACCCTTCAAACCTCATCTTGATTCTGCCAGACACCCCAGAAGGACGGGAACTCCTTACCAGTCAGTTTAGTCCCCAGCATTCGTGTTGGGGCAGACTCTGGCAATCACAGGGTGTAGCTCACCACAAGGTCACCCAGCACTACACTGCCCCTACCTTTCATCACGTGACCTGAGATAGCTGCAGCTACCCTTGGACTCCAGGGGTTTTATGTAGGAAGTACCAGAAAGAGATGAGAAAGATATGTGGGAATTTCTTTACAAGGAAGCCTTTGAGAGACCTGAAGTGTGATAAAGAGGTTAAGAGAATAAGCCTTGAAGTCAGGCAGTCCTGGTTGAATCCTAGCTGTCTTACTTACTTGCTGTGTGACCCTAACTTCCATGAACCTTGGTTTCCTCATCTGTAAAATGGAGATCATATTCCCATCTACTTAACTGGGGTGTTGTGAGATCTAAATGAGAATTGTGTGCACGCAGCACCTAGTGAAGTATCTGACATGGGGTGAAAATGAGAGCTACTGAACACTTAATAAAGCATTGTCCCAAGTTCTTTCTATGTATTAATTTAATACCAGCAACAACCTTATGATATGGGTGTTATAGCCCTCTTCTTTAAAAAAAAAAAAAAAAAAAAAAAAAAAGGAGGAAAAGGAAGGCCAGAGAAGTTGAGTGACACAGCCAAGGGCCAAGATTTGAACCCATGGCTCTAGAGCCCACTGCATCACTCCTACCCTACAGCTCTTGCCAACTCGCTGGCAAAAATGGAGAAGGGTCTTTTGCTCGCACAGAAGCCGGACTTGTAGCGAACCCCTCTAGAATTCCATGTAATTAGAAACAGAGGGCACCAGTTCAGGAAGGAAGAAGCAGGTAAAGGAGAAGGTACAGGGGCCCAGGGCTTTCACTAGGCAGGAAAGAGAGAGAGGCAGCAGGATCCTGTCCACAAGCAGCCATCCCAGAGCCACTTTCTAGACAGGCCACCCCCTACGCAGAGCCCCCGACACTGCTGTCCCGAGCCTGAAGCCCAGCTAAGGCTTCTCTTCCCTGCATATTGAGAAGGCGGCTGGAGAAACAACCTGGGGCTCTGCAGAGATGAAAGTCACAGCACACCCTCAAAGCCTTTCTCATCTCAAGCATTAGATCACTTCGTATCAGAGCCACTTGGAGACAAGAAAGTGGGAGTCCACCTTGGGGCAATGGTATTTGAGTCTGAGTCCAAAAATGTTTGCCTATAGATGTAAAGAAAAGCCCAGATTCTTAGAAACGACATAGCAATTAAGACAAAAGATTAAGAAATTCAGGCCTATTTCAAGTTCCAGCTCTAACACTTACTAGGTCCATAGCTTTGAGTGATCATCCTAATCTGGTGCCTCAGTTTTATCTTCTGTAAAATGGGGCTAATAATACCTACCTCATAGGATTTAGGGAATTAAATAGGAAATATATGGGGCCGGGCGCGGTGGCTCACGCTTGTAATCCCAGCACTTTGGGAGGCCGAGGCGGGCAGATCACTAGGTCAGAAGATCGAGACCACGGTGAAACCCCGTCTCTACTAAAAATACAAAAAAAAAAAAATTAGCCAGGCGTAGTGGCGGGCGCCTGTAGTCCCAGCTACTCGGAGAGGCTGAGGCAGGAGAATGGCGTGAACCCGGGAGGCGGAGCTTGCAGTGAGCCGAGATCGTGCCACTGCACTCCAGCCTGGGCGACAGAGCGAGACTCTGTCTCCAGAAAAATAAATAAAAATAAATTAAAAAAAAAAGAAATATATGTACAGAGCTGAGATAGGGTCTAGCATAAAGTAAGTGGTTAATGAGTAGTTAAGTACTTATTATTGTATGTGGTGGTTTTAAATTCCTAAAAGACAAAAAGACATACATTCAGTTGACCATGTCTGTGTGGAATGGACAATGTGCACATACTTACATATAAACATGCATTTATACGTATTTTCCCAGGCACATCCCTGAAAAACCAGTATATACTCAGACATTCCCTTGAATCAAAATCGAGTCTATTCCACTTCCTCCTCAGTCCAGTGAGGTGTGCAAGACATCAATTATTATCCCCATTTTAGAGATCAGGACCTCAGGGGACTTAGCAGCATCTAAGTAGCCTGCTCAAAGATTCAAGGCTAATCCAATGTCCTCCCTACTCTTTTCTTAGCCTTCCTGACAATTTATGTTCACTGCCCCCTCTAATTCTCTGTCCAAGCTAAAAGATCGTGAATTCCACCCCCCGGCAAATGCAGCCTGATTGTGGGAAGGAGATGCCTGAGAAGAGTGAAAGGAAAAAAGAAAGAAGATAGAGGGAGATGAGATAAAGGGACATGTGGCCTCGTTCTTCACTGTCCCAAATTCCCTTTTCAAGGTCATAAGCCTGCACCCACCTCTTCCAACCTCCCCCTCCATCCTTGTCTCTGCCCCTGTGTCCCTGTCTTGTCCTCCCAAGGGCTGCAGCAATATTTCAAATGTTCCTCCCACAGCTGGGTGCCTGCGCTGGTTTCTGGGCTCCTGGCATCCTGAAGCCCCACCCTGATGCTGGCTCCACAGGTGCCTGTGCACATTCAGGGCTGTGAAGGGTCAGTGGTCCCCGTGAAATTCCAGGAAGGAACAAGGCTTCAGGGGCGCTGTCCTTGGCTGGTTCCTACAGCACTTCCTTCCTTACACCCCGCAGAGCCTTTGGCATGTAGAGTCACGTGTTCATCTAAGTACCACTGATGGTTTTGATTTTCTACCTGAAGAGTGCACAGAAGCTGGCCTTGGACAATAAAAGCAAAGGCAAAGGTGCCGGGAAGGAAGGATCAGCCTGAGGAGGGTATGGAATGGTGCATGCAAAGTACCAGCACAGCGCCTGGCTGTGTAGACTCCTCACACAGAGGGCTTTCCTCCCTGCGCCCAAGGAGATCTCAAAGGCCCCCCTCCTGCCAAAGCTGCATTTCAACTCCTCACATACACTTGGGCTTCAGTCCATTACACATGGAAATTTGGCTTCATTTATATAAAGGGGCTAATTACCACATGAGACATAATTACAAGACAGGAAATGGATTTATAGATGCCGTCAGTGGGAGGGGAAGTTGCAGCGGCTGCTTGGACTGCTCTGTGCTCCTAAGGGGCTAAAGCTGTCCCCAGCGGACAGGATTCTTGCCCTGGGAGTTCTTGCTTTGCTGAGAAATGTGCTCTTAGAGAGGTCGGCAGTACTACAGATTTCTGGAAATCAAATCTAGTTCTGTCTCTGGATTTGTTCCGCAATTGGCAATGTATTCCCACAGGATCTCTTCACACAATAAAAATCATACTTAAGAATGTAGTTAGTCTTAAACATTAAAAGAGAAAGACAAGTATTTTGATAGATTCCCAAACTAGCCCAAAGGAGAAATGCTGGGTAGAAACTGTACAGCATTAGTATCTGCTCTTCTTCGAGGTTAGATGAACCCTGAGAAAGAGCTGTATTTGCCAGAAGCGGTGGTGTGCACCTGCAGTCTCAGCTAGTTTGGAGGCTGATCGCTTGAGCCGAGGAGTTCAAGGCCAGCTTGGGCAGCACCCTTTCTAAAAGGGGGAAAAAAAGAGCTATACACCTGCTAATTGACCTAATAAATAGTCCCTTAGGATTTCATTTTTCACCTTAAAACCATATATCTTAATTTAGACACACACACGCAGAAAGGTAAACAGACAATAGGCATAAGTGAAAAGGCCCTTCCTCATTGATAACCAAAGATAAGCAAATTAGTACTAGCTAATATGTGGGGAGCACACTCTGTGCCAAGCACTGAGCTTTGCCTGTCTTATTGGTTCGTCTTCACAACAGTCCCATGAGGAGGGTGCAGTCATAATCCTCAATCGATAGCTAAGGAACTGAGACTTAAGAAGGTCAACCAAGGTGGCCAAGTCCATACTGTAAATGCCAGAACAAGCGTTTGCACACCACTTGTCTGAACACAGAGCCCGGATTCTGAAGAACAATGAGAAAATCTCTCAAATTAACAATAATATATTCTCAAGAATCTTAAAAATAAAAATTTTTCAATTTAAAAAAATTTTTAAGAAAAGAGTCTTAAGACTCACTCCTGGAGACCGAGCATTTGACTCCTGATCACCTATCTTTATGAAATAATCTAAAATACGGAAAAAGTTTAATGCACAAAGATCTTCTGAGCAGAGTACCTTGATTATAATAGGGGAGAAATTGGAAACTAAATGATTAGCAATGAGGGAGTGGTTACATAAATTATGGTACATCCATAAATGGAGTATTATTCAATAATTAAAACTGATGTCGCTAAAGAGTTTATAACAACGTGGGCAAAAGTTAATGTTATGTGGAATAAAAATAGCAGGATTCAAATATGTATGCGTTACAATCTCTACAAAAAAAAATACGCAAAGAAGGACATCTAGAAGGAAACGTACCAAAATGTCAGTTTGTCTTTTTTTTAAGCATAATTATGACTGTAAGAAACCATTTTCTGTCTTTTGTGACAGCTCTTTATTGTTTGCACTCTTAACAGTGTTCTCCAGGCCCTGCCCATGCCTGTGAGTACTTTATGGTGAAGTCTTGCTTATCTTTCCTCACAGATGTGCATTTAAAAGAACCACTATCATCATAGTTTAACATTCCTGTAAGTGTAAGTGTTCACACAATGGGCTTCCCTTAAGCAGAAGATATCTGTGCCAAAGTTGCTTCCTTTGTCCTGGCTGATGACATCAGGTACAGAGTAAAGGACCCTTTTAAGACCAAGGAAAGGAATGCCTAAGGGGCAGGGCTACAGGTACTATGAGTCTCCTCCACACCTAAATGGTCACTGGTTCGTTTATTCATACACACCACAAACTTGTGCTGTGTGCCTACCATGTGTCAGGCAGCACCACTTTGGGTTCTGAAAATGTAGAAATAAAAAACCCAGGCCAAGCATGGTGACTCATGCCTATAATCCCAGCACTTTGGGAGCCTGAAGTGGGTGGATCACTTGAGGAGTTCGAGACCAGCCTGGCCAACAGAGTGAAACCTCGTCTCTACTAAAAATATGAAAATTAGCCGGGCTTGGTGGCACACACCTGTAATTCCAGCTACTCAGGAGGCTGAAGCAGGAGAATTGCTTGAACCCGGGAGGCAGAGATTGCAGTGAGCAGAGATCACGCCACTGCACTCCGCCCTGGGTGACAGAGTGAGACTATGTCTCAAGAAAAAAAAAAAAAACTGTCAAAACTTTGCCATGTGGCTCTACAAGCGTCTCTGCTGATCATCTAGGAAAATCCGAGGACGCCAAGGCCAAAACAAGTAATTAAGACTCTGTGGCAAGTCATTGGCTGCAGAAAGAACTAGAAACCGAGTCAGGGCCAGGTGGGATGGCTCACGCCTGTAATCCCAGCACTTTGGGAGGCGAAACGAGGGGCATTGCTTGAGCTCAGGAGTTCAAGAGCAGCCTGGGCAGCAATGTGAGACCCCAGTCTCTACAAAAAATAAAAAATTAGCTGGGCATGGTAGTACGCACCTGTAGTTCCAGCTATCTGGAAGGCTAGGGTGGGAGAATTGCTTGAACACGAGAGGTTGAAGCTGCAGTGAGCCGTAATTGCACCACTGCATTCCAGCCTGGGTGACACAGCAAGACCCTGTCTCAAAAATAAGAAAAAAAGAAGCCAAGTCACCCAGCACTTTGCTTTGGGCAGAAGGGGATACGAATTCTCCTTGCTGGTCTAAGATAGCAGCCTCTTTGTAAAAATAACAGTAATAATAATCAGTTCTGTTGGTAGTTTCTGGTGCCTGTGGTGGAATGACAAGGACACTAGCATAAGTGGCTTGTCTTCCATGGGCCAGGCTTGTGCCTAAGACTGGTCTTCCTAACACAGATGGTCCACCAGGGTGGTTGATAGGCTTGGTCTGTCTAGAAGCGTCATGCTGCTCCTGTGCTTCCAACCCAGGAGGACGCGTCACACCCCCACACCACAGGGAGTTCCACGCCAGGGCAGAGTGAGAGTCAGACTGACCTGGGTTCCGCCCCCTACTCAGCCACTTTCTAGCTGGGTGGCCTTGGGCAAGTTTGCTGCCTCTTCTGAGATATAAGTTCCTCAGGAGAGGGGTTGTTGTGAGGAGGAAATGGGATAATGAAGAAAAAACCTGAAGCCACAGCATCACTTGAGGCATGTTCAGCCTGCTCTTGGAATTTGGTTCCCTCATTCTCCTCAAGCCCGGTCAGAGGTCTCTGGGCCACCGTCTCCAAAGGCCCCTCTCAGACAAGAGCACTGACCCAAGGCCTCTCTCGAGCAGCCTGCTCACCTGAGCGGCCCATGAGAGACAGTCTGCCATTTTAGCCTCTAACACCCACTGCTTTCTGAAGCAACAAGGCCTACCTTCTAAGACACCTGCATTAGTGGAGAGAGATCTGCCAGCCTAGCGAGGCAGCTGGGACCCCGGATTCAGACTGCCAAGAGTCTTGGGCCTTCAGTAGTCGGGGTCCTGTAAGGAGACAGAAGCAAGAGCTCAAAGGCTCCCGCGAAGCAGCCTTGGCCCAGAAGAGGACTCCCCTGTGGAAAACTGCTGGAGTTGCCACCACAAGGCTGTGGGACAATAGAGAAGGGCCCGTGAGGAAGGAGTGGAGAGAAAGGGGGAGACACAGAAGGTAAATCTCTGGAAGGACAGTTGGGGAGGAGATACGTGTGTGGGCTTCGGGAACAGAGGAAAAAGGGTTTTGCTTGAGTAACCTTGGCCAGGTGTTTAAAATCTGTGTTCGTCTGGCTGCCAGAGTGGAGGGAGTGACACTTTCTATTGTGCAAAAGGTATGCTCTGGGCCCAGAGATTCAGAGGGGTGTTCCTAAGGAAGGCCAGGTGGCCACCAGACGGGCATTTCCTTTCATCAACTCACGAGAGTCCAGAATCTGTGCACGGCCTGAGAAGCTCCCAGACCTGGTTTATTGGCATATGGATGGTTCACATCTCAGGAGTCAGAGTGTCCAAGAGCACAAGAACTGGAGCATAAATCCCAGAAGGCCAGGGAGCAGACTTGATGGGCACAATGGCTCAGGGAGTATGCTCCCACCCAGAGGCTTGGCAATCCCAGGGACCTATGGAAGTGTCTTGCTTGTGAAGCTTGGAATAAGAGTCTATGACTTGCTTTATTGATCTTAATCAGGGTCCCCTGTCTAAGTGACTTGTGGACCTCTCACCATCCTTCCACAGCATTGCCACAGAAAGGTAGGTCTCCATTTGGTTAGCCTCCCTCTGCTCTCTTCAGTGTTTGGGCACTGCCAAGTTCTTTGGGTTTCCTTTTCCATCCTACCAGGCCAACCACTTGCCTTCTGTTCTCCCTGCCATTCCCAAAAGAATGGAAAGCAAATTGCTTGGTTTCCACTTTGTAATTACACTCCCTTTGGGAATGCCTCCCTGGTCACCTTGAATGGCACTGGAGGTAGCGGGGAGGGAGTCTCAAACTCTTAAGTCACATCTTCACAGACTGATTTTTATTTCACTATAAATGGCTATTTCTCATCCACTGTGTAAGAATCTAAAGAGTCTCGTTCTCAAACGGAAACTTTGTTTTCCATACCTTCATGCTCTGGGTAGAGGAGCCCTCATTATCATGTATGGATAACATTTTCTTCACAGGGTGGAGGTGAGGATTAAATGAGATAGTAGTATGGGTGTTCATTTGTATTTGAGTTCTTAGGCCAATGTCTCACAAATCACTCAATAAATCACCATCCTATATCTCCTACCCACTACATGACCAATATGTGAGAAGAGAAGAACAAACACAAGAGCCTCAGCATCTTAGTCTTTGCCAGAAATAAAGCTGGGCTATGGAATAGGAAGGAAGAGGAAGCTGAGGAACAGACATACAGTTTTGATGTTTGTCCTGCCCAAATCTCGTGTTGAATTGTGATCCCCAATGCTGTAGATGGGGCCTGGTGGGAGGTGTTTGGATTATGGGAGTGGATCTCTCATGGCTTGGTGCTGTCTTTGCGATAGTGAGAGTGAATTCTTGTGAGAGCTGGGCGTTTAAAAGTGTGTGGCACCACCCTCGCCACTCTCTCTCTCCCGCTCCTGGTCCCCCTTTGGCTTCCACCATGATTGCAAGCTCCCTGAGGCCTTCCCAGAAGCCAAGGAGATCCCAGCACCGTGCTTCCCGTAAAGCCTGCAGAACTGTGAGCCAATGAAACCACTTTTCTTTAAAAATTACCCAGTCTCAGGTATTTCTTTATAGCAATGCAAAAAATGGCCTAATACAAACAGTTAGTGAAAGAGGGGAGCTACAACTCAAATTTTCTCTATTCAACACAAGATCTTTATTGCATCTCTCCCCCTGAGCTAGACACTGTATTACAGCACCTGTTCTTAAGAACATAATGAGGTCTAGACACATCAAAAATCCAATTATGTAATCTAAGTGTCAAGGTCTGTGGATATAAAATGGGGTCCCATTAACTTTTATTGTGCACATGACAATGACTTGGGCTCCCACCTCATCCAATCTTCCTCACAAAAGGCATTTCCCAGTTATTTGGAGCAGTCCCCAAGGGCATATCTTATATGCTCTTAAAACAATCCACCCATTTACAATCACCGCACAACATCCATCATATTCTCCCTTTCCTATTTCAGGTGCTCTGTCCCGTGTCACAGCCCTGGTAGCATCAGAGGGAGATTCTTAGATGCCCCTTCTGAAATCACCAGTGATCTTTGGAGGGTACCAGCTCCTGGTGCTCTCAATATCACCTCTATCTAGAGCCCCAGATCTGTGTCGGTGTCACATTTTGTCTCCTGGACCCCAAAGCAGCACTCTTTGAGCTCGGAGTCCATAAAGTATCTCACCAAGAAGACTTCAGACCTCCCATTCTTCCCCTCTATGCCCCACTCCCTGCAAGCAACTTCCCACGCCCTAACCCAGTGAGGGCGTATGTGGAAACAGCCAGCCAGCTAACCTATGCAGCTAGCGATCAACCATGACTACCAACCAGAATAGTAAAATGGCTATGCACCTGGCTTTGAAGACAAGCAGTCCTGGGTATCAGAGTCAGCAGCTCTCCTGTTTGTTAACTATTTGACTTAGGTATACCATATCTTATACTCTGAGCTGGTTTCTTCATCTGTAAAATTGAGATAATCATGGTAGTGGTTTCAGAGAGCAATTGTAATAATTACTTGACATAAATCATGTAAAGCACTACTTCCCAAACTATTTTCCATTTTATAAACCAGTGGAGGGCTCTTGTTAAATCTATGGGCTCCAGGGCTTTACACCAAGCCTAGTGAATCAGATCTTCAGGGAGGGGCTCAGAATCTGTATGTTGAATGAGTGTTCCAAGTGGTTCTTTTGACCTTATGGGAAATACTCAGTAAATAGTAGCTTTGCAAAGTCACAATTTACATTACCAATATCTATAGTCAGTTTAACAATGATGTCACAATTTCCATCAAGAACAATGAGTACTATGTTTTACTTCTGGATAACAAAAGGGCCATTCTGAGGTTTTTTTTCTTAAAGCAGCAGTCTCCTCCAAAGGTAAATTAAGGTCTGTAAATTTAGATTCAGAAAATGATCTGTAAATTATATTTTATTTTATTTTATTATTGTTTTATTTTATTTTATTTTATTATTTTTTCGAGACAGAGTCTTGCTCTGTCGCCCAGGCTGGAGTGCAGTGGCGTGATCTCAGCTCACTGCAAGCTCCACCTCCCAGGTTCACGCCATTCTCCTGCCTCAGCCTCCTGAGTAGCTGGGACTACAGGCGCCCGCCACCACGCCCGGTTTTATATTTTTTGAGACAGGGTCTCACTCTGTCACCCAGGCTCAACCTTCTCATTGCAGCCTCGACCTTCCAGGCTCCAGTGATCCTCCCTCCTCAACCTCCTGAGTAGCTGGGACTACAGGCATGTGCCACCATGCCTGGCTAAGTTTTGTATCTTTAGTAGAGATGGGGTTTTGCCATGTTGTTCAGGCTGGTCTCAAACTCCTGGGCTCAAGCAATCCTCTTGCCTTGGCCTCCCAAAGTGCTGGGATTACAGGCATGAGCAACCATACGGGCCCATAAATTTTAAATGAGCACCTATCCTGCTTTTACCTACTAATGTTTCAAAAACTTTAGGGACCGATCACATACAGGTAGCCCTATTATATCATATTCTCTGTAGGGTCTTGTATACAATAATCATCTTCAGAATTAAGTTAGATTCACATACACAATGTCAACACATGTACAATTTTTGAAATATACCAAGACTCAGAAACATAACCCTTGCAAACCTTGGGAAGTGTTCATACATGTTTTTATTACTCAATTTTTTCATCCTCTTACATCTTCCACCCAGCTGTGATCAATCAAGGCTATCTTTTATAATCATGGACTTTCTGTGATCTTTTCTACAAAAACTTTCATCTCATTTCTGAAGCATCACTTCTCTTCTAATATTATCTAGTTTTCCAACTCATTACACTGATACCTTCTCCTCAGTGTGAAATTACTGACATCGATGAGGTGTGAATTCACCTCCTGGGTTCTACTCCTGTACGAATTCTCTGGAGAACCATGAGTCATGACTTCTAGATGAGACCCTTTGCCCATTTTTGTCCATTGACTTCTTGGGGTAAGCTGTCAATAAGAGTTTCTCTATGTCAAATGAGGGTTGAGCTATATTTGAAGGCTTACCCATGTTTTGTAGACTACAAGCCTTTTTCACACGAATCTTCTGATGTCCCAGTTCCCTTTTGAGGTGGTCTCTGGTATCTCCACTGGCCTTTTATTTATGCATTTGCTTTTGAGAGGGGCTCACCAAATTGCCCTCCACAGCCCTACTGGGGGGGCCCTGCTGGCCCCTTCCATCCACCCAGATCACAGCAGAAACACTGAAGGCAAAACTGCCAACTTGGATCCCTTCCAGGAATAATAGTAATATCAACTATTCTGCATTCTGCTCAAAGCTCTATCTAAATCATCCCATTTAATCTTTAAATTGGCCCTTCAAAGTGGATATTATTACAATACCCACTTCAAATGTTTGATTCAAAGAACTTAAACAACTTGTTCAAGGTCATTGAGCCAGTAAGTAGCAGAGCCTGATCCTTTGGACACTAACTATAGCTTCCAATCTCCATACTGTTGCCCCAATTCCCTCTCACTTTTCATCTTCTCCCTAGTGACTTAATGGGAGCCCCAATCTTGCCAAGGGAAAGTCCATAGTCTTTAACACTTTCAGCCTAGGTTGGCACCGAGACCTTGCCCAGCCCAGCTGGACTTGCATGACAGAGAGGCTTTATTCTCCAGCCCTGTGTTCCTCCACAGCCATTCTCTGAAGGATGAGGTCATTCCTCGTAGAATTACTTTCTGCTCCTCCAGCCGTACTCCCCTAACTCCAGTGCCCCTCAACACACTGTAGTCTCTCAGTTCCAATTGTCATCACCAGGCTGAGTGGGCCCTTGGAGACACCTCTAGGCAGGAGAGGACTAAGTTAAAAGTCCAGGCAGCAAAGACACTGTATTATCTATCTCTGTATAACAAATTACTCCAAAGTTTAATAGTTTAAAACAAAAAACGTTATTATCTCCCAGTTTCTATGGGCCAGGAATATGAATGTGACTTAGCTGCATGCCTCTGGCTCAAGTTCTCTGCTGGCTCAAGTTCTCTGAAGAGGCTGCCATCAAGCTGTTGGCCAGGAACACGGTCTCATCTGAAGACTCAGCTAGAGCGGAAGGCTCCAATCCCAAGCTTGCACACATGGTTGTCATCAGGCGTCAGCTCCTTATGAGTTATGAGGCTAAAGATCTTAGTTCCTCATCACAACACATAGGCCTCTCCAAAAGACTATGGCAGCTTGCTTCCTCTACCACGTGTGATTCAGGAAAGACAGCGAGAGAAAGCACACCCAGGGTGCAAACCACAATCTTTTTATAACCTATCTTGGAAGTGCCATTCTATCACGTCTACTGCATTTTATTTGCCAGAAGTGAATCATTAGTCACTTAGTGGAAGGAAATTACACAAGAGCACAAATACCAGGAGATGGAGATCATTGCCAGAGCAGGGGTTGCAGGGTGGTCAGGACTTGGTAATCCCACTGCAGGAAAAGCCATTTAAAGCCTTGGCCCAGTACTTGCATCTCAAGATGTCAAGAATAACAGATCATGGCTGAGCATGGTGGCTCACACCCGTAATCCCCACACTTCGGAAGTCCAAGGTGAGAGGATTGCTTAGGCCAGGAGTTCAAGACCAGCCTGGGCAATATAGCAAGACTCTGTCTCTACAAAAACAAATGTTTTAATTAGCCAGGTTATAGTGGTTCACGCCTATAGTTCCAGCTACTTGGTAGGCTGAGGCCAGGGGATCACTTGAGCCTAGGAGTTGGAGATTGTAGTGAGCTATGATTGTACTACTGCACTCCTGCTAGGTGACAGAGAGAGAGACCCTATCTCAAAACAAAAAAAAGAAAAGAAAACCAAAATAAGAGATCATGATCTCAGTAACTGAATCCTATGGAGAAGAAAGAACGGGATTCTTTGTTTCCAGTTTTGGCTCTGCCACTATTTGATTTGCAAATCTGGCAGGTCACTCGGCTTCTCTGACCCTTGGTTTTCCTCCAAGGAATGAACCCCTAGGGACAAAGATCTTGTCTGATTTACCTCTGCATATATCAAGGACCTCACAGAGCATTTGGCACACAGTCAGAGCTTAATGAATATTTACTTACTTACTTAATTAATTAATTACACTATGTTGAAAGGTTGTGAGGACCAAACCATATAGTTGAGTGTTGTAAGTCATCAGATCACAGAGACCTAGTGCTACAAAGTCTTAAACGTGTGAAGGTGTTATTGTGAAACAGAAGTGGACTAAACCATGCTAAAAAGCAGAAAACCATTAGATTGGTGCAAAAGTCATTGCGGTTTTGCATTGAAAGGGATGACAAAAGCTGTGACTACTTTTGCACAACCTAATACCATTCTCCCATCTCCCTGTGTCTGAATCAAGGCTCTTCCCTTCCTTCCTCAAAATGGAATGGCCCTGAATTACCTGTTGTTTACGTGATGGCTTTTCTTATCTCTTTTGTTGCAGACTATGCCTACTATAACTTTTTTTTTTAATCTAAAGTGTTTTATGACCCCCTCATGGAACCTAAGTTATCCTGTCTCATAAATAGAATGTAGACAACTTGAGGGCCCTCAAAGCATAGTGGTACACTTAAGAATGATGAAAATATCTAGAACTGAGAGCAAGATTAGTGGTACTATCCATTGTAAGGAAAGAAAGTCCCAGGAAGACAATGATTGATGCCTTTTCTCCTATTCTTCATCATGGGATCAGGGTTTTGTGGGACAGAGGAGACAGAACAAAGAAAAGGTGGAAAAGATAATAATGGCAAAAACTTACGTATAATGTCTCTGTAAAGTCTCTTCTCCAATAATCTTGAGATGTCACATCATTTCCTCCTGTGTAACCTCTTGCTTCATAAGGACAAAATTTCCCAAATCTCTGCAAGCTGAATTTATTCCTCTGCATAACCTAAAAGGCCACGACTAAAGAGAAAAGCATCCTTGTACAAGTAAAGGAGACAAGAAGGGAATGTTCATGGAACCTGTGAGGTAGTGTGTATGAATGCAGGACCCACCTGCACCAGGTCACCTAAGGTACTTAGGTTAAAATTCAGATGCTCAGTCTTTACTCCAGCCCTCTGAATCCAACTCTCTGGAGAAGAGGGAGGAATAAGAGCACAAAATCTGTCCAGTGGTCTTTGTTGGGAAGGTGGGAAGAGTTGCGGAAGATCTGTGCATGGCAAGTTTCCAGCCTGATAGGGTGTTATCCAAAGCAGACAGACTGGAAATGCAGGTCTGCCCTTGAAACCTCTAAAAGTCAAAGTAGAGATGCTGAAATGAAGGTCATCTTTAAATTCTAAAGAGCAGGACTGAAAGCAAGAGACCGTGCCAGTGGATCAGGAACTCAAAAGATTCTTTCATCAGTCAGGGGCAGGAGCAGGTAGAAGGCCCTGATAAGCGCTGGTAACAGAAAGGGATTCTTACTTGCTGTGGTGGTCTGGTCCATGGGTGGGTCTGCCTAGCCTAAACGTTTTTCTTTAATTGTTGCACACCCAAGAGGAATGCTGTCCCAGCCCACCATTTCCCCTGCTGTCACCTTCCGTGACTCTAACTCAGATTTGCTGAGATTGACAGAGCTGCCAGGGGAGCCAGCCCGGCTGTCTGGTGTGTGTAGTTAAAAATAATCTTTAGAGATTGCTAAGCTGGCTTCTGAATATCTGTGGCTCTAATTAATGGGTGATCGTCATGCTGTTACATGAATTTGAAAACTACTGCTTCCAGAATGCATTGTTGCCCCAGCTGCTGTCTGCCAAGCCACCCCATATTGTCCACATCACCCGCTGGCCCCCACCCACCCAGTCTGTCACCCCCAGGGACCAAAACCTGTGCTCGATCCACTGGATTCTGAGTCTTGGCCTGGTTACCAAAAGATACCCTGAAAAACAGCTTGAACGCAGAGAATAACAAAGGGGCTTCATCACAGCTTATTTGACTTATTTATTTTTCTCGGAGATTTCTCTGCTTCAGCCGCCTCAGGGGGCAGGTACAACAAAATGACAGAAATGAAAACACTGAGCCACATTAAAATGCTCTACCAGCAACAGCCAAATCCTGAGGCTTTGAGAATAAGCTGACAGCAAGTGCAGCTGTCCCTCTGCTAGCGACATGAGTGTAGGCTGATTGATGGTTTTGGGCTTAAGCCCAGGAGTTTAATGATAATGATGATGGTGGTGATGATAATTATTATAATAATAACTAACTTTTATTGAGTGTTTTCTATGTGCCAGAAACTGTTCTATGCATTGTGTATATCTCTATCTGCATCTCTCTCTGTAATATCTACACATCTAAAATCTTATTTAATTCTTACTGCAGTTCTATGAGGTAAGAAATATTATTACCCTATTTTACAGAGGAGGAAGCTGAGGCCCAGAGGATTTCAATGACTTGGTAAATGAGTTGTGGGGCTGGAACATGAATGGTTTCTCCTTCATCATTACTCAAGTCTTCTGTAGAAATATGATGAAATATATTGCAGAAAAACAACCTCTGGATCCCTACTGTTTGAATCCATTCCTGAGTTCACATACTAGTTCTGATATTTACTAAGGGTGTGACCTTGGCCTCAGTCTTCTCAACTATAAAACAGGGAGTCAAGTGCCTCCCTCATTTTTTCAGTTGGGTCCTTTTGACTGTGAATTACAGAGTCGTTCAATCAAGTCCCCTCAGGAAAAGGGGAATTTATTGAAAAGATATATGCTGTACTATTTTTTTTTAGAACTACAGTATTTGAGTGCAAGTAATAGAAAACCAACTCAAACCAGCTTAATCCAAAAAGGAGATTCCTTGGCTCACAGAACTCAGAAGGATGAGATAAGGTGCAGGTGAGAGACAGCTTCAGGCCTCTCTGGATCTAGGACTCAAACGATGTGCCCGAGCAACTTTGTTACTCTTTCCATTTCTCAGTTCTGCTTCTCTCTATGTATTGGCCTCATTCTTTGCTGCTATAGTTGGGCTTCCTCTCTTGAGCCTGCAAAGATGACCACAAGCAATCCTAGCTTCCACGAGCCAGGAATAAGCAAGCAAAGAGTCTAACCAAAGTCTTAGAGACAGTGCAGCCCTGCTGACACCTTAATTTTGAACTTCTAGCCTCCAGAACTGTGAAATAATAAATGCCTGTTGTTTTAAGCCCCCCAGTCTGTGGTACTTTGTTATAGCAGCCCTGGGAAGCTAACACAGTCCCCTTCTCTTTCCTCACCTCAGGAGGTGAGAACTAGCAGGTGATCCAGCTTCGCTGTGTTGAACTCCATGTATCCGACCATGGCCTCTGCTCTTTTTTATGCCTGGCCACCTCTGCACCCATAAACCTGTCACAGAGGGAGTCCTGAGACTCATGTCCACAGCATGGATGCGACCCAAATAGTTCCTCAGCCTGGTGCTCCTTAGCACAATTAAGTCCCAACCAGATACAGAAGATTGCAACCCCCACACCATGCTTGATTCTCAGTAGATAAGCAAGCTAAGTGTCCTCCCGGAGTGCAGTTCTGCCTCGCCCAGTCACAGATCTGCTATCAAATTTTGCTCCTCAGGAGTCTTAGGATTTTTGCATTAATGAGACTTTAATAGAGCAAAATATGTGGTGACATCTAATGGTGTCCAAGATAAACTGGGCCAGAGGACAAAAAAAAAGCTTGGTAATAACCACATAAATTATTCTACAAAGTCCTGCTTTAGAAATTCTTAACCCCGGCCGGGCGCGGTGGCTCACGCTTGTAATCCCAGCACTTTGGGAGGCCGAGGCGGGCGAATCACGAGGTCAGGAGATCAAGACCACGGTGAAACTCCGTCTCTACTAAAAAAAATACAAAAAATTAGCCGGGCGTGGTGGCGGGCGCCTGTAGTCCCAGCTACTCGGAGAGGCTGAGGCAGGAGAATGGCGTGAACCCGGGAGGCGGAGCTTACAGTGAGCCGAGATCGCGCCACTGCACTCCAGCCTGGGCGGCAGAGCGAGACTCCGTCTCAAAAAAAAAAAAAAAAAGAAATTCTTAACCCCTCAAACTCTTCCTATACCTTATTTTCCATATCCAAACAATTACCAAAACCTGGCAATTTTACTTTTCAACGAGGATTTCAACAAATAGTTGTTGAGTGCCCACCGTGTGCTGGAAATTGCTCTAGGAACTGGGAACCAAGAGGTTGAGCAGAACAGATAAAGCACTTGCTTACGCGGGGCTTATATTCTAGTGGGGAGCTGGCAGGAGAGAAAGTAAGCAAATAAACAAATAGATAAATAATATGTTAGGTGGCTAGGTGCAATAAAGAAAAATAAAAGAAGATAAAAGGATAGTGAGGGATAAGGGGACTTTTTCACACAGGACCGTGAAGGAAGGACCATATGATGAGATGACATTTGAGCAGAGACCTGAACAAAGTGAGAGAGGGACAGCAAAGTACAAGCCCACGCAGATATCTGGAGGAAGAGCATTCCACGCAGAAGAAGTGTAAGAGCCCTGACATGGAAACAGGCATGATGTGTTGGAATAATGGCAGGGAGGTCAGTATGGCTTGAATTTGATGAATGAGAGGAGATGGTAGAGAATGAGACGTGAGAGGTAGCTGGGGGCCAAATCATGTAGGGCCTTGGAGACCACTGTAAGATGGGTCATCCTCTGCATGAGATGGGAAGCCACTGGAAGGTCTAAGCAGAGGAGCAACACGATGTAGCTTATCTTGTAAAGGATCCCTCTGGCTGTCATGCAGAGCAGTGGCAGGATCACAGTTCACTGGAGCCTCAAACTACCAGGCTCAAGCAATCCTCCCACCTCAGCCTCCTGAGTAGCTGGAACTACAGGCACACAACACCACATCTGTCTATTTTTAAAATTTTTTTGTAGAGATGGGGTCTTGCTATGTTGTCCAGACCATTCTAAAACTCCTGGCCACAAATAATCCTGCCACCTCAGCCTCCCACACTGCTGGGTAAGCCACCACACCCAGCCAGTTTTATCTATATCTTGAGGGGTGGGAAAGCCCCCTGGCTGGCATCTGCCTGACATAAAGAACATGTGCAGGCCAAGCATAATAATCATGCCTGTAATTCCGGTGCTTTGGGAGGCCGAAGTGGGAGGAGAGCTTGAGGCCAAGAATTTGAGACCAGCCTTGGCAACATAGCAAGCCCCTGTCTCTAACAGAAGAAAAAAATGAATAAAAGAATTAGCTGGGTGTGGTGCGTCCACCTGTGGTCCCAGCTACTAAGGAGACCAGGGCAGGAGGATCACTTGAGCCCCGGAGTTTGAGGATGCAATGAGCCCTAATTATACCATTGCTCTCAGCCTGGGTGACAGAGAGAGAGATTGTCAAAACAAAACCCTGCAAAACAAAAGTGCCCACAATGTTCATTATTAATATGATTAGTCGAATGCTTAAGTCCCTTCTTACAGAGTGCTGTTTAACTTTCAGCTCAACTCCAAAAAGCTGACTATGAGATTAGGTAGGGGCTCTTGACTCTCGGCCCAGGCTCTTCTTATCATCACCGACTGGGTCCTTTATGCAGACTACCAAGAGAACCCACTCCAGGCCGGCGCAGTGGCTCACGCCTGTAATCCCAACACCTTGCAGAGCTGAGGTGGGCAGATAACTTGAGTCCAAGAATTCGAGACAAGCCTGGCCAACACGGCAAAACTCCATCTCTACAAAACATTAGCTAGATGCGGTGGTGCATGCCTGTGGTCCCAGCTACTCGGGAGGCTGAGGTGGAAGAATCACCTAAGCACGAGAGGTCAAGGCTGCAGGGAGCTGTGATCGCGCCACTGCCCTACTCCAGCCTGGGTGACAGAGTGAGACTCTGTCTCAAAAAACAACAAAAAAAAGAGAACCCACTCCTTGGATTAAACCATGCCCAGTTAAACCACGCCCAGGCTACTGACAGTGACCATCAGGGTACTTTATAGGTCCAAGCAACAGTGCGGGAGGATGAGCAAGTGATGTGACAAAGGTAACAATAATTACAATGATCACTCCTAAAGCCTGTGGCTCTGAGCTCCCACAGTAAAATCCTAGGCTCCGTACCCCTTCTCCCTCATCCTAAGACCCTTCTTCTTCCTCCCTTCCTCCACCTTCCCCAGTCCCAGGAGAGTCCCTGAAGGGTTCACCAGCCTCTTCATTACAGAGATGAACATTACAGAGAGGACTTACACAGAGGACACTGCCTGAGGGACCAAGATCAGAGACCGAGTCCAAGAGCAGGAGCTGGGGTGAGCAGCCCACTGTCAGTCATTCTTTCTTTTCACTGAATTGGTCTGTATTTTGAGCATCATATAAAAAAACCCCTTTGCGTTTCCAAAGTGCTTTTGCATCCATTATTCCAAAAGATATGTAGAGTGTGTCTATTTTGCAGGTGAAGCAGCTGGGCTTTGAGAGGGTAAGGCATTGCCAGAAGGTCACCCAGCTAATTGCAAAGGATCTAGGGACAGAAGATGGTTTCCCCCACTGGGACCTGAGTCTCCTGTTGGCTGCCATCACCAATGCTTCACCAGCAAGAGTGACTCCCAGTCTCTTGGTGGAGGATGGGGGAGCTCAGATTCAGAATATGGAGAATGTTCCAGATGTCAACATTTTAGCCTTAACAAATTTATTGAAAACACATTTCTTCAAAATAATTTAATCCTAAACAGTTAAAGCAGGGGGGAAAGGCAGTTGTCAAAGAATGAATTGAACAGACAGGATAACAGACAGGTTAAGGGGAATAATTAGAGGCTTTTTCTCGTTGTTCAACAGCTTCTTTTTCAGGCCTGTCAATCACTGTTTATCACACTTGAACCAAAACGATGATTTTTTTTTTTCCTCTCTGAGGCCCGGAGGACCTACTGGGGAGAGAGTGACTAACGCTGAGGCAGGACCAGTGTGTCATACAGACTGAGACCAGAGGAGCTCAAAATTGTTTATGTCAGCACAGAAACCAGGAGGACCATGCCAATAGGAAGGGCCCATGCCAGCAGCTACTATTATTTCTGGCAGAAGGAGGCGCGAATATTTTTCTGAGCTCCTATTTTGTCAGGTATTCTTTATTTAAACTTCTCAACAAACTTGCCAGATGGACACTTTCACTCCCATTTCATAGATAGAGATACCGAAGCTCAAGGTTGTTAAAAAGCATGCACACACAAAAAGAAAATGTGCACAGCTCCAGTGCTAACAGAACAGCACCATTCCAGAAGAGCTCTCCATGGACCCAACTAGGATAGGTATTAGGATCCCAATAGCAGGCTGAGGTTCAGGCAAGTCCCTGTCTCACTGGGACCCTGGGTACTAAGAGTAATCAATCTGGCTCCAGATAAGGCATGAAGCAGAGGAAGAGCAAATGCTTAACTCAGGGGCACAGGGTTAGGGAGGGAGCTCACCATTGGCAAAAGAGGTGCCTAAACTGGGTTAGTGGCACAGTCATGTTCCAAAGCCCATCAAATGAAGTTCTGAGTCTTTGGCTGAAGCTTAGCCACATTGGAAGAAGCAAACCCGACAGAGGGAAAGAATGCAGGGTGTTAAGTGGGTGCAGATGGAGGAGCTGACCCAAGATGAATAACAGAAGACTTCCTGGAGGAAGGGGTGGCCACATTGAGTGGTAGCCGTGTATGCGAAAGTGGAGGAAAAGAGAAAAGAATTCCCAGCAGAGAAGACAAGAAGCAAAGACATACATGTGTCAAAACATCACAAAACGGGGAGAAAACTATAGTTGGATATAACTTGAGTGTTAAACTTAAAGCAAGAAGTGGCCATTAATAAGCCAATAGCTGATAACAGCTAACTTCTACTGAATGCCTAGCACATTCCAGATTTTCTCAGTTTTACATATAGTATTCATTTATTCATTTCACAAATATGTATTGAGCACTACAGGGATGGCTGCATGATGTGAGGGTGAAAACTTTCAATGCACATTGAAAATGTGGGGCCTCTAGTTCAAAAGCAGGAAAAAGCTTTTTACCTCCTTCCACGGTCTCTCTCCACTCGTCATGGTATTTTTTATTTTCTATTTAATGTTGTATTCCTGAAGCCCAGGGATACTGGCAGGGCAAGTACAGACCCTCACAGGCACCCAGTAACCTGCCCTGAGACTTGGATCATAGGCCACACATATGCCCAACTCTGACCCTCCTCATGTCCATGCCCAAGGCCCCTCTGAGGCATAAGGTGGCAGTTACTGAGAAGGAATGGAAGAGGAGGTAGGTGAGAACCCATCTGGAAGAGGTGAAGGACAACAGAGGCAAAATCACATGCGAATTGGAGCACCAAGCCTGTGAAGCATGCTCCAGTGTCCAGTCGGACTCACTTACAAAACACAGATGTAAAGATCAAATTACTAAGAATTTCAAGATGGCAACCACAGAGCATTAAACTCCAAGTGCAGGGCCCCCTCTCTGAGCATGGGCCCCATGCACCTGCACTGGTTGCACGCCCTTGAACCTATTACTGGAGTATCACCATGTGTTAAGTTCTGCTCTGGACTCTAAGATACAGCAGTGAACAAGACAAAAACATCCTGCTGTCTTGCAGCTTACATTCAAGTGGGAGGAGAAAACCAATCAAATTAACAAGGCAAATATATGGTATATTTAAGGGTCATAAGTACAACGGATGAAAATGATGCAAGAAGAGAGTATAGTGGTACTGGAGAAGGTACAGTTTTTAAGATAGAGGTCTAGAATAGGCTCATTGAGAAGATGTCTCTTGAGCAAAGATTTGAAGGAAGTGAGAAAATAAGCCAAAAGCATAGGTGGTGATGACTGTTCCAAGCAGATAAAAGAGCAAATGCGAAGGCCCTGAGTCAAGAGTGTGCTTGCCTTGTTCAAGGAAGGCGGTATAGATAGAATGGGAAGAGTGAAGTATACGAGATGCAATCAGAGAAGAAGCAGAGGTACAGATCATGTAGGGCCCTAAAGGTCATTTTAGGGACTTGGGCATCTCTGAGTGAGATAAGAACCTGTGGAGGGTTTTAAGGGAGAAGTAGTATAACTGGACGTATTTTAAAAGAGTTATTCTGGTTGCTATGTGAAGAAGGGATGACTGAGCTGAGTGTCAAATTTTGAATGGTAGCAATGCAAGTGAAAGTGGAGGATGAGGACAGGAGAAATAGCATGAACTGGAGAGTATTGCAATAATCCTGGTGAGAGATGATAGAGATTTAGACAAGAGTGGCATCAGTGGCAGATGTGAGAAGTGATCTGATCTTTGCATGTACTATATTTTGGGGGGGGGTTGTTTTTGTTTGTTTTTGAGATGGAGTCTCGCTCTGTCACCCAGGCTGGAGTACAGTGGCATGATCTTGGCTCACTGTAACTTCCGCTGCCTGGCTTCAAGCAATTCTCCTGCCTCAGCCTCCCAAGTAGCTGGGACTACAGGTGCGCACCACCACACACGGCTAATTTTTGTATTTTTAGTGGAGACGGGATTTCATCATGTTGGCCAGGCTGGTCTCAATCTCCTGACCTTAAGTGGCCTCAGTCTCCCAAAGTGCTGGGATTACAGGCCTCAGCTACCATGCCCAGCTCCATGTATTGTATTTTGAATCAATGCATTTTCCCCCAAATTAGATATGGGATAAGAGAGGAAAAGAGGACTCAAAAGTTACTCCAGAAATTCTGGCCAGAGCAATTGGAAGAATGTTGTCATTAACTAAAATGAGGAAGAATGTGGATGAAGCTGGCTTTAGGAGAAAACTGGGAATTAGATTTCAGACAGGTTGGGTTTGAAATGCCTATTACACTCCAAACACAGATACAAAGTAGACAGTTGCATGTGAGTCTGAAGTTCGGAGGTGAGGCATAGACTGGAGATAGAAATATGTGAGTATTTAGTATAAAATTGGCATTTTTAAAACAATGAGACCAAATGTGATCTCCAAGGATCCAAGTATATATACAGAGAAGAAGTTTAAAGACAGCCCTGGGGTACTCCAACATAAGAGTTTAAGATAAGAATGAACCAGCAAAGGAGACTGAAAAGGTGAGGTTAATGAGATGAAAAAAAACCAAAAGGATGTGGTGTCTTCAAAGCCAAGTAAAGACAGTGTTTCAAGAAGAGATTGATCCTCAGTGCTAAATGCTGCTGATGCATCATTAAGAGGAATGAACCACAGTAGGTTCAGTGGTGTTGTGGGAGTGAAATCCTGGCTAAAGTAGATTTAAAAGAAAGTGAAACTGAACCAATTCATTATTTTGAAAATTAGCAAGTAAATGGGAAAAAAAACTCCAAATATCTGTCCTCTTTTTCCTCAAGGTAACGAGAGTTAATGAGAAGTTTCATGTAGATGTATGCAGCCCGCAGGTAATGAAGGAATGAGGGCCTACTGCAGTAGCTCATGCCTGTCATGCCAGCACCTTGGAAGCCCAGGAATTCAAGACCAGCCTGGGCAATGTGGTGAAACCCCATCTCTACAAAAAATACAAAATTAGCTGGGGATGGTGGTGCACCCATAGTCTCAGCTACTTAGGAGGCTGAGGTAGGAAGATCACCTGAGCCTAGAAGGGTAAGTCAGCTGTGAGCCGTGTTCATGCCACTACACTCCAGCATGGGCAACAAAGTGAGACCCTGTCTCAAAAAAAAAAAAAAAAAAAAAAAGAAGAAGGACTAATAGAATATCATCATTTTTGCAACTCCTGATGAATGAATGGATCTCGACAATGCTCACCAATGGCACTATAAAAGGAAATAGGTACTTCCAAATAACAAAGAGCCTGAATCTGATTAAGCCTCTAGTTCTATCAATTTATAAAAACCCCAGGGAGAGAGGAGCCCATTTAGCAACACCACAGGGATGCAACAGGGAAATCCAGTCTGGGGGAAACTCTACAGGAAAAAACGGTCTTGTTTCTTCAACAAAAACATGGCAAAAATGAAAAAAAGTTCGGAGAGAGAAACCTATAAATTAAACGAGATTTAAAGGTAAATCAACAAATTACAATGAATGATTCTTATTTATAGCTTGATTCAAACAAACAAAACTGAAAAAAACCTGACATTTGAAATAATTGAAAATTTGGACAATGAATGGATTCTTGATTATATCAAAGAATTACTGAGGCTGGGCACAGTGCCTCCCACCTGTAATCCCAGTACTTTGTGAGACTGAAGCAGGAGGATTACTTGAACCCAAGAGTTCGAGACCAGCCCAGGCAACATAGGGAGACCTCCATCTCTACAAAAAAAAGGCTTTAAAATTAACTGGGCCTGGTGGTGTGTGTCTGTAATCCCAGCTATTTGGGAGGTTGAGGCGGGAGGACTGCTTGAACCCAGGAAGTTAAGATTGCAGTAAGTCATGATCATACCACTGTACTCCAGACTGGGTGACAGAGTAAGATTCAATTACTACAAAAAATAGGGAAAAAAATTACTGTTATTTTTGGATATGATATAGTGTAAGGTTTTTTTTGTAAAAGAGCTCCTATCTTTTAGAAGTACCTATTGAAAATTCTACAGATGAAATTATATGCCTGAGATTTGTTGCAAAATAATCCAGGAGAAGAGGTGAGACATAAAACATTAGCCATAAATTGATAAGTACTGAAAATCAGACGATGCATACATGAGAATATACTAAGTCTTTTTCTCTTTGACATATGTTTTTTTGTTTGTTTTTGAGACAGAGTCTCACTCCGTCGCCCAGGCTAGAGTGCAGTGCTGCGATCTCAGCTCACTGCAACCTCCACCTTCTGAGTTTGAGCAATTCTCCTGCCCCCACCTCCCAGGTAGCTGGTATTACAGGCACATGCCACCACCCCTGACTAATTTTTGTATTTTTAGTAGAAATGGGGTTTCACCATGTTGGCCAGGCTGGTCTCAAACTCCTGACCTCAGATGATCTGCCCGCCTCAGCCTCCCAAAGTGCTGGGATTATAGGCATAAGCCACTGCGCCTGGCCTTCATGTATGTTTGAATCTTTCTATAATAAAAAGTTTTAAAAATCCTTTCAAAGAGTTTTGCTGTAAAGGAGATAAAAGAAATGAGGCAGTAGCTGGTACTATGTAATCCTCAAGAACAACTCTTTGAAGAAGGTATCATTATTATCATTCCCATTCTATAGTTATGAAGACTAAGTTAAGTGATTTGTGCAGGGATGCACAGTAATGACAGAGCTGGGATACAAAACCAGGTAGCTTGTCTCTAGAGCTCTCGCTCTTAACCACTGTACTATGCTCATTACATTATATGTGGGGAAATAACATGGTCAGCTTTGCATTTGGGATTACTTTGACAGACTTGCAGAAGACAAAATTGGAGGCAAGGGGACCAGCTAGGAGTCTACTGCAATAGTCTAGGCAGGAGATGATGGTCACCTCCACCAGGGAAGTGGCAGTAGAAATGAGAAAAGTGGAAGATTGCAAAGATATATGGAAGTAATACTAAACAGGAGAGCTTGGCAACGCTAGAAGAACAAGAATGAGGAAAGGGTCAGTTATGGATATCTGATTTACAGCTTGGGTCAGTGAAATAGCTGAGACAGATAGGACAAAAGGAAAACTAGAGTGAGGTAAGAAATGAGTTCATTTGGGACATATTCAGTGCTGCCTGTGCTCCCTATTGGGGAAAATATCAGAATTGAGGTCACCTCCATTTATTGGCAGAGTTAGCTTCACCTTGTTAGTAACTACAAATGATGGGTTCCTGCTTGAGGAAGAAGGTAAGCACTATTTTCACCAGATGCCCCTCTCAGGCAGAGCAAACGCAATGAAGTTAATGTAGTGCCTCCAGATTCTGGCCTAAATACCTCCTTCCTGAGTCGATTTCCTAGGGCCACCCTCCTTTCCAACAAATAGACATGGTTCTACCAAGGTCTTGCCTTCAGCCCTAGGAAAATTGCACATGTTTAAAGGGATAAAATCTTGTAAGTTAGACATATTTCATCTACAGAGGTTGCGGTTTAAGGAGGATGACGACCACTTACTAGTCGTGGAACATTGGATAAATTTGCCTAACTTTTCTGAGTTTAGTTTCCCCTAATTATTTATTTATTTATTTGAGATAAGGTCTTGCTCTGTCACCCAGGATGGAGTGCAGTGGTGCAAACATGGCTCACTGCAGCCTCAACATCCCGGGCTCAAGTGATCATCCTGCCTCAGCCTCCTGAGTAGTTGGGACTACAGGTGCACACCACCATGCCTGGCTAATTTTTAAAATTTTCGTAGAGATGGGAGTCCCACCATGTTGCTTGGCTGATCTCAAACTCCTGGATTCAAGCAGTTCTCCCGCTTCAGCCACCTAAAGTGCTGAGATTACAGGTGTGAGCTACTGCACCTGGCCAGTTTCCCAGTTTAAAATGAGAATAGTGGCTGGGCACAGTGGCTCATTCCTGTAATCCCAGCACTTTGGGAGGCTGAGGCAGGCAGATCACTTGAGATCAGGAGTTCAAGACCAACCTGGCCAACATGGTGAAACCAAGTCTCTACTAAAAATACAAAAATTAGTTGGGCATGGTGATGGGTGCCTGTAATCCCAGCTACTCAGTAGGCTGAGGCAGGAGAATCACCTGAACCCAGGTGGTGGAGGTTTCAGTGAGCCAGGATTGCACCACTGCACTCCAGCCTGGGTGACAAAGCAAGACTTCTCTCAAAATAAATAAATAAATAAACAAATAAATAAATAAATAAAATTGAGGATACTGGACTGGGTGTGGTGGCTCATGCCTGTAATCTCAGCACTTTGAGAGGCTGAGGTGGGAGGATCACTGAGACCAGAAGTTCAAGGCCACAGTGAGCTATGTGCTCCAGCCTGAGTGGCAGAGTGAGAACCTGTCAAAAAGAAGAAGAAGAAGAAGAAGAAGAAGAAGAAGAAGAAGAAGAAGAAGAAGAAGAAGAAGAAGAATAAAAAGAACCTGTATCTTAAAATTAAAATGAATTATTGGAAGTAAAGAATCTAACACAGGCAGTTGGGTGCCTAGAAAATGCCAGTTTTATACCTCATTCCCTCTGTGAGATTCTTGAGATGTGATATCTCCAACTCCTGGTGTTGTTTGTGAGTCATATTCTATGTCTTGGCAGAGCAAGGACAGCAGGCTTTGATGGCCTTACCTGATTCGAGTGCATTCCATCCTGATCTATGAATACCCTAAACCCCATTTGAAGTACATAAATTCACAAGGTAAGACTCTCCCAGGACTCCAAGATTGTTTGATGCACCGTTGCTGCCTGTAGCCTCACAGTGGTAACCTGCTGGGGTCGTCAGCACCACGCGTATGGACAGCTCCTCCCCCAGGACTTTCTTAACTCTTAATTCCAGAACCTGGCCTCTGCCCATAGTTCTGATCAAGATTTCCCTTCCTTTCTTGCCCTTCTTGCCATAGCTTTAAGTACTCAGGCCACAGTCCATAGGTTTGGCATACCAGAAGGTACCTGAAGGCATCTGATTCCAAAACAAATCAGGTTAGACAAAATTTTTAAAGCCTGCTCAGGTAAATACATTTTCTAAACCTGTATGACCAACTTTTTGGGAAAGGCTGCATTGTTATCTGTTGAGGCTGATTCTGACATAAAACTTATGTTTTGAAAACAGTATAACTTTTTAAAGTTTTTTAATGAGCCCCTTCTGGGTTGAAATTAATGTCTTTTATAGTTGCATTCTCCCTGGCTTTATTTTCCATGTCAGGAAAATGCTTATGTAGCTGCCTCAGCTTTTCACAAATTATCAAGGGAATTAGGGCACATTTTGGGGAGCTTGTCCTTTGGCCTTATTTTGAGAACATGTCACTTAAATAATTCTCTCTCTTCTCCCCAAGACAGGCGTGGACTATGGGAGGAGGAGAATAATAACTGTTGCCATGGGGAGTAACTTTTGCTTTATTTAAGAGAACTAAACTGAAGCATACCTACATTAGAAAATAGAGCAGATTCTCAAATTTTAACATAAAGCCAAAGTGTGTGTGTGTGTCTCTGTGTGTGTGTGTATATATATATATATATATATATATATATATATATAGAGAGAGAGAGAGAGAGAGAGAGAGAGAGGATCTCACTCTGTCACCCAGGCTGGAGTGTAGTGACGCCATCTTGGCTCACTGCAATCTCTGCTTCCCAGGTTCAAGTGATTCTCCTGCCTCAGCCTCCTAAGTAGCTGGGATTACAGGTGTGCAACACCACGCCCAGCTAATTTTTGTATTTTTTTTGGTAGAGACGTGGTTTCACCATGTTAGCCAGGCTGGTCTCAAACTCCTGACCTCAAGTGATCTGCCTGCCTCGGTCTCCCAAACTGCTGGCGTTACAGGCATAAGCCATGGTGCCGGGCCACACATTCTTAAATTGGGGTCTTTCTTCTCTAGATTGGGTTGTGGGCTGACATAGGTACTCTGGTATTAGGACACCTGGAGGAAAAGTCCCAATTAAGAGTTCCTGGCTGGGTGCTGTGGCTCACACCTGTAATCCCAGCACTTTGGGAGGCCAAATGTTCACGGCGCCTGATGGGAGGTGAGTGGATCATGGAGGCAGATCCCTCATAAATGAAGTACCTTCCCCTTAGTGGTAAGTGAGTTCTCACTGAGTTCATGTGAGAGCTGGTTGTTTAAAAGAGTGTGGCACCTCTTCCCTCTCTCTTGCTCCTGCTTTCGCCATGTGATGCACCTACTTCCCCTTTTTCTTCCATCATAATTGGAAGTTTCCTGAGGCCCTCACCAGAAGCAGATTCTGGCACCATGCTTCCTGTAAAGCCTGCAGAACCATGAGTCAATTAAACCTCTTTTCTTTATAAATTATCCAGCCTCGGATACTCCTTTATAGCTATACAAATGGATTAACACAGTAGGAGTGTAATTGAGCCCAGGAACGTGGACATTAAAAAATGTCTAAGTGATTCTGATGCATAGATAGATTTAGGAACCACCACTGCCCTTGGCAACATTTATAATCCTCAGGGTTCCTCCTTCTCCCTTTAGTTGTAACACAATTCCCAGGGATTCAGAGCCAAGACATAGTTCTGAAGGAGGAGCTATAGTTACCATAGAAGTGATCGCACATGCGCCATTGCACTCCAGCCTGGGCAACAAGAGTGAAACTCTGTCTGTCTCAAAGA
The DNA here is from genome assembly GCF_028878055.3 of Symphalangus syndactylus. Taxonomy (NCBI): domain Eukaryota; kingdom Metazoa; phylum Chordata; class Mammalia; order Primates; family Hylobatidae; genus Symphalangus; species Symphalangus syndactylus. The sequence goes on along the minus strand of NC_072442.2, from coordinate 29,630,506 downwards.
AAAAAAAAAAGTGATCACACAGACTCAGACTGGTTAGAACAGAGTGATTCTCAATCAGAAGCAGTGGTGTCATGTGTCAGTACCAAGGACACTCTCTCAACCTCAACACACTCAGCTCAGTGGAGAATCACTGCATTAGGACTGTTTGGTTATCCTAGAAATGAGCTTATTGGGGCATAAGAGATAACTGTTTGCTCAGGGATCAATGTTAATCACTTCTGCATTATTACAGAGAAGCAACTGCTTTCTTCATCATATGGCACATCTTCCAGGAGGACTATCTCCAGGAATGTCTCATGTGTTTTGCCCATTACAATTAAAGGGGGTTTGCACTTGGGGGTTCTCGTTAGACTTTTCTGGTTAGACATCTGATGCTTCCTTCTTTGGGTTTTGAGTGGTCTGGGACATGTCAATAGCTTCCTGCACACTGAAGGAGGTCCGAGATCAAATGGCCTTGGGTATAAAAGCACATCCGTGTGCTGTGTGAGTGGTAGGAACTATGGTGAACTGCCCAAGAGAGATGCTACTTCTCAGTTTCAGTCTATCCTTGCCATGCAAAAATGCAGGATCAGTATTACTAGAGCTTCTGATATGAGAGAGAGAAAAGGAGACAAGGAGAGAGAGGTGGAGAGAGAGAGAGAGAGGCATAGATAGAGAAGAGAGAGCAGATACTGGGATTTCTAAATATTGGCTAGATGAAAACTAAAAAAATATTATGTGGGCCAAACAAAATATTTCTGTAGGCCACATCTGGCTATGTCTGCCAAAGAAATAAGTTCCATTTTGGAAGCTGCAATTCCAAAGCACTTAGTCACCATGCTATATTGATTTGGCCACCTCTCAGGGTGAACCTCTTAGGGTGGTCTTTGCTTTTAGGGAGAGAAATTGAGGGAGAAAGGTGGGACAGAGCCAGTTCTTACCGTCACCAACAGGCTCTGGTAGATTGCTCTAAAGCAACTTACTGACACACTGACAGACTTAAATTTCCACTGCTGAAAACCACTCATATCTTACTATCGTCCAAACCCAAAGAATCAAATGGCCAACTCAATGCTGTTAGAATTTTAATAGTAATATTGCTTCCTCTTCCTCTTATCTTCCAAATCTCCCATGGAAAAATGATCATCTCCATTGACAAGCACTGCCATCTGCAATTGGAGTAATCGGAAGCTGGCATTGTACTCTGCTTATCTCATAAACCCAGATTCCAAGGAGTTGAGGGATTTGATCATTTATGAAGGGGATTCGACCTGCATTTCTACCCTCTACCACCACAAAGTAAATTGTGAAGTCATTCACCCTTTTCTTCACTTCTAAAACCCTGTACTGTCCACCTTTCCTGTTGCAAAGAAGTAGTAGAGGGGCAGAATCAGTCTGCAAGTGACAAATATTCTTTTTGCCTTGCAGCTCCTGCTTCCACCAGTTCTCTTCTTTCCCACTCTCTGGTGGGTGAGAACTCTGGTGGGTAAATGTCTTTCCTGAGAAAGAAAGCCTCAACTAGGTGGGTGGTTCTGAAACAAAAATAGTGGCAAAGACTTGGCTGATGGAGAAGTATCCAAGGCAGTTTTGTGGGATCTTCCTGTCCCTTCAAAAGCAACTGGGCTCTGGATTCATATGTTAAAGGAATAGTTACTTTGGTAAGCATCTCTGTGTGTCAGATTCCTGCCCAGAGCCAGTAGCCCCATTGAAGTATATGATAGTTATCACAAGGATGGGAATGGAGAAAGGTTTTCAGAATCACCAGCAGAGATTATCTAAAATATGCATGCTTGTCCGCTCCACCCACCCCAATCCTCTGGTCTATCAGAATTAGCTTGGGGTAGGATTTTAATCAAATAAAGTTCAGAAAATCTCCCTAGATGATTTTACTTCACTTGATTTAGTCCTAATCGAAAGCCACTGAACAGAGAATTATCCAGCCATTTGAGTTACTTTGGGAGTATTGTGGCTACATGGAGTCTATAAATGAGGTGCCCATTAAAACACACCCCCCCCCACACACACACACAAACATCATGGGCCTTAAATAAGATGTGGATGGCATTAGACATATGCTTAGTCACCTGAAGAAGACAGGGGCAGCTCCTAGGCATAATTGAAGATATTACCAAACCTAAAGAATGTGCCAAATTGAATGGATGGATAGTGCAGAGGAAAGAGAAGGTTGGTCAGTCAAGACAACATAGACAAAGGGAAGCCCCTGAAGCAAGGACTGGTAGTGCCCATCCCTGAGGGAGCCTCAGCAATTAGGCCTTAAGTATCATGAACCATTGGCAAAACCATCACTATCCCAAGAAGGATGAGTCAGGCCACCCAAGGCTGATGGCAGTAGGCACTGATCAACCTAATACCCCTGGTGCTAATTCTTTGCTTCTTCAAACAACCTTCTGGCCCCCTCTCTTAAAGGAAGAGAAAACACTGGTCTATATTTCTGGTCCCCAAGACAGCAGTCTTTCATGGTGAATAGCTTTTTAATTAATCATGATTTGGCATCCCATAAAGCTTGATTCCAAGTCCCTGCTTGATATAGCCTAAGCTTACTCTTCAACCTCATCTTAAACCACTAAATGTGAAATGATAGACTCTTCTTAAAATGACTTTTTGTTTGTTTTGTTTTGTTTTGTATTTGTTTTTGTTTTTGTTTTTGAGAGGGAATCTCATTCTGTCTCCCAGGCTGGAGTGCAGTGGAGTAATCTTGGCTCACTGCAACCTTTGCCCCCTAAGCTCAACGGTTCCTCCTACCTCAGTCTCCAAAGTAGCTGGGACCACAGATGTGCACCACCACGCCCAGCTAAATTTTTGTATTTTTGGTAGAGACAGGGTTTCACCATGTTGCCCAGGCTGGTCTCAAACTCCTGAGCTCAGGCAATCCACCCACCTTGGCCTTCCAAAGGTTACAGGTGTGAGCCACCGCCCCAGACCTTCAAGGACTTTTTTTTTTAAGGTGAAATTCCCATACAAAAAATTAACCATTTGAAAGCGAACAATTTAGTGACATGTATCACATTCACAATGTGGGGCAACCACTACCTCTATCTTCCAAAACATTGTCATCGCCCCAAAAGGAAATCCCCTAGCCATTAAGCAGTTGCTCCGTATTCTCTCCTGCCCCCAGCCTCTAGCAACCATCAATCTTCATTCTATCTCTTTGGATTTTCCTACTGTGAATATTTCATGTAAATGGAATCATGCAATAAATGACCTTTTGTGTCTGGCTCCTTTCATTTAGCATAATGTTTTCAAGGGTCATCCACATTGTAGTGTGTATCCGTACATCATTTCTTTTCATGGCTGAATAACATTCCATTGTATGGATATGCCACAATTTGTTTATACATTCATCCATTGATGGATATTTTGGCTGTTTCCACCTTTCAGTCATTGTAAATAGTGTTGTTGTGAACATGGATGTACATGTCTTTGAGTAGCAGACAAATACAGTCCTCATTTATACACTTCTTGGAATTGCTGGGTCATATGATAATTCTCTATTTAACTTTTTAAGGAACCAACAAACTGTTTTCCACCATGGCTGAACCATTTTACATTCCCACCAGCAATATAAGAGGGTTCCAACTACTTCAGATCCTGATCAACACTTGCTATTATCTATCTTTTCTTAATTATAGCCCTCTTAGTAGGTGTCATGCCCTAATAACTAATGATGCTTATTATTTTTATGTGCTTGTTGGCCATTTGTACATTCTCTTTAGAGAAATGTCTATTCAAGTTTTTTCCAGTTTAAAAAAAAAATCTGTTTATTCTTAGAGCCTGGATCTTGCAATATTACCTAGTCTACACTTGAACTCCTAGGCTCAAGCGATTCTTCTCCTGAGTAGCTGGGGCTACAAGCACATGCAACCCTGCCCTGCGCTTTTTGCCAACTTTAAAGTTGGGTTGTTTGTCTTTTTATCGTTGAGTTGTAAGAGTTCTTTATATTCCAGATAGTAGATCCTTACCAAATATATAATTTACAAATATTTTCAACCATTCTGTAAGTTGTCTTTTTACTTTCTGAAAATATCCTTTGAGGCACAAAAGTTTCTAAATTTGATGAAGTTCAATTTATTTATTTGTTTATTACTCATACTTTTGGTGTTCTATGTAAGAATTCATTGCCAGATCCGAGATCATGAAGACTTATCTTTGTTTTCTTCTAAGAGTTTTGTGGTTTTAACTCTTGTATTTATGTCATTAATGCATTTTAAGGTAATTTTTGCTTATGGTATGAAGTAGGTATCCAACTTAATTTTTTTGTATGTGGTTATCCAATTGTCCCAGCACCATTTGTTGAAGAGCTTATTCTTTCTATACTGCATGGATTTGGTGTCCTTGTCAAAAATCAGCACCATAAATGTATGAGTTTATTTCTGGACTTTCAATTCTCTTCTATATCTCTATCCTTATGCCAGTACCGCACAGTTTTAATTAGTGTACCTTTGTAGTAAGTTTTGAAATTGGGAAGTATGTATCTTCCAATGTTGTTCTTTTCCTTCAATATCATTTTGACTATTTGAGGTCCTTTGCAATTACATTTGAATCTGAGGATTGGCTTTTCCATTTCTGCAAAAAAGAGTCATTAAAATTATGATAGGGATTGCATTGAGTATGTAAATCACTTTGGGCTGTACTGCCATCTAAATAATATTAAGTCTCCAGCCTATGAACAAGGAATGTCTTTCTGTTTCTATAGATCTTCCTTAAATTTTTTCAGCAATGCTTTTATAGTTTTCAGTGTACAAGTCTTTCATCACCTTGGTTAAACTTATTCCTGGGCATTATATGTCTGGGGAGAATGCTAAAAAGGATCATTCTTACTGGTGTGCGGAGAAGAATCCTCACAGGAGAAAGGTTAAAAGCAGCAAGATGCATTGGATATTCCTGGTGAGAGATGATCATGCCTTGGGCAATAGTGTAGTCTCAGGAATGGCAAGAAGAGGTTGAGTTCAGGATAACTTTGGAAGGTACAGCCAAAAGACAAGATTGGCTGAGATATGGGAAAATTCTGAGTCAAGGATCATTTCAAGGTTTTTGATCTAAGTAATTGGTGAATGATGGTGTCATTTACTGAGATGGAGAACCCTGGATAAGGCACAAGGGAAAAAAGAACTTAATTCGGACAAATTGAGTTTGAATTGTCTGTTAGAGATAGTTATTGTTTATCACAATTTATAATTGCATATTCATTTGTTTATTTGTTTATTGTTATTATTATTATTTGTAGTTTCGATGGCTAGAAATGTTTACTTTATTAACTGCTGTGTCCCTTAGTAGACAGCAAACTCCATGAGGGTAAGAACCAAACCTGTCTATTAACTGTTGTATCCTCACACCTAACACAATGCCTGGCACATAGTAAGTTATCACTAAATATTTTTTAACAAATCAAAATGCAAGGCCAGCCAGACATAATGGGTGCATCTGTAGTCCCAGCTACTCAGGAGGCTGAGATGGGAGGATCACCTGGGCCTGGGAGGTCAAGGCTGCCAAGATTGTGCCACTGCAGTCCAGCCTGGGCAACAAGTGAGACCCTGAAAAAAAAAAAAAAAAAAGCCAGGCCAGGTCCAAGTGGTCTTTCCTATATTCCTGATTTATAATATTACTTTCAGGTGTACATTCTTGTTCTTTACTCATTACCACATTTCCAGTACTTTTTATTTTCATAAGAAGTGAGGTTCCTTCATTCAAAATTTGACAAATCATGAAATGCCTCTCACCCCATCTCCTTACTCCTTACACTTTACCTTTCCATCCATGTAATCTCTGGCACAATGCCATGACTTAACAAATGCCAAGAAATGTAAGAAGAAAAGACCTAGTACTTCTCAATAACAATAGCTAATCTGTATTGAGTGCCAATTATGTGTCAGGCACAGTGTAAAATGCTCTGTATCATCTCATCCAACGTTTCTAACAAATGTATCAGCACAAACCCTGAAGCGCTGTTGCATCTTTTCAGTTTTAGGGTCATATCCTTTGGAATATGAGCTTGTCCACATAGCCAAAGGGAACAGTTGAGATGGGTACATTAACTTACCTAAGTGAATTAGTGCCAGGCATAGTGTTTGGTTTGGAAATATAGGCTGAATAAGACATGGACTCTGCTCTCAAGAAGTCTTCAGTGTAGGGCAGAGACAAAACAGTGATTTTTTAGCACTGGATGATTGTAGAGGGTGGTATGGGAGCACAGAGGTGGGTCATCGCGTTGAGGAAGTGACAGCTGATTTGAGTTTTGAAGGATACAATTGAGGTGGTAAAGCAGAAAGGAATGTATATATATCAATGTCATTTTTTAAAAAGATGCTGGCTATGCCAGCATAAATAAAGCCTTGGAGAATCTTGCAGTTGGGCAAATGAGTAACTTTAAGGTATTCATTTAAAAAAAAAATCCATCAGGTACAGGCTGGGCAACATGGCAAAAACTGCCTCTACAAAAAATACAAAACTTAGCCAGGTGTGGTGGTGCCCACCTGTGGTCCCAGCTATTCGAGAGGCTGAGGTGGGAGAATCAGCTGAGCCCAGGAGGCTAAGGCTGCAGTGAGCTCTGATTAGTCATGCCACTGCACTCCAGCCTGGACAACACAGTGAGACTGTCTTAAGAAAAACAAAATGCTGAGCATGGTGGCTCACACCTACAATCCCAGCACTTTGGAGGTCAATATGGGAGAATCGCTTGCAGGAGTTGGAGGCTGCAGTGAGCTATGATTGCACCACTGCACTCCAGCCTGGGCAACAGAGTAAAACCCTGCCTCAAAAAAAAAAAATTCCCAAATTGAGAGATATTCTACAACATACCAGTACCACTTAAAATCTTTAAGGTCATCAAGGACAGGAAAAGTCTGGGAGTGTCACAGATCAGAGGAGGCTAAAGTGACATAACAACTAAATGTAATGTGATATCCTGGCTGGGATCCTGGAACCAAAAAGGGACATTTTTAAAAACAGTGAAATTGGATAGAGTGTGGAGTTTAGTTAATGTTAATATACAAGGGTGCATTGGCTCGTGCCTGTAGTACCAGCTACTTGGCAGGTTGAGGCAGGAGGATCGCTTGAGTCCAGGAGTTTGAAGCCATCCTGGGCAACATAGCAAGACCCTGTTTCTGAAAAAGAAAAAAGAAAAAAAAAATATATATATATATATAACAATGTACCAATGTTGATTCTTTAGCTGTGACAAAAGCACCTTAGTAATGTAAGATGTTAGCAATAGGGGAAACTTTGAAAGGGGTACATGGGAACTCCATACTGTCTTTACAACGTTTTTGTGAATCTAAAACCATTCTAAAATAAAAAGCTTGTAAGTAAAAAAGGGTACAGAGATTGGGGCCAGAGCAGAGATGACACATTTCAGATCTGTCATCCCATGCAGCGCCCCCAGTCGGACTTATCCATGTGGCCTCCCTCCGAGTCTATTCATCCTTTAAAGAGGCATATCCAAGATGTTGCCCTCTGCACAGTGCTGGGTGTCCAGGTCTCCATAACAGCTCTGGGGAACTTCACTGCTTCAGCGTCATCCCAAGGAGAAACCTTTGGGAGGGAAGCAGACATGGGTGTGAATTCAGACACAAACACTTGAAACCTGGAGTGGAAGTTCAGTCTCTTAGAATTTTTTATTGGCAAGGACCTTAGGTGTCTGTCTCATTTTTGTAATCAGGACACTGGGAGGCTCCCTTTTCTCCTTAGCCATGGCTGGAGGCCAAGTCCAGCCCTCAAGGATCATTGTCAGAACCAACACGAGCTGGACAGCCTTGTTTTCCTACCTCAGACGTGAAAAAGAAAAAAAAGGAAAGAAACTGGGACCCAGTAAAAATAAGTAATTTATTTAAAGGCCAGTTAGGGCCAGTCATGGTGACTCACACCTGTAATCTCAGCACTTCGGGAAGCTGAGGTGAGAGGACTGCTTGAGCCCAGAAGTTCAAAACCAGCCTGGGCAACATAGTGAGACCCTGTCTCTACAAAAAATAAAAAATCAGCCAGGTGTGGTGGCACAGCCTGTACTAGCTGCTCAGGAGGCTGAGGCTGGAGGATCACTTGGAGCCCAAAAGGCCAAGGCTGAAGTAAGCCATGGTCATACCACTGCACTCCAGCCTGGGCAGCAGAGTGAGAACCTGTCTCAAAATAAAATAGGCCAGTTAGTAGCGTCAGACATATTTCTCAACAATGTTAGTTTTTTCGATGTTAATGAAATATCCTCCCCTGCCTTTTAATGGATTCTGACTCAAAACCCTAATACATAGAACAGATAGGAAGTGAGCTGTTCTGGCTAAGGAAAGAGGTGGGAGCCTCAGTTCTAGCTACACATTCATGTTTTACTACCTTCCAATAGGTTAGTGAAAGGATTCCATAGGGTTCCAAAGAGTTCTATAGGATTTCTATGGAACCCTTGGAAGCAGAGTTTGAAATCTGTATCACTTTAAGGCTGCATATTATTCCAGTATGGGGTTATTCCATAATTTACATAACCAATCCCCTATTGCTGGCCATTTTATTCGGTCAAACTTTCAATTTTATGAACATTCATCTCTGCACTTATTTCTATTTTATCATGATATGGAATTTTTGGGTCAAAGGTATTTTAATGCTTTTAAGACATGTTAACAAATCACTCTCCAAAATGGCTATAAGAATTTACAGTCCCAGCAGCAGTATATTCATAAGTGGCTAATTTCCCTATAAAAAAATCAACACCGGATTTTAACAGCATTTTTCATTTGGCCAATCTGATACAGAAAAAATGGAATCTAAGTATTGTTCAAATTTGCATGTCTTTGATCACTACTATGGCTAAACTTTCGGGGTGAATTTTATTGGCTGTTTAAATATTTTCATTTGTGTTCTTTGCCCATTTTTTTCTATCTGGATTTTTGTTTTTGTTATTGTTTTATAAAATGTCTTCACAAATTAAGACTAAACTTTTTTTTTTTTTTTTTTTTTTGAGACAGGATCTTGCTCTGTCACCCAGGCTGGAGTGTGGTGGTGTCAGCACAGCTCACTGCAGCCTTGAACTCCTGGGCTCAAGCCGTCCTCCAGCCTTAGCCTCCTTATTAGCTGGTACTACAGGTATGCACCACTATGCGTGGCTATTTTTTTTTCAGACATACAGGGTCTCACTTTATTGTCCAGGCTGGTCTCAAACTGGGGCTAGGCTCAAGCAATCCTCCCACCTTGGCCTCCCAAAGCACTGGGGTTACAAGCGTGAGCCACAGTGCCCAGCAACACCTTATCTATAAGTAAAGATTTCTGAGTGTTAAATTTGCCTTTTGTTTATCATATAATTTTTAAATATTTATCTCAAATCTAGCAATCTTTTTCTTTAGTTTCTGCTGTAAGCTAATTTTTTTTATTATATTGAGAAACATCTTCCCTACTCCAAACATTTTCTTTTAGTGGTAATTCCTCAGTGGCGTGAGTGTTAAGACTTCTTTAGTAAAAAATACCATAGTACACTGGTTAAGAGTGAAAGCTGTGGGATACAAAGTTTCAGTTAGGAGGAAGGAGTTTTTGAGATCTATTGCACAGCATGGTGACTATAGTTAATAATACTGTGTTGCATGTTTCAAAATTGCTGAGAAAGTAAATTTCAAATGTTCTCACCCCCCAAAAAATGATAAGTATATAAGGTGATGGATATGTTAATTAGCTTAATTTAATCATTCCACATTGAATACATATATCAAAACATCACATTGTACTCCATAAATATATATAATTATATTTTGTCAATTAAAAATAAATTTTTAAAAAGAATAAGCTACACCCACACACAAAAGTAAGTCACAGCTATTAGATTAGTTGGTCCTAGATTTGAATACAAGTTCCCCTGACTTATTAGTCGTGAGCCCTTGATCAACTTAAATTCTTTGAACCTGTTTACACATCTGAAAATAGAAATAAAATTAATAGTACCAACCTCATAGAATTGTCATGATGCTCAGATTAGTTAATGCTTATGACAGACATCAGGTCTGGCAAATAGTAAACAATAATATGAGTTATTACTTTTTTTTTTTTTTTTTGAGATGGAGTCTTGCTCTACCGCCAGGCTGGAGTGCAGTGGTGCCATCTCAGCTCACTGCAACCTCTGCCTCCCAGGTTCAAGTGATTCCCCTGCCTCAGCCTCCCAAGTAGCTGGGACTACAGGCTTGTGCCACCATGCCCAGCTAATTTTTTGTATTTTAGTACAGACAGAGTTTCATCATATTGGCCAGGATGGTCTCCATCTCCTGACCTCATGATCCGCCTGCCTTGGCCTCCCAAAGTGCTGGGATTACAGGCGTACTGAACTCATCTTTATTTATAATGGCATATGATATGATACAGGGATTCGAGTGTTCTTTTTTACTCCAGATCTTTAACCAATTTGTCTTAGCATTTTCTGAATAACTGGTCATTTCATAATTGATTAGAAAATGTCACTGTCATGAAATATACTTATATATACTTTTTTAAAAATAGGTGGACAGGAAGTAGGATTTATTGGTGGGCATCAGGAGGGGGCAGCACAGTGGAAGCCCTCACTAGAGCAGGGCCGGACACTTGTCCAGAGGACCACAACTGGGGATGTACTTGGCCCCACAGCCATGTAGGAGGAGCCACTTCTCAGCCACCGTGTCTTCAAATTCATCCGCCTTGGGCCAGGCGCAGTGGCTCACACGTGTAATCCCAGCACTTTGGGAGGCCAAGGCGGACGGATTCTGTGAGCTCAGAAGTTCGAGACCAGACTGGGCAATATGGTGAAAACCTGTCTCTACTAAAACACACAAAAAATCAGCTGGGCGTGGCGGCGTGCGCCTGTAGTCCCAGCTATTCGGGAGGCTGAGGCAGGAGAATTGCTTGAATCCGGGAGGTGGAGGTTGCAGTGAGCCGAGATTGCGCCATTGTACTCCAGCCTGGGCGACAGAGCGAGACTCTGTCTCAAAAAAAAAAAAAAAATTAATCCACCTTGAATTTGGTAAAGCCCCACTTCTTTGAGATGTGGATCTTCTGGCAGCCAAGAACTTGAACTTGGCCCTGCACAGGTCCTCAATCACATGCTGCTTGTTCTGCAGCTTGGTGCGGATGGACGTGATGACTTGGCCTATGTGAACCCTGGCCATAGTGCCCTGGGGCTTTCCCAAGGAACCTGTTTGGAGCCTACACTGGGGGTAATGCAAGGTCAGAGACATGAACATACATTTGAAAGGCCTGTCTCCAAGGTCCCTTAGAGCAACCCATCCAAGAAACAGGCTGCATACTCAGCCAAGGAAGCTGCTGTTTGTAGCCATGGCACACCAGGGCCCCATGAGGAAAGAAACTCGGTTGGCTTAATTGGCTGTAGCTTCTACAAACTTTTCTTCGTTATGGGATTTCTACTCTATTTCATTGATTTGCCTGTTTGCTTTTGCACATTTAGCACACTATTTTACTTTGTAGCATTGTATAGCTTTGTAACATGTTTTCCTATTTAGTTGTAAAAGTACTCTCCTGATATTATTTTTTATATTTTCATGATTGTATTTACTGAAACAACTTCTGTATGGAGCACTGTCATAGCTTAGTGAAGGGAGTACTGGAATTAGAGGACACAGTCACTGCTGTGAGTGGGATGCATGTGTGTTTGTGTAGGCGAGCCGTGGGGGAGAGCTCTTCCATTTCACCATTCATTCTCATGCCAGGCATAGTGTTTGGTTTGGAAACATGGGCTGAATAAGACATGGACTCTGCTCTCAAGAAGTCTTCAGTGTAGGGCAGAGACAAATAAAACAGTGATTTTTTAGCACTGGATGATTGTAGAGGGTGGTATGGGAGCACAGAGGTGGGTCATCGTGATGAGGAAGTGACAGCTGATTTGAGTTTTGAAGGATACAATTGAGGTGGTAAAGCAGAAAGGAAGTGAAGGTAGAAGGGGGCACAGGAGAAAGGTCCTCTAGGAAAGGGAACAGAATGCGTGAAGGTACGTCAATTTGTAGAAAACAACAACCTGTTCGGTGTGGTTGGAGAGGATGTGGGAGGTGGGGGGATGACTGGAGTGTAAAGGTACATACACCCAAAATAACTCCAGGACATCTAAAGGGCAGCTTCACTACCTGAGTTCTAGCTGATGTCCTTTCTTCTCCCTGAAGCTTTCAGCATACTCCATTGCATGAAGATTTGGTCAGTCCAGATTACTGAGGAAGAATCCTGTGATATTTTGTGACATCTTTTGTTCATTTTTATTTAATTTCCACTCCTGTTCCTGGAATGCAGCTTCTACAAATTTACTTGCCAGGCACACCTCTAGATACTAGGATATAAAGTGAACAAAATGAAGACCCTGCCCTCATAGAGTTTATAGTTTGAGTAAAGGAAGACAGAAACTTAAAAAAATAAGGATGTAAATATATAGTTTGCTAGTTGGCAATAAAGGATGCTTTGGAGAAAAATAAATCTGCATCAGAGGATAAATATGCAGTACTTACTACATTGCGTTGTAACTCCTCCCCACTAGACTGAGTGCTTTTTGAGGTCATAGATTCTGCTTTATCAATCCCTGTAGTTGACTAATCCAGTGCCTAGAAAAGAGTACATGTTTAATAAAAATAGAAAAGCAATATAGGTTACACCTGGGTGAGGCTGCCTTGGCCCAATTCACTCTCTGCCACTAATTAATCATGACCTTGGATAAGGTACTCAGTTCTGTGTGCCTCAGTTTCCTTATCTTAAAAATGAAGACTGGCTGGGCGCGGTGGCTCACGCCCGTAATCCCAGCACTTTGGGAGGCCGAGGCGGGCAGATCACCTGAGGTCCGGAGTTCAAGACCAGCCTGACCAACATAGTGAAACCCCCATCTCTACTAAAAATACAAAATTAGCCAGGCATGGTGGCTCATGCCTGTAATCCCAGCTACTCGGGAGGCTGAGGCAGGAGAATCACTTGAACCTGGTGGGGGTGTAGGTTGCAGTGAGCTAGATCGTTCCATTGCACTCTAGCCTGGGCAACAAAAGTGAACCTCTGTCTCAAAAAAAAACAAAAAAAAAAAAGACAAAGAAGGTACCATCCTCATAGGGTTGCTAAGATAATTAAATAAGATAATATATTAAAGCACTTAAAATTGTCCCTCTGCATAGGTAGCACTCAACAAATGACAACTGTTATTACTCAATAATGGACGATAATCTGAGTGCATTCCAACAACATGGACCTTAGGGCAATGAAAATAATTTATTGTTAGTTGAAGATATTGCTAGTGCTAGAGTCTGCTTCTGAATTTACACCAGTATATCACACAGCCCAAATGCTGTCTGAGACATTTACCCAGAACATGGCAGCATGAGCAACTGACACAGCCCCTGGCTGTCCTTTCATGAACTTCAGACCCCACTTTGCATCCCGCAGCCCACCAGAATGGAGGCTCTCTGCCTCGTTACTAGGTTTGGGAATATGGCATTAAAAATAGGATTGTTGAGCCAGATGCAGTGGCTCACGCCTGTAATCCCAGCATTTCGGGAGGCCGAGGCAGGCAGATAACCTGAGGTCAGGAGTTCAGGACCAGCCTGGCCAACATGGCGAAACCCCATCTCTACTAAAAATACAAAAATTAGCCAGGCATGGTGGTGCACACCTGTAGTCCCAGCTACTTGGGAGGCAGGAGAATCGCTTGAGCCTGGGAGGCAAAGGTTGCAGTGAACTGAGATTACGCCACTGTATTCCAGTCTGGATGACAGAGTGAGACCCTGTCTCAAAAAAAAAAAAAAAAAATAGAATTGTCCAGATTTATTTGGTGATAACATGTTCTGACAGTATTTAGCCTACAGGCCATGTACATTTTCATCATCTCTTCTCAGTGAAGGGATTGCCTGGAGCGATGTCATGTGTCTAGAAATATTGCCTTCTAAATTGTCAACAAAGTAAAAGAGAGTCATTTCTTAAATTTGTCTGGGGATGCTGTAGTTTGCAAAGCACTTTCCTATCCATTATCATTCAATCTGCAGGCAAACACTCCAGAGAGGCAAGAGAGGGTGATCATTTCAACTTAACGGCGATGAAAACTAGACTTATATGGTTAAGCCTCAGCCACGTTCTTCTCACTCATGATTCTGTCTCTATGCCCTACATAAGGTTTCTCACAAATCCTGGGTTCCCTCAAACTAGTCAACATGTTGATATGGACCCTTTATCTTGGTATTTATCAATTTTTATATATTTTTCAGCATATCCAAAACTTCCCCATGTTTAGAGCCACAAAATGTATAACTATATATTTTTTTTAGGTTAGGTGAAGCTGACCTCAATCCACTGGGGCAGCATGAATCTTCTGTACCCAGTACCTAACAGCTCTCTGTCATGGGGGCCAACAACCCCTGGTTGTAGGATGGAGGCTAGAATTCTGAAGTGACTCCAAACAAGTCCACAGTTGCCCTGAGTAATAATGATGATAGCTGATCTGTTACCATGGCACAAATCAAGGCATACTGGAAAATATACTCTGCTATGTACTCAGATCAGTAGCTTTTAAAAAATTGGTGGTGTGTAGCATATTGAAATAAGTTTGCTAACTTATTATACCATATAAGGATAGTAAATCATCATCATCATCATCATCAAATAACAATATAGGGGCATTTCGACACCAAGAAGTTAGGAAAAATAGAATCTCAGAAGAAGGGACAGTACATTTAGCTTTATGAAGAACTCACAAATCATCCTACTATTTCCTGTTCTAGCAAGGTCTGTGCAAAACACTTCATCAGGCACTTGCTCTAGGGCTGGCATTTGAAATCACTGCTCTGGGAGTTATAACATCATGTCTACACTTTTTGGCCTGGTATCCTTAACTCCTGCTATGTTCAGAGCTGGAGAATTCCAGGCCTAAGAAGGTAAAGTATAGACTAACAATAAAGGTTCTCTGCACATCTGAGATGGCCCAAAGACTTGTGAATCATTCTTTCTGGATATGCTATTAAAAGCAGTGGGAGCTGGGTGCAGTGGCTCCTGCCTGTAATCCCAGCACTTTGGGGGGGCCAAGGCAGGAGGATCATGAGGTCAGGTGTTCGAGACCAGCCTGGCCAGCATGGTGAAACCCTGTCTGTACTAAAAATACAAAAAATTAGCTGGGCATGGTGGCATGCACCTGTAGTCTCAGCTACTTGGGAGGCTGAGGCAGGAGAATTGCTTGAACCTGGCAGGCGGAGGTTGCAGTGAGCTGAGACGGCACCACTACACTCCAGCCTGGGTGATAGAGTGAGACTCCGTCTCAGAAAAAAAAAAAAAAAAAAAAAAAGCAGTGAACATGATATAATTAAGTATCGTTTGGAACAGTACATTTGTTTTTGTAGCGGTTGGAACAACATGTTAATCCCAAGAAATCTTAGCCTGGGAATAATTATGGAACCTGCAGTTAGCAGAGGGAAGCGCCTGATTGGATGCCACAAGTTATTGCAACCCATGGAGAAGTTGTCATTCATAGATGAGATCTTGACGTTTGTGTGTTACCAATACCCACATTAAAAAGCCCTATTGTGAACATTTGGGCAGACATTATTATTGTTATTATCATTTAGAGAAACAGGGTCTCACTCTGTTGCCCATGCTAGACAGCAGTGGCATGATCATAGCTCCACCGTAAGTTCAAACTTTTAGGCTTAAGTGATCCTCCCACCTTAGCCTTGTGAGTAGCTAGGACAACAGGTTCATGCCACCATGCATTGCTTATTTTTTGGTAGAGTTGGGGGGTCTCTTTATGTTGCCCAGGCTGGTCTTGAACTCCTGGCCTCAAGCGATCCTCCCACTCAGCATTCCAAAGTGCTTGGATTACAGGCATGTGCTACTGCACCCAGTCCAAACATTATAAATGTCATTATAAAGTGAAAAGCATATTACTAAAAAAAGCAAGAGGAGAGAGATAATATTTTTTGAGTGTCTAACGTGTCAGACACATGCAAGCAAACCAAATATCATTCACGATAACCTTCAAAACTAGCTGTCCTTATTTTACAAGTGAGGAAATTGATGTAGAAGATAGAGAGCTAGAACAAGATCACATAGCTGGAAACTGACAGAGCTCAAGTCTATTTGAATCCGAAACCATGCTTTCTATATAACATTACTAGGGAAAAGAGAACCAAGACCTAGAGTCACACTGTCTTTTAGCATGGTGAAATAAAAACCACTGGAACCAAAAGTACTTGCAGGTTAAAACTAAAGGGGGACTTCTTAAAGTTGGTAAATACCATCTATGAAAAACCTACCAATAACATTATTCTGAATGCTGAAAGACTGAATGGTAGAAGACTGTTTCCTAAGATTGGGGACAAGGCAAGGAAGTTTTGCTCTCATCACTTTTATTCAACTATTCGTTGGAGGTCCTAGACAGTGTAATAAGTCAAGAAAAATAAATAAAAGGCCTAAATGTTGGAAAGGAAGATATAAAACTTTTTATTTATAGATTAATAAGATTAGAGAATCCTCAAGAATCTAGAAAAAAGCTACTAGAACTAATAAATGGATTTAGCAAGGCTGCAAAAAAAGTCAATATAAAAAATTCAAGTGTATTTCCATACACCAGCAATGAACTACTAGAAAATAAAATTTAAAAACCAATGCCAGCCTGGTGTGATGGCTCACACCTATAAACCCAGCACTTTGGGAGGCTGCAGCTGGAAGATCAACTGAGCCCAGGAGTTCGAGATCAGCCTGGGTAACATAGCAAAGGAGACCTCATATCTATAAAGACAAACAAACAAAAAAGAATCCACAGCTCATGGAACTTAAAATATTTATTGGATGTAAATTACAGCTCAATAAAGTTGATTTTAAAAATAAAAAATTTTGCATTGAAAATTTTTAAAATGAATTCCTAGTTGTGTCCTTGTACTAGCAACTGTAAAGAAAGACTTGCACAGACCCAGTCTCAGGTTGTGCACATGTGCTCTTTATTTGGAAATGATGGCCTACGCAGGTAAACAGAGGTAAAATGTCTGACCAAATAGAAGAAACTCATTGCTCCCAGATTTGATTTTTATTACTAGACTACTACTTAAAATCTGAACATATCAACAACAGGTTTTGAAGGCAGGAGACAAAAGTAAAGTCACAGGGATACTCAATGGAGAGATTTAATGAGGCCATGAGAATCTCATATAGGGCAGTAGGAAAGTCATTAAATGCTCTCCTATCTGCTATCTTGAAAGGATTCCTGAAAGGGCAAGACTAAAGGCTTTAGCAAGAGAGGATACGCACACTCTGGCAGCCCGGAGTTCTGAGGTTACAGTAGGCATTTCCCAGTCCAGGAGAGTAAAATGAAACAGAAATATTGTGTAATGGATGGATCCATTGTAGGCATGTATCCTAAAGAAATACTGGGCCAAGCATGGTGGCTCATGCCTATAATCCCAACACTTAGGAAGGCCAAGGCTGGAGGATTGCCTGAGCCCAGGAGTTCAAGACCAGCCTGGACAACACAGTGAGACTCTGTCTCTACAAAAAAATTTAAAAAACTACCCAGGTGGGCCCAGTGTGATGGCTTATGCCTGTAATCCCAGCACTTTGGGAGGCCGAGGTGGGCAGATCACAAGGTCAGGAGATCGAGACCATCCTGGCTAACACAGTGAAACACCGTCTCTACTAAACATACAAAAAATTAGCCAGACATGGTGGCATGCACCTGTAGTTCCAGCTACTCAGGAGGCTGAGGCAGGAGAATCGCTTGAACCCAGGAGGTGGAGGTTTCAGTGAGCCGAGATTGTTCCACTGCACTCCAGCCTGGGCAACAGAGCGAGACTCCCTCTCAAAAAGAAAAAATTACCCAGGTGTGGTGGCATGTGCCCAAAGTCCCAGCTGCTCAGGAGGCTGGGGCTGGAGGATTACTCTAGCCCAGGAAGTTGAGACTCTAGTGAGCAAGGATAGTGCCACTGCACCTCAGCCTGGGCCACAGAGCCAGAGCTGTCTCTTAAAAAAAAAAAATTGTACACGTGCATAAGGAAACATGGATGGGAATACTTATTGAAGAGTTGCTTGTAAAAAAAGGAGAAATGAGAAAGGATTTAATGAAGTAAGGCACAAAGTCACATCTGTTTTGGAGCAGATCCTATCAGTTCCCCACCCATATGACCTAGCACTTACCATGTCTGTGTATGTCAACTGACTTCCAATTGACAGCACAAGCATCTCCTTGACTGAAGGCTTTTTCTGGCCACCAGAGCCCTCTCTGCCCAGATGCATGGCAGGCCAAAAGTCCCTGAGTCAATGTGCCTCTGAAGTGGCCCTCGATCAATGGCAGATGGAAGTCAGTGGATAAATACTCCAGCTCTCTTTAGGTAGAAGCGTTGGACAGTTGTGTACTACATTGGCTCCCAGTTTCCCCATGGAGTTGAGCTCTGGTTTTACATACAGTGATGACTTGCTTGAGAAAACACCCTTTATTGGCTTCCTTCCCTTCCCTGTCTCACTTCCCCATTACCCTATTTTCTGGGATCACCTCCCACATAAAGTAATTACACTTAAATCCTGTCTCAAGGTCACCTTTCAAATTCAGCATTATGAAAGAACAAAGCACATTAATAAATAGATTATGAAAAGATCCTCATAACATATTGTTAAGTGAAAAAGCATTTTATAGAACTATATGTATAGTATAATAGCATGTATTTTGAAAACACAAAAAATAGAACCATACTTTTTTTTTTCTTGAGACAGAGTCTTGCTCTGTCACCCAGGCTGGAGTGCAGTGGCACGATCTCAGCTCACTGCAACCTCCTCCTCCTGGGTTCAAGTGATTCTCGTGCCTCAGCCTCCCAAGTAGCTGGGACTACAGGTGTGTGCCACCACACCCAGCTAATTTTTGTACTTTTTGTAGAGACAGGGTTTCACCATGTTGACCAGGCTGGTATAGAATTCCCGAGCTCCAGCAATCTGCCCACCTCAGCCTCCCAAAGTGCTGGGATTACAGGTGCGAGCCACAGCACCCAGCTGAGAACCACACATTTTAAAATGTGTATGTGTGTGTGCAAATGCCAAGAATCTTTTCATGAATTACTTGTGATTTTATTTTATTTTATTTATTTTGAGACAGGGTCTTGCTCTGTCACACAGGCTGGAGGGCAGTGGTGCAGTCACAGCTCACTGCAGCCTTGACCTCCTGGGCTCAAGCTATTCTCTTGCCTCAGCCTCCAGAGTAGCTGAGACTACAGGTGCCCACCACCACAACCAGCTAATTTTGTTTTTATTATTATTTGTAGAGACGAGGTCTTGCCATGTTGCCTAGGCCGGTCTCAAACTCCTGGGCTCAAGCAATCCTCCTGTCCCAAAGTACTGGGATTACAAACATGAGCCACCTCACTCGGCCTCCTCGTGTTTCTAAAAGTAAATTTAAAATACTTTCTAATGGATGGAAGAGCTCAGTTTACGTCAGCTTAAACCAACACTGGGCACTGGGGACGCCTAGCAAAATAGGAGCCCAGTCTCTGCCCTTGGGGAGCTTGTAGGGCATTAAAGGCAACAGATGAGTAAACATCTGCAAGGCCAGGTGACAAGTACCATGACAGACAAAAGCAGAGGGACTGCAGTAACCCAGAGGTGGGGCCTGGCCAGCCATGTGCAGAAAAATTTCATTCCTCTCCTACCTGCCCTGCGGTCTTAGGTACACTTCAACCCAAATCACTAGAGCTCAGTCAGCAGAGCTGAAGGTATAACGATTAAGAATTAAGCAAATCAGGTACTTACCACCCAGTCAGAATACAGTTTTAATGGAAGGATAATGATATCCCTGGAGGAATGTGCTGGAGCAGGAATTTATCAGTGTTTCTAGCACCCCAGGAATTTCTAGTGGACAATTACATTGACACATTGTGCCTAACTTTTCAGATCTCTCACCAGCCTCCGGACCTCCCACCCCTACCCCATGCTCTGAGACCAGCCCACCGAGCAACCTTCTGCTGAGGATTTAGCTTTCCATGGAGGCTTGCTAGGGGAAGAAAGTGTATTTGAGGAGGCAAGTGTTAAAACCCAGCTGTCACTGGAAGGCAATCAATTGGCCGGTTTCTTGCCTCTGGGACCTTATTGCAAGGCCCCTTAGCCCAGTGGTTCCCAACTTTGCTGCATATTAGAATCTACTGGGGAGCTTTAAAAAATCCTCATGCCTAGGTCACACCTCATACCTACTAAGTTGTGTGGGGGGGTGGGGGTGACCAGGCAGTGGTGTGCTAAAGCTGGCTCCTACGTGGCTCTGGAGAACCTATTGTGCACATCTCTTCCCAATTCTGTCTTCAATGATGTCATACTAGTAGCTTGAAATTAACCATGGCTGGGCACGGTGGTTCACACCTGTAATCTCAGCACTTTGGGAGGCCAAGGCGGGTGGATCACCTGAGGTCAGGAGTTTGAGACCAGGCTGGCCAACAGGGTGAAACCCCGTCTCTACTTAAAAAAAAAAAAAATTGGCCAGGCGTGGTGGCACACACCTGTAATCCCAGCTACTAGGGAGGCTGAGGCAGGAGAATTGCTTGAACCTGAGAGGCAGAGGTTGCAGTGAGCCGAGATCATGCCATTGCACTCCAGCCTAGGCAACAGAGCGAGACTCTGTCTCAAAAAAAAGAAAGAAAGAAAGAAAAGAAATTAACCATGATAGAAGTTTTTATGCCACGGATATAAATCAGGGCTTTCTTTTCTTTCTAAACAGCCAATTCTTAAAATATTTACCAGCATACCACTGAAACCAGGCATCAGTATTTTTTTAATATCCTCAGGTGATTCCAATGTGCAGCATGGTCTGGAAACCACCACTGTCTTAGTCTTTCCCAAATAATGCTCACTGTGGTCTTAGATAATTCGGTTTCCCCTGCTAACCCTAGCAATAACTATTTAAGGCTGTGGCTCTCTAACCTGGGACCACTGTCTCCGTGGACTTTCAGTGAGGACAACCTTTATTCTGCCCTGGAGGCTGAGCTCTGTAACGTGGTGTATTGGAGTGGATAGGTGGTAATTTTGTGTATGGTTCATTGCTGCCCCTTTGATGAAAAGTATCTTGTTGTATTTGGATTCTAAGCTGAAAATAGATCCACAGAATATTGTCTGCATAACATTATGAAACATTCCTCATTTTACTGCTGTGTCCAATGCATGTTGAGTTATACTTTCATTTATTAAGGCTTAAGAAGTCAAAGTAATAAAGGGCACCTACAAATGTTAAGCATAACAATTGTGTAATCTATTTTAAAACTTTCTTTTTTACTAACTTTAAGATAAAATGTTCACCACTCATCTGGGAAGAAGGAAGTTTGGGACATTGTCTGACTCACATGGCCAAGGACATGGGTCAGGGCTGAGGTTTGGTCCTGGGGTTTGGAGCTGGAGTAAATAACCCATCCAGGGACTGAAAAATGGAGAGGGGTAAGATGAGGCCAACATCCTGAGATACATGCAAAGGGAATTCTCCTGGGGAGCCTGTGTTGTTAGGATGGGAAGAGGCCCAGCTGTAGGGGAAGAAGGACCAGGTGGTACATGAACTTAGATTTGTCTGGCCTCACCCAGTCCCCAGCTTGTTGCCATGTCCTGTCTCCATCTTAGTTGCTATTGGCTCCCTGACTGATGCTTCCACTGTCTTGTCTGGCTTCTCTTGTTATACCTTCTGGTAGCTGATCCTGAACATACACGTTGTCCTTCAGCAATACCAAATGCCTATGAGGTTTGTAGCCTTGCTCCCACTCTCTCTTATCAAGCCTCCACCTTCGCTTTGGCATTGATGACTTTATACCCTGTCACAAGACTGATGGAGGGCCTGCAGGGGCTCAGAAAAATGGATGAAGGAAGACGGGAGAAGCATTTTACAATTTACTAAGATTTAAGTATCACATCTCATCTCCCCAACCAACTCCCCAAACACAAGAGCACTGGAAATAGAGATACCAGGAAAATAATGACAAGTAAGCAATGCACAGCAGTGAGGAAAGAGGCCAGGTGTTGTGGCTCTTGGTTGTCATCCCAAGACTTCGGAAGGCTGAGGCAGGAGGATTGCTTCAGCACAGAAGTTTGAGAATAGCCTGGGCTGTTTCTCTAAAAAGAAAAAAAAAGTGAGGAAGGGAACTACCTATCCCAAGTGGCTACTCTGTGTCAGGCATTGTGCTAGATATTTCCTATAGTAATATATGACCTTAGTTAATTTTCTCAATATCACCTTCTACTGCAAAATAGGTGTTATTATACCCATTGTACAGAGGAAACAAGCTCAAGTGTCAAGTGCCCAAGGTCAGACAGCGAGAAAGTTTTTCACAGCATCACATAAATGATAAGATTATATAAATAAGAGTGCATGTTTCAAATAAATATTGCAGACATTGAATGTCTAAATTCTTCAGGGGAGAGAGAGATCCAGAGGGACTTGTAACAGGAAAAATGCTTCACGAAAGATCTGAGGCTACAGCCCGGTGCAGTGGCTCACGCCTGTAATCCTGGCACTTTAGGAGGCTGAGGCAGGCAGATTCTAACGAGCAACAAGCAAAAACCCCAACTCTACAAAATACAAAAAAATTAGTCAGCTGTGGTGGCACATGCCTGTAGTCCCAGCTACTCAGGAGGCTGAGGTGAGAGAATCACCTGAGCCCAGAGAGGTCCAGGTTCTCAAAAAAAAAAAAAAAAGAAAAAGACGACAAAGAAGAAGATCTGAGGCTCTAAGGGCAAAGCCTTAAAAGTGAGTAGAACTTAGGTAGAAGAGGTAGAAAGATAAGCCAGGCCCAAAGCATGGAGACAGAGAATGGACGGAGTGTGACCCAGAGGAATGTGTGTGTGAAAAGGTCAGAGGTGATCCTATTGCCTTCTGCTAACAGTTTTGGGTAAGAAATGTTAAAAAAAAAAAAGTATCATGCACCCAGTGAGGGAGGCCCCTGGCTGCCAGGCTTCAAAGGGTAAGAATTCTCCGCCTGTCCTTCCTGGTACTCCATAGCATCACTTCTTTGCCCCTTCCCTCCAGCTGTGGGTTACAGTGGGAAGTGGGCCAGCCCCAGCTTCGTCACTCACTAGATGTGTGAGATTTGGTAAGGTACCTGGCCTTCCCGAGTCGGTTTCTTCATTTGCAAAATGGGACATATTGATGATTGATCACATGAGGTAACAGGTGTTGAGCACCCAGCACTGTTGAATGTGAGTTGCTCCTTTTGTAGTCCTTTAATCTTCCTGGGCCTGGCCCAAGTTCTGCAAAGTCTCTGCAGACAACTCATGGGGTGAGCCACTTCTTGGAAGAAATGGAAGATCACCTCCCACTTCCTGCACATTATATTCCTGCTTATGCATTCTGATGTCCTGCTTGCTTTTTTAGGCTCTAAGTGCTATCCTGCTGACTCACTTCCGACTTCTCGTTCATCATGCTCAGCTCCTGAAAATGGAACAAAATGGAAAAGGCCGGAAATTGTACTGTCTGGTGATGTGTTTAAGGGGCCAGCCACTCCACATGGATGGAATGCTGGGGACATGAACTGAGTGGTGCCCAAAATGATTTCTCCACTGGACACTTGGGACACTTTGCCTTGGATTGTAATACCTGTACTAATAATAACCATCCCACTTACTGCTAGCAAGCCCCAGGCTATGTGCTTTCCATGGATTGTCTCATTGAATTATCACAACTGCATATGTCAGGGAACCTCTCTATTTTACAGACAAGGAAATTTTTCACACTAAGATAAGTTAAGGAACTTGCCCAAGGTCATATAGCTGGTAAGGGACAGATTAAGGATTCAAACCCATGATCTAGATTTGTGCTGTCTAATATGGTAGCTACTAGCCACATGTGGCTAGTGAATTTTGTTTTCTTTTTTTTTTTTTTTTTTTTTAGATAGGGTCTCACTCTGCTGCTCAGGCTAAAGTGCAGTGGCATGATCACGGCTCACTGCAGCCTCGAACTCCCTGGGTTCAGGTGATCCTCCCACTTCAGCCTTTTGAGTTGCAGGGACTACAGGCACATGCCAACAAGCCTGGCTAATTTTTTTCTTTTTTTAATAGAGATGGGGTTTCACTATGTCGCCCAGGCTGGTCTTGAACTTCTGGGCTCAAGCGATCCTCCCACCTTGGCCTCCCAAATTGCTGGGATTACAGGTGTGAGCTATCACACCTGGCCTCTTTTAACTTTTTAGTGTGACTACTAGAACACAAAATTTCCATATGCGGCTCTCATATTTCTCTAGGACAGCACTGATCTAAACCATGAACATTATTATTTTGTTTTATTATACTTTAAGTTTTAGGGTACATGTGCACAATGTGCAGGTTAGTTACATATGTATACATGTGCCATGTTGGTGTGCTGCACCCAGGAACTCGTCATTTAACATTAGGTATATCTCCAAATGCTATCCCTCCCCCCTCCCCCCTCCCCCCACCCCACAACAGGCCCCAGTGTGTGATGTTCCCCTTCCTGTGTCCATGTGTTCTCATTGTTCAATTCCCACCTATGAGTGAGAACATGCGGTGTTTGGTTTTTTGTCCTTGAGATAGTTTGCTGAGAATGATGGTTTTCCAGCTTCATCCATGTCCCTAGAAAGGACATGAACTCATCCTTTTTTATGGCTGCATAGTATTCCATGGTGTATATGTGCCACATTTTCTTAATCCAGTCTATCATTGTTGGACATTTGGGTTGGTTCCAAGTCTTTGCTATTGTGAATAGTGCTGCAATAAACATACATGTGCATGTGTCTTTATAGCAGCATGATTTATAAACCTTTGGGTATATACCCAGTAATGGGATTGCTGGGTCAAATGGTATTTCTAGTTCTAGATCCCTGAGGAATCGCCACACTGACTTCCACAATGGTTGAACTAGTTTACAGTCCCACCAACAGTGTAAAAGTGTTCCTATTTCTCCACATCCTCTCCAGCACCTGTTGTTTCCTGACTTTTTAATGATTGCCATTCTAACTGGTGTGAGATGCTATCTCATTGTGGTTTTGATTTGCGTTTCTCTGATGGCCAGTGATGATGAGCATTTTTTCATGTGTCTTTTGGCTGCATGAATGTCTTCTTTTGAGAAGTGTCTGTTTATATCCTTTGCCCACTTTTTGATGGGGTTGTTTTTTTCTTGTAAATTTGTTGGAGTTCATTGTAGATTCTGGATATTAGCCCCTTGTCAGATGAGTAGATTGCAAAAATTTTCTCCCATTCTGTAGGTTGCCTATTCACTCTGATAGTAGTTTTTTTTACTGTGCAGAAGCTCTTTAGTTTAATTAGATCCCATTTGTCAATATTGGCTTTTGTTGCCATTGCTTTTGGTGTTTTAGACATGAAGTCCAAAACCTCCTTAAGCTGATAGGCAACTTCAGCAAAGTCTCAGGATACAAAATCAATGTGCAAAAATCACAAGCATTCTTATACACCAATAACAAACAGAGAGCCAAATCATGAGTGAACTCCCATTCACAAATTGCTTCAAAGAGAATAAAATACCTAGGAATCCAACTTACAAGGGACATGAAGGACCTCTTCAAGGAGAACTACAAACCACTGCTCAATGAAATAAAAGAGGATACAAACAAATGGAAGAACATTCCATGCTCATGGGTAGGAAGAATCAATATCGTGAAAATGGTCATACTGCCCAAGGTAATTTATAGATTCAATGCCATCCCCATCAAGCTACCAATGACTTTCTTCACAGAATTGGAAAAAACTGTAAAGTTCATATGGAACCAAAAAAGAGCCCGCATTGCCACGTCAATCCTAAGCCAAAAGAACAAAGCTGGAGGCATCATGCTACCTGACATCAAACTGTACTACAAGGCTACAGTAACCAAAACAGCATGGTACTGGTACCAAAACAGAGATATAGACCAATGGAACAGAACAGAGCCCTCAGAAATAATGCTGCATATCTACAACTATCTGATCTTTGACAAACCTGACAAAAACAAGAAATGGGGAAACAATTCCCTATTTAATAAATGGTGCTGGGAAAACTGGCTAGCCATATGTAGAAAGCTGAAACTGGATCCCTCCCTTACACCTTATACAAAAGTTAATTCAAGATGGATTAAAGACTTAAATGTTAGACCTAAAACCATAAAAACCCTAGAAGAAAACCTAGTCAATACCATTCAGGACATAGGCATGGGCAAGGACTTCATGTCTAAAACCATGAACGTTATTAAGTGATCATCAGACCAATGATTTCCCAATGTTTTTGATAAATTTTTGAGCACAACTCCTCAATTTGTGTATTCTTATTTATTCATAAATGCTATACATTGGCACTACTCTGTAATATTATGTACATTATAAAACATTGACAAAATGGATATTTTTAAAAGATGAAATAAAAAAAATGAAACAGAAGTTGTACTAATTTCTTCCAAGAGCCTAGTGGGTCACTTTGTGCACCCCCCACCATGGTGTGCACACACCATTTTGGAAATTCTTGCACCAGAGAGACTTAGAGCTCCTGGGGGCAGAGACTTTAATACAGATGATCCCTGACTTATGATGGTTTGACTTATGATTTTTCTAGTTTACCATGATTTGAAAGTGATGCCCATTCAGTAGAAAGTGTACTTTGAGTCCCCTTTCAAGCACTCTGCTTTTGTTTTCTTTTTTTTTTTTTGAGAGAGAGTCTCGCTCTGTCGCCCACGCTGAAATGCAGTGACGTGATCTTGGCTCACTGCAAGCTCCACGTCCTGGGTTCACACCATTCTCCTGCCTCAGCTTCCCAGGCCGGCTAATTTTTTCTATTTTTAGTAGAGACGAGGTTTCACCACGTTAGCCAGGATGATCTCTACCTCCTGACCTCGTGATCTGCCTGCCTCAGCCTCCCAAAGTACTGGGATTACAGGCGTGAGCCACCGCACCTGGCCTCAACCATTCAGCTTTTCATTTTCACTACAGTATTCAATAAATTATGAGATATTCAACATTTTATTATAAAATAGACTGTGCTAGATGATCTTGCAGAACTGTAGGCTAATGTCAGCGTTCTGAGCGTGTTAAGGTAGGTTAGGCTATGATGTTCAGTAGGTTAGGGTATTAAATGCATTTTCAACGTACGATGGGCTTATTGGGACACAAACTCATCATGAGTCCAGGAGCATCTGTACATCTATCTCCTCTCCCCCACAGTTGAAGTTAGCACCATGCCTAGATATAATTGGTGCTCAATACATGTTTGTGGAAGGAATAAATAACTCTTAATGTACAATTGTTTTCTCATGGATTAGATTTATTTATTTATTTCACGTGTATCAGGCACTTTCTATGTGTTATTATAGTACTATACTAAGCGCTGAAAAAGAAAGTTTACAAAGAGTAAGCTCCTTTACTCTAGGCCTGTGCTTCCTAAGCTCTAGCGTTTGTAAGAATGACCTGGAGAGCTTGTTAAACAGATTCCTCCTCTCCTCCTCCAATTCTTATTCAGTAGCTCTGAAGTGAAACCAGATAATTTGCTGAACATCTAAGAAGCTTTTAGGAAACTACACTTTGGAGGAGAGTGCTGTGCATTGGAAAACTGGAAACATCTCAAATATTACGTGAGGGTGAGTGTTGAAGAGAATTTATATTGCATTTTCACTATTTGCCAAGCACGTTTAAATACATCATCTCATTTAACCCTCATATCGGCCTCATGAGTCATGTATTATTATTTCAGTTGAGGCAACTGAGATTGAGAAACGTTAGTTAAGTTGCCTAAACTATAGAGTAAGTAGATGGCAGAGCTTGGGTTTGTACCCACTTCTGCACTCAGTAATTCAGGCAAATCTGTAGCAAGTGTCTTCTTTTTTTTCAGGCACTGTCCTAAGTAACTGGGCATACAACATTGAGTGAGACAGACAAGCTCTCTGTCCCTGGTCAAACTCAATAAGCACTTAAAATATAGATATGAGGGAGGCAGTGTCATGGAGATATACAACAGAAACATATACTCTAGAACAGAGTTAGAACTTTCCAGGAAAAAAAGTAAAATTTACATGAAGACCTGAGGGATGAATTAGAGCAGTGAAGGATGGGCGGGAAATGTTTGGGGCTGAAGATATACACGAAGGCTGGAAAGTATTCAAGGAGCTGCAGGAAATTCAGAATGTCTGAAGTGTGGAGAGTGGAGGGGAGAGATAAGACCCTTGAAGTAGGTAGGCAGGAACCAGATCATGCCAGGCTATTTAGGGGTACAGCCAGCCTTTTTTTTTTTTTTTTTTTTTGACAGGAACTCACTGTCACCCAGGCTGGAGTGCACTGGTGGGATCTCAGCTCACTGCAGCCTCTACCTCCCTGGCTCAAGCTATCCTCCCACCTCAGCCTCTTCAGTAGCTGGGTCTAGAGACATGTATACCACTAATTTTTGTATTTTTTGTAGACACGGGGTTTTGCCACATTGCCCAGACTGATCTCCTGAGCTCAAGGGATCCACCTACCTCGGCCTCACAAAGTGCTGGGATTACAGGTGTGAGCCACTGCCCCTGGTCTCAGATTTGTATTTTTTAAAATGTACTATGCCTCAGAGGGGGATGGATCAAAGGAGAGCTAGCTTGCAGGCAGGGAAATGGTTAAAGATGTTAGTGGCGTAAATTTGGGTAAATGCTGTGTGACTGGGAAGTAGCAGAAGTGAGGGGGATTTAAAATTGTTTAAGACTTGATGATTCAGCCTGGGCAACATGGCAAAACTCCATCTCTACAAAAAAATACAAAAATTAGCCAGGTGTGGTGGCATACGCCTGTAGTCCCAGCTACTTGGGAGGCTGAGGTGGGAGAATCACCTGAGCCCAAGAGGTGGAGGCTGCAGTGGGCTGTGATCATGCCACTGCACTCCAGCCTGGGCAACAGAGACCATGTCTCAAAAAAAAAAAAAAAAAAAAAAACAAAAAAAAAACAAACAAACCAGATTTGATGACTGGTTGATTGGAAGAGACAATGTGGACAGGCAAAGGAGGGATGGAAGATGACCTCCAAGTTTTTGAGTAAACTATGCAGTTTCAGCAGGGATAAGGTTCTGTAAGCTTATTACTTCACATTTTAAAAGAAGGGTAAATTCAGATAAATGAAGTGATGTAAAGGAAAGATGCTATTTTAGTAAGATTTCAATGACAGAAACTTACTTGATAGAAAATATGGGAGAGGCTGGAGGCGGTGGCTCACGCCTGTAATCTCAGCACTTTGGGAGGCCAAGGTGGGAGGTGGGAGGATCTCTTGAGCCTAGGAATTTGAGACCAACCTGGACAACAAATTGAGACCCTGTTTCTAAAAAATTAAAGAATCAGCCGGGCATGGTGATGCACATCTGTAATCCCAGCTACTTGGGAAGCTGAGGTGAGAAGATTGCTTGAGCCGGGAGTTGGAGGCTGCAATGAGCTAGGACGGTGCCACTGCAGTCTAGCCTGGGTGACAGAATGTGACCCTGTTAAGAAAGAAAGACGGAAGAAAATTATTATTTTTGTGGTGAAGTTTACTTTTTTTGTTTTAATTTGCACCAACAGCTTTATCATTTGTCGACAGTGGATTTCTGAATGCCGGAGATTCCTCCTCTTTTTGCCAAGATCAGGATTAACTATGGAGAGGACCAGCCGTAGACTATGAACTGTCAGTCAACTGAGTTTCTTTTGTGACTGTCTTCTTGTTGAGTGACCTTGGACCTTGAGTTTCTGAAGCTCAACATTCCCTTTGTCTTCCCCTATTTTTTCCCCCACACTTTACATCTTAAGTGGGATATTAGACATCACGGATCAGTGGACCAGTGATGATTTGGACTCCGCCTTCTTCGTCTAGGTCCCGCCCACTTTAGGACCCCACCCCTTCCCTAAGCCCCGCCCCTTGAAGAGGTTGTCTCGATATGACCGCAAATTCTCCACAATCCTGTCCTATAGGAGATTTAAAGAGTGGGACTTACATCAATCTTTTTTTTCCATTTGTTTTTTCCAGTGTCTATCTGGCCCAGGTTCCATCCCACTTTATTTTCAACCCAAGGATTGGTTACTCTGTTCTTCGTCTCTGGCTCATGATTGGTTCTTTCATTCCGCCCCTCTCTTCCAGCTTTTGCAGGCGGGATTAGCACGCAGCTTCCTGCTCCTGCCAAAAAAAAAATAAATAAATAATAAAAGAAGAAAAAGAAAAGAGGAGAGAGGCGACAGAAAATGTCACAAAGATCTTTGCTTTTTAATTGGCTTCAAGCCTTGTCGGTCAAGCCAAACTCTGCCTTTGATTGGACTTTCTATCTGCCCATCCTGAATCGGGGGCGGGATTTCCCCAGAAGACCCACACCTTGTTGCCACTGGCCAAACAGTGCGCCTGTCTGAAGCTCCTGGCCCAGGATTGGAGGCGGTAGCGGGCAGGTGGGCGTGGATTGGCTAGGGCAGCCGGTCCGTGCAAGGCGGGGGCGGGGCCTCGGCGGCTGGTTGCGCGTGTCCGACGCTGGCTCCGCTCTATCCGGCTTTGCTAGGGGAGGTGAGTCCGGCCGCGGCGGCACCGGCGGCTGAGGAGGCGGCGGCTGAGGAGAAAGCGGCCGCGGCGGCTGAGGAGAAAGCGGCCGCGGGGACGGAAGCCGGGTGGGGGGGAGGGGGGGAGACGGAGCAGCCTTGAGCCCTGCGGGGCCGTCGCGCGGGGGACCCACCCGCTCTCCCCCCCAACCCTCTTCAGCAGAAGCTGCCGGCGGCGGGGGCAGGAGTCAGCCCGCTTCCGACCGTACCCCGCCCGCCTCCCGGGGCTCCTATTCTTTGGCCCCGGGACCCTAACCTTCTCCCGGGGCGGTTCCCTCTGTCTGGGCGTCCGAGCGCTGCCCACATCTTTCATTCCTCCCTGCACCTCCTTCCCTTCACTTTTGCCCCGGCTATCTCTCTCTTCTCTGTCCTGCTGTCGCCTCCTCTCCTCACTCCAGCCTCCTTCCCTGGCTCATTCTGCCCAGGAAAGTTTAGAACCCCCGCCCCCCCCTCCCCAATCAGGTCAACCTGACTAGGAGTAGGGGGAGATGTAGGAAGGCCTGAGAGTTCGAGGGGGGGGGAAGCTGGAAGCTGGTTTCCCAGAAAATTTCCCCCCATCTTCTCCATTTAGGGTGGTGGGAATTTTTTTTAATCCTGTTTTTGAGGAGGTGGTAGGTGTTTAGAAAAGGATGTGGGAATGGAAGGGGTAGATGAGTCAACCCTCTTTCGAGATTCCAAGGGTGGTGTGTTACCTGATCCTTTTCGTGTGTGGAGTTCAGGGGGTCGGGAGGTTTGGCCTTTATTCCCACATTCAAAGTTGGAACCTCCCCCAAATTAAGAATGGAGTTTTAGGACCCACTTGTGGCAGGAATCCTGGGGGGAAGGGGTGCTTTTTTCCTTTTTCTTTTCTTTTTTCCCTTTTTTTTCCTTTTGGCAACCCACACCCTTCCACACACGCTCACCCCAAAATTAAACACCAAGATCCTCTAACTTGTTTGGATTGACTGATGAAGACATAAAGCCAGTTACGCTCTATGTTTTTTGAGGTGGAGTGAGTGGTTTTTCTTCATTTTTAAATGGCCAAATGACAGCTTGACCCAGTTTGCTTTCCAATCAAAGAGCATTTATTTTGAATGTCTCTTTGTGGCGCAAGAGCCAACGCAAAAATGATGGCGGCTTACAATGGCGGTACATCTGCAGCAGCAGCAGGTCACCACCACCACCATCACCACCACCTTCCACACCTCCCTCCTCCTCACCTGCACCACCACCACCACCCTCAACACCATCTTCATCCGGGGTCGGCTGCCGCTGTACACCCTGTACAGCAGCACACCTCTTCGGCAGCTGCGGCAGCCGCAGCAGCGGCTGCAGCTGCAGCCATGTTAAACCCTGGGCAACAACAGCCATATTTCCCATCACCGGCACCGGGGCAGGCTCCTGGACCAGCTGCAGCAGCCCCAGCTCAGGTACAGGCTGCCGCAGCTGCTACAGTTAAGGCGCACCATCATCAGCACTCGCATCATCCGCAACAGCAGCTGGATATTGAGCCGGATAGACCTATTGGATATGGAGCCTTTGGTGTTGTCTGGTGAGTATCCAAAGAAAAACACAACCTCTCATGGTTTCTTCTGATGGTTGTCATTGGGTGAGTCCATCCTTCATGGTTTTCTCCATGTTGACCAAGGTGCAGCAAGCTTCTCAACCCAACTGTAGGAAGCCACCCTCACTTACGTGGTAAAGAGGCCTAATGCGTTGGCTCTCTAGGCTCATGGCAAGTTTGGGTGGAGCACCTTCTCATGAGCAACACACATAAGTTTGCTGTCTACCAGACTTTTCTATTAGAACCTAAGCAAGCCACTGAACACAGGATCAGTAGATGAATGTATGGAATACTAATTCCTACAAAGACCTTGGTCATCTCGTGTGTTTGATTCAGTGGCCCAGTGGCATTAAATGCTAGCACCTGATCCAGACTGAATTCCTTTATAATACTCTTGTCATTAGGATATACTTTGCATAACTACTTTCCTATCCTTTCTGTCTTTTCACTTACTTTGTGATCGTGATCTCCGGAAGAAAGATAGGATCCATAGTTGAACCAGTTAAGATCATTGCTTGAGTGGTTTATTTTAAACCATAAAGCTACAGTTGAGAAGTATGTAGCTGTAGCCTTTTGATAAGAATGCATTAAATATAGCATCACACATGAGTACCACAAATGAGGTTAGTAGACTAGCTATGCAGTGGCCCACATTCAGTGTAATGTTTTAGTGTCATTTAGTGCCTCTTAAGTTGCTGTTATCTGTTGGTCAGTTGCTGTAGTAGGAAATAATACTTTTTTAACAAATGACCCTACCTTTGCTAGTGCTAGGATAGTTGCAAAAGCCTAAGGGCTTCTTAAATATAACATTTTGGTCTATTTGGTCTAACCTTAGAAAGATTGGTAGTTTATAATAAAATATGTTTGTTCCTATCAAAACTAGAATGAACTGGGTTTTCTCCCAAGGACTAATGATTCCACTTTGGATAGATGAATTGTATTTTCAGTGCATTCAAAAATTGTTACTCTAGAAAAGTGCCCATTACCACAGGAAAATGAACTCTTTGGAACTAGCCTGGTAAATATCTCCTTTCATCATTGTTTTTGAGGCTAAAATTGATGGGTGCATTGTTTATGCATTTTAACTGGCCATGTTATTTATATTTCAGATTTGATAATCTAGGCTACTAAGTGATCTCATCCATTTTTTTAAAAAAACTAGTAGAGTCCAGTGTTTTCTCAGCTAGTCCCCAAGGAAGTTTCTGCTGCAGCATGGTCCTTTCTTCAAGGTGTGTGGGATTCAAGGTGGAAAAGAGTATAGCTGGTAATGGTGCCTCGGTCATTCTGCTCAGGGACCTGCCTGTTCCTGCCTTCCTCTCTTCCCTTCCACTGACTATCTCAGAGATTTAACTGTGAACTTCTTATCCTTGCCTAACTCTTGAGGATTTCCAAGCTTTGGTTGGGGGATGGAGCAGACAGGAAAACGGTTGTTCCTTGGTTTAAATTGTGTCATTGATTTACTAATAACTTTTAGCACTTGTTTGGATCTTCTTAGATCTGGATGCTTACTTTCTTTTTTAGTGCCTTACATACGATGCTAAAAACTAGGGATACTGAAAGGGAAATGGGTTGCAGCATTCTTTAATATATTCAAAAGGCATTTTTCACTTAATATTTCTATCAAAAAGTGATGTGACTTGTAGCAGTCTTGACTTCAAGTTGGTGGCAAGGGAAGATTTTTTAATTTTATTTATTTATTTTTTTAAGGAAGGGGGCAATAACGAACTGGAGTGCTGAAACATCTCACACAGCAAACGTTCTGCTAGTGGGTACTATGAATCTCTGATATCTGAAAGCCCAAATATATTTGATTTGAATCCATTCTAGAGTTCTTTAATTGATTGACTGCTCTACCACCTATGGAATTTGTCTCATGTACTTAAAGTACACCTCTGTGCACCATCTTATTTCAGGTTTGTCTTGTGTCACTGACTACATTCGTAAGCCCCTTGAGGGTAAGGATTGTATACTGTAGTAATCCTTTTCTCCTCAGCGCCTAGCACAGTGCTTTGGCATCTTTGCTGCTTGGTTAATTGATCTAGTCAGGTCCTTCTTTGTTTTGGCTTAAACAACAGAAAATTATTTCTCACAGTTCTGGAGGCTAGAAATCCAAGATCAAGGTACAGGTTTGGTTTCTTTTGAGGCCCCTCTACTTGGCTTGTGGATGGCCGCCCTCTTTCTGTGGTCTCACATGATTCGGGTCTTTGTTTTTTTAACCAAGTTTTTCTAGTTAACTGCATTGAGTGTTTTCATCAGCTGTTACAGGTGAAATACAATTTGGTATGAAAAAGGAAAGAGTTCCAGGTGTATGTTTTAGTATGCAAATACTTTTCTATTTTTATATTTACATGTCAATGACTTGCTGTCTGAATTGCTTATTATATTTGAAATTTAACTGTTTTATGACCTAAGTAAGACTGTTTAGAGATTTGAACACCAAACTACAGGGAATTGCACTAATATTCTGAAACCCAAGGTAAAGATATTAGTGAGGTTTTTTTACTTTTTGACTGAAACAGTATATATCTTTTTAATTTAGGAAGCACCTTCTGAATTGGAAACAACTTTTTTCTAAAATGATTATAATGGAACATAAAAATATTCTCCCAGTGATAACATCATTTGATTCAAACCGCCATGTAACTAACTACCTGGGTATTATAAGATTCACTTAGTTCAAACATATATTCATTTAATGCACTTTGCAAGTATTCTTCTGGAATATCATATGACAAGAAACTGTATTTGCCCCCAGTTCCTTGGGGACATACACCCAGGGGTACTAACTGATGGCTAAAAAGGTGGCATGCAATTTTGAGAGAGATTGTTGTTTCTCCATGTAGACAAGGAGAGATATTTGTAGAAGTGATGCAGCATTTTACCAGATTTATCACTGAACAATTTAGTCTAGCTGACTTGATTTATCTTTCTGTTGAATTTAACTAGTGGAATAACTTATCAGTATTGGACAGTTGTGTAAAAGTAGTGAATTACTCATTAGCTTGCTGGTAAAGATGGTGGTGTGACAGTTCAATTAAGGTTTCATTAACAACTGTCTGCTATATTTTATCTCAAAGTAAGAGTTCCAGTTTACCTGGTAATGTGATTGTGGGATAGCCTGAGATAACATTTGTTGCCACTGATAGAATGTTGTTTATGGGTTATCAAGATATCATATATAATTTGACCTTCTTTTTGAGACATTACAGCCTCCAAACACCCACATGGACATTTTCATAATGCAAAAACAAAACACAAAGCAACCCACAAATAGTAACTTCAGTCATTTGGTGAGTTATATAAATCTACCTTTTTGTCTGCAGTTCACATTTGCCAGAGGAAAATGCTGTGGTTAAAGATGTAACAGCTTTGGGACAAAGAGTTTCAGGGGCTCATAATTTTGAGAGATGGAGGAAGTTGACTACATGAGAGTGGTTTGAGGATCGCTATGCCTAGACCGTTTTTGACATTGGCAACTTAACATATCAGAGATGGAATTAATGGCACATATTGCCACCTTGGTAAAAGTGAGTCTGGGAAAAGCCTTTTTTATAAAATTAGCATTTTGGTTTGTGACTTGCCTGATTAATTAAAACATCAAAAATCCTGGGATTCACTTGCTCTGTTGCCTTTGTGTACTCCAAGTAATGTTGGAGGTCTTTGAATTTTATTATTCTAATAACTTCAGCAGGTTACTTTTATCTGTCTTTCAAAACTGTAATGATAGTTACTTACTAGCTGTGTGATCTCGATAAATTATTTGACCTCTCTGTTCCTCATCTATAAAATGGGGATAATAATAGTACTTATCTCAGGATTGATGTGAAGATTAAGTGAGGTAATTCTTGTAAACCAATGATTACACTGTCTAGCACACAGTAAGCATCAATAAATGTTAGTTGTTTTTATTGTAGTTATTGTTGGTAGAAAAATCAAGCTGTTGTGTTAATGTGCACGGAAGTGTCTTCATAGATTGTCAGATTTATCAGGTGAAATCAGCATGCAGACTATTTTTGGAGGCATGACTCTAAATAACGTAGCGCGTCCCCTCAGTTGTACTGTATGTCAGGGAGATTTGAAAATGGTTGAATTTAAAGCCAAGGGGAAAATACTCTGTGCTGTCCTGTCAACTAATTAAAAACAAATAAAAATAATACACATTTGTATGAACTTTGTAGGTGTTTTAGTCAGATCATCTGCACTGTTTTAGAAAGTATTATGGATTTATATACTGGGAGGTAATTAATTTTTTCTTTTCAGAATGTAACAAATGAAAGACATCCTTATTGTCGAGGTTCCGCTTTAGTAGAGATTCACTTTGCTTATGTTTGGATGAAAAAGTGTGAATTGCTAAAGATCCCGGTGAGGTGGGAAAAATATAGTGACGTAACAAAAAAATTATTCAGTATAAGCCGTTGTGCATGGTAGAGATTGTCTGGCTTGCTCATCTTGTGAACATGAGAGGCATCTTTTTTTCTCATGTTTTCTCTGGTCCTGTTATACTCCACATAACAAACTAATTTGGAAAAATGGAGAATGCTTTTGGGATATGTTTGGGGAAAATCCTAGAGTAAGTTGCATCAGAAAGAGTAGTATACTAAAGGGTATTTTGTTATTAACTGTGTTTTACAGGTTAAGAATCTGTAGTACTGAGAAGTTTCTCCACTATCAGCCGAGATTAACAGCCATAGCTGGATTCTTTGGGGGCTCTGCTTTGTGAAAAGAGCTTTGAAGAAGCAGAGCCTGCACCATAAAAAGGAAACGGTTGCTCTTCTAGACATAACAAAGCATCCGTGTGAAACTAGAAATGTGGAAATCTGTATTGTTAATTTTAAGTACAAACGAACTTACTTTTGGAAATTACAGGTTCATGATCATATAGTAGATAAAGCAAAGAGTAGAGAATAAAAGTAACAATCTGATGATTCTGCACCCACTTCTTGGTGGTTGAAACTCCATAGCCTATAACATTGCAAGTCATTTTGTACTTAGACTCCTGAAAAGATTATCCAAATTATGTTCAAAAAACCACAGCACAAAAAATAAACTTGTTTTATTCTTGGGGAAAAATTTCGTGTTATACTGTCAAATATTAATTTAGAAAAAAAGACAGTCTTTTTTAAAGGCATTTCAGAAACATTGCCCTTTCAAACAAGCTAAAACAATATCCCTCAACATTAAATGCCATCTTTTTAGCCGTCAGTACCACTGGGCATGTGTCCTAAAAGAGAAATGGGGGCAGATGTAGTTCCCTTTCGTATGCTATACCAGAACAAAAAGTTTGTAAAATGCGTAAGTGCATTAACTGAATGTATGTTTGAATTTAAATTCTGAGTTTTTACCTTCAAAGCACAGGCAGCTGTAGATAGAAAAAGTCCTCTAATGGAGTACTGGAATGTTTCATTGTCTTCACAACTTGGAGTGTCAGAGTTTTCTCTGCCTTCTATATTGTGAAACTGAGTGACTATTGTTGGTCGTTTTTATTAGATTTATTGATGTCCAAGCAATTCAAGAATTAACTGTTCATATACTGTATGTTTCCTTAACATGCTTATTTGGTTTCTTTGATGGAGATTGTCAAGGCCAAAGAAAGTTTTTCATTTGTCATCCAACCAATAAATGGACAGAAGCTGTTAGAAGCTCTTTAATTATGCGTCTCTTTGGGTTTTAATTCTGAGTCCCTGTGCCTCTGTGCTACTCCAGTGAATTATTTGTTGATTGGGCCATCTAATACAGGTCAACAATAACTAAAATAGCTTGTCAGTGTGATCCTGATGTTGCTTGGAAGTAACAGAGTGTCTGAGGCAAGAGTTGTAACACTGTCAGTGAGCACATAACAAGTCATGATAGACATAGTCAGTAGTTGTAAGGTACCCAGTGCGGAAACAAAAAACTGGTACTCTAGCATTGATGGAGAGATGACTTCTAAGTGAACTCTACTGAGATTGAACTTTCACACTTGGTTGTAATGGTGTGAGTAGAGGGAGTATATATGGGGATGTCTGCCGCTGATAATGATTGGTGCTCTTAAACCCAGTTTTGAAATAATTTGGCTAATTGAGTCATATCTACTATGAGGCAGTGAAAGCTTTTAACACCTTTGGAACTCACTATATATTTTTATTGTCACTTTGCTGTGGACCAGCACTTTTGCAAGCACCAAGTGGGGATATTTAGTCTTATAAATAATTTTGCGAACCTCTATTAAGCTGCTGCTGCTGTTGTCTGTATTGTGCTTAGTACTGAGGTATAGGGATGTTTAAGTCGCCATATTGCTTTGGAGGAGTTGACAGTCAAGTAAACAATATGAACAATGACACATGCCTACTCTCAGGGTGTCCTCAGCCTTGGTGGAGAGGTGAAACTAAATTTGAAACCATTAAATAAAAACTTAAGAATATATTATTTTCAGGCCAGGCATGGTGGCTCACGCCTGTAATCCCAGCACTTTGGGAGGCTGAGGAGTGGATCACCTGAGGTCAGGAGTTCAAGACCCTCCTGACCAACATGGTGAAATCCCGTCTCTACTAAAAATGCAAAACTAGCCAAGTGTGGTGGCACATGCCTATAATCCCAGCTACTCGGGAGGCTGAAGCAGGATAATCACTTGAACCCAGGAGGCAGAGGTTGCAGTGAGCCAAGATCGTGCCATTGCACTCCAGTCTGGGCAACAAGAGCGAAACTGTGTCTCAAAATATATATATATTATTTTCATTTGTTCTCACAATGTTCAATTATTGTATGTTACTATTTGCCAGGCACTGTGCTGGAGGTAAGGATTGAAGGTGATTATGACCTACTGGGTGAAATAGATTTGTAAATGGATTATTATAATTCATTGCCATAAATGCAGCAATAGAGATAGTCCCTGGACATTAAGGGAGTGTAGAGGAGGGATTTCTATGGAAGGTCAGGATGCTTCCTAAAATAGGTAATTCTTCAATGAGTTTTAAGAATGAGAGTCAACCAATGGGGAAGGGCAGTCTAGGTGGAAGGGCCTATATGCAGGAGACTACAGGGCTGGAGATGCTGAATGTGCAGTGCAGTGGGTGGTAGGAGGTGTAAGCTAGAGCTCAATCATGAAGAGGTTGGAATGTCATGCTTGAGGCACTAAAAACAGCTTTTTATTAATAAAGCATATGTGTACATATAGCAGATAAACAGTTAAATAGCGTATCTGTGGTACTAAGATTTTATGAGGGGAATGATTAGGAGAATAGCCTAAAAAGGCTCCTTAGGCACGCAATGATGAGAAAAGGTTAAAACTCTGCGAATGGCAACTACTGAAAATTTTTAAGTAAGACATACTTCGTCAGATTTAATTTTTTTTTTGGATGTGTAAAATAGAAGAGTAGAGAGAACTGAGATCTGTCTGAGTCTTAGGGAATGAATGTTCTCAGTTGTAGGTGGAAGAAGCTACTGGAAGTAGAACTAAAGGGCAGTCAGGAAAATGTGTTCACAGTGATTGACAATCTAAGTATGGCAGAAGATTGTTAGGAAAATGGGAGTGATCTTTGGTGCTGATAAAAAGTCAAAGAAGGCCAGCCATGGTGGTTCACACCTGTAAACCCAGCACTTTGGGCAGCTGAGGTGGGCATATCACTTCAGCCCAAGAGTTCGAGACCAGCCTGGACAACATAGTGAAATCCCATCTCCACTTAAAAATACAGAAAAAAAAAAAAAGAGCCTGGTGTGGTGGCACGCACCTGTAGTCCCAGCTACTCAGGAGGCTGAGGTTGCAGTGAGCTCATACCACACCACTGCACTCCAGCCTGGGCGACAGAGTCAGAACCTGTCTCAAAAAAAAGTCAGAAAATTAAGATGGAGAAAAGGCCATTGTATTTAGCCTGATAGTAAATAGATCATTGATGGCATTTGAGAGAATGATTGTGTTTGATTGATTCTAAAGAATGTCTTTAAGTGTTCAGTATTACTTTTTACAACTTTTTAAAATTATTAATACAGTTTTTCCAAATCTTGTTTTTTTGTTTGTTTGTTTGTTTGTTTTAGTTTAATAAACCAGAGAACTTGATGTTCAAGGTGCCATTTCTTTGGGAAGGATTTTTTTTTTTTTTTTTTTTGAGACAGAGTCTCCCGCTGTCGCCACGCTGGAGTGCAGTGGCATGATCTTGGCTCATGCAACCTCCACCTCCCAGGTTCAAGGGATTCTCCTGCCTCAGCCTCCAGAGTAGCTGGGATTACAGGCACATGCCACCATGCCCGGCTAATTTTTGTATTTTTAGTAGAGACGGGGTTTCACCATGTTGGCCAGGATGGTCTCGATCTCTCGACCTCGTGATCGGCCCGCCTCGGCCTCCCAAAGTGCTGGGATTACAGCTGTGAGCCACTGCGCCCGGCTTTTTTTTGTTGTTTTTCTAAATAAGGTAATAGATTACTAAAGTAAACTTGTTAGGAGACAAGGTTCTGGTCCTAGCCTTGCTGCCAACAATGCTGTGACCTTGGTAAAGTTATTTAAACTTTCTGAGCCTTGGTTTTCTCATTTATAAAATCCTGTGTTTCCTAAGATTCTATTATAAAATGATATTAATATTTGCACAGCGTAGTAGCATTGGAGTTTGCTAGTGACCACAAGACAACTTTCTCTCTTCAGGACTACAGCGTTGAATAGCTTCTAAAATTGTTTAAAGGAGGAATGAGATAAATGTCACCCTGTTCCAGTGTGGTGACTTTTATAGAGTTTTCTAATTTGGGATTAGATTTTAAATGTTCATTTTTTTTCAAGAGACTTGTTTTCTTCTATTACTGAGTTATTGGTAAGGATTATACATGTAGTTCAGCTGTGGAGAAGAGCAGGCCTATTTGCAAATGAGCAATCAATTTCTTCCTACATGTCCATTTGATACTACTATTTTCCTGATAATATTTACCTTTTTAGTGTTTCAGACTTTAAAAACTTGCTTAGTTTCTTATAAGTCTTATAATAGTTTTCTTATAATATTTTGAGTGATTTTTAAATTTTTAAATAAAATTTAATGTTCAGTATTTTGTCATCTTCTGTGTGTGAGTAATCAGGTAAGATGATTTGAGGGCCAGTGCTTACATTAATTTGCAAGTTTCTTTAAAACAAATTTCTTTCCAGGAGTCTCTTTTAAATTCTGAATTTGGATAAGAGAGTTACTAGTTTGCATGTGGGCCTCCCAGAAAATGAGCTTTGACATAGCTTTAAGGCTGTAGTAGTTTAGGGCTTACAGTACCCAAAGAGGGAGAGTGACTTCCTAAAGCTCTTGTCCAAGAGGAAGGGAGCATTTTTGCAGACACCCTCAGCAAACCAGCAGTGCTATCCAATAAATACACAGTGAAAGTATGCAATCTTAAATTTTCTAGTAGCCACAGTAAAAAATGTAAAAAGAAACAGGTGACATTAATTTTAGTAATGTATTTTAACTCTATATCCAAAATATTGTCATTTCAACATGTATTCACTATAAAAATTATTAATGATCTATATTACTTTTTTCATACTAAGTCTGCAAAATCACTGTGTATCTTCATGCTTAGAATATGTCTCAGTTTGGTCTAGCCACATTTTAAGTGTTCTGTAGCCACACGTGGCTATTGACCAGAACCAGCATATTGATCTCTGGCTTTTTTTTTTTTTTTTTTTTTTGGGACAGTCTTGCTCTGTCACCACACCTGGCTATTTTTTTGATTTTTTTGTGGAGATGGCGGGGGAGGGTCTCACTTTGTTGCCCAGGCTAGTCTCGAACTCCTGGGCTCAAGCAGTCTGCCCACCTTGACCTCCCAAAGTGCTGGGATTACAGGCCTGAGCCACCGCACCTGGCCTCTCTTTGGCTTTTGTTGGATTACATACTCATTTCTGAACCAGTCACTGTCAATGAAGGTAAGATTACTTTTGGAGCAATCAGATCCACTTCTGGACCTGGAGATGGAGTCAGTTTTAAATGGGAGGGATGAATACCAGCAGTGAATGCCAGGAATGCAGTCATTAATGACCAAGATATTGCATTTGTCTGACTTATGTCAGACTCAGAAGAACTTGACTGGGTATATTTATGGAACAAACTGGAATAATGATCTCTATAGAGAAGTCCTGTCTGCCCTGAGTTATTTGGAGGCATTTTTCCTTTTCTTTTCTGAAGCTTTGTTTGCCTAAAGTAGCAGAAGGTAAAATTGGTACCTGATCTTTGCCATGTTTGCTTTCCTTCCCAATTAGAGCAGATATCTCCTATTGATTTCTCTTTTTATCCTCTCCGTGTTGTGGTTTTGTTATCCGGATAAGTTTCTTAGTCTTGTTTTCAATTTAAGTAGTATAGAGCTCAGTAGTGTCAGGCAGCAGCCT
Source organism: Symphalangus syndactylus (assembly GCF_028878055.3). Lineage (NCBI taxonomy): Eukaryota > Metazoa > Chordata > Mammalia > Primates > Hylobatidae > Symphalangus > Symphalangus syndactylus. The sequence goes on along the minus strand of NC_072442.2, from coordinate 29,588,253 downwards.
TCTTACAGAGGAATGGACAACACAGAAACTTTCTGTTTATCCATTCTTTGACCTAAAATTCTTGCTCTGAGCTACAGAAAAAAGGTGAAAAGAGACATTTGAACAAATAGATAAAATTAGTCATTTGACCCAGATTGCAGCTTTTCTTCCTGTCTGCATGGATAAAAATGATCCTTCAATTTACATAAGCAGGTGATTTTTCTTACATGCTAATTTTCTTAATGTACCATGGCAGAGAGTTGCAGATTTGCAAATTGTGTAAGTTAATTGAAATAAGCCAGGTGACTTTATTTCACTGTATTATCTTACCAGTACAAAAGTACCCAAAGGGTACAATTATCAGGTGATTGTCTCATTGCACATCTAAATTAACAAGCAGCCTGGTGCAGAGGGTTTTTTCCCACTTTCTTCTCCACTTCCCTCTCTTTTCTAATTTTTTAAAATAGGAAACTATTCATTTCTATATTTACTTCAGTAGAGCTGGAAATTTAATAATACAGATGTGGAGGAAATTTGAGCTTTATTAAAAGTAATCCAGAAGCTATAAAAATTGGCAAGTAATGTGGTTATTGTGCAGAAGAAGGGGCTTGGTTTGGGTTTGAATTGCCTCAGAGAATTATGTGAGCATCTTCAACCATGTTTAATTGATTGGCTTCCTCTGTGTTCATTTTCCCAGGTTCGGCAGGTTACAGTAATTGGGGTTATTCCGAAGTTAACTGGGTGTATACCATAGCCAGTGTTCAAAGTAAAGATTGACAGGCATTCTTTTAAAAATACAAGCTAATTAATTATAACACTGTTTAAAACATTTTAATAAAATTGAAATTTTTGAAAAGTGCAACAGTTGGTTGTAGGGATTCTTTGCAGAAGATTTATGAGGACAAATAATGTCGACAAAGCACCTTTCTTTATTAAGACTTACAATATTAAACTTAATGTTACTTAATTTCTCAGATGTTATAATATTATTCACTTAGTGATATGTACAGGGATTAAATTATACTCCTTATAGCTTTGAAATAATGATTTGGAAAAGAATCATAATTTTAAGCTAGTAAAAGTTGGGCCAGTCTTTTTTCAGTTTAAAGAAAAATAATTTAGAGGAACTTTTAGAACAAAAGCAGTTAAAGAATGACCTGAGGAGAACATTTAACATTTAAAGGGATAGTATGATTTAGTAGTCAAGGCTGGGCGCATTGGCTTATGCCTGTTACTCCAGCATTTGGGAGGCTGAGACCAGAGGATTGCTTGAGTCCTGGGCTGTGTAGCAAGAGCTCATCTCTACAGAAAATAAAAAATAAAAATTAGCTGGGTGTGGTGGCACACACCTTCAGTCCCAGCTATTTAAGAGGATAACGCTCTTTAAATCCTAGCTCTGCCACTCATTATCTGTGGGTAAATTATTTTATCTCTATGTACCTCATGGTCTTTATGTATACAGCAGAGATAGTAATAGTATTCCAGTAATTGTAGGGTTTTTGTGGGGATTTTTTTTTCTTTTTTTTTTTTTGAGACGGAGTCTCACTCTGTCACCAGGCTGGAGTGCAGTGGCATGATCTTGGCTCACTGCAACCTCTGCCTCTCGAGTTCAAGCAATTCTTCTGCCTCATCCTCCCGAGTAGCTGGGAGTACAGGCACATGCCACCACGCCCAGCTAATTCTTATATTTTTAGTAGAGATGGAGTTTCACCGTGTTGGCCAGGATGATCTCAGTCTCTTGACCTCATGAGTCGCCCACCTCGGGCTCCCAAAGTGCTGGAATTACAGGCATGAGCCACCTTGCCAGGTTGGATTTTTTTTTTTTTTTTTTTTAGTATAGCGGTGCCTTGAACTCCTAGGCTCGAGTGATCCTCCCACCTCAGCCTCTTGAGTAGCTGGAACTGTAGGTGTAACCCACTACACCCAGCTGATTTTTTTATTTTTTAAGAGGTGGTGGTCCTGGGAGTCTGCCCATGTTGTCCAGGCTGGTCTCAAACTCCTGTCCTCAAGCAGTTCTCCCACCTCAGCCTCCCAAGTAGCTGAGATTATGGACGTGAGCCACTATGTCTGGTTGTTGTGAGGATTAAATGAATTATTATATATTTAAAGTCTTAGAGCTGTGTTTGGCATTATGTAAATATTAGCTATCATAATTATTATTACTGGTTTCAGTATAAGTGAAAAAAAATAGTACCTCCTGAAAACTTACTAATTTAGGGAAAATAAATAGCTTGTGTGATGGTTGACAGGTATCAGGTATGTGACTTCACTAGAGATTTTTTTTCTGATTAACTCCAACTGTTTTTGAAAAATTCATTCAAATTCTAGAATGCTTTCCAAATGTAAAATTTTCTTTAGCACATAAAAGGAAGGTTTTTTTCTTTGTTTTTCACTCTCCTCCCTATTATCAGAGTAATAGTATGTTTATTGTAGGACCCTTGAAAAACACAGAACAGCTGAAAGGAAAAACAGTCGTTTGTAACCTACAACTCAGAGATAACCACTGATAGCATTTTGGTGTATTGTGTACAAGACTTTGACCTGGAATGTGTGGGTGTGTTTGTAGTATTAGTTAGAGTTGGGATCATGATCACACTGTATTTACAATTTTGTATCCTGTTTGTTTCACTAACATTGCAGAATGAGATTTTGGTCATTTGTTTTGAGGGCTTTTTCATTCTCACAAGCCTAGAGCTCTGCCTCAAAGAAACTAGAGAGTTGGAAGATACTTTAGGATGCGTCTAGTCTAGCTGCCTTATTTTATAAATGGGAAAATTGAGACCCAGAGAAGCTAAGAGGTTTGTTCAACATTGCTCAGCTGGTTGGGGGCTGAGCCAGAGTTTTTGCTGTTTTTCTGCTTTACCAGTAATACCTGTCCAACTAAATACCTATTGAAAATGGAGGAAGTGTTCTTATAAAAACAAAACAAATAAAAAATGAAAACTCTATATAAATGAAACCAGGAACGTGCATCTGAGAAAAACCATGGAATATTTAGATTAATCTGTTGGTTATTTTGTGTGGGCCAGTGACTCTGATTAAATGTTTTCTGATTAAATGTCACAGACTACAAGATTTTTGGTGAAGAGCAACTCAGTCTTTTCATGTTATATGTAACTAAGTTGTATGTATATTTTGAGCATATCATTCTTCCACCTATTTTTGAAAAGTTTTAAACCTCAGGAAATTTGAAAGAATTGTATGATATATCCAATGTAACTAAGTTGTATGTTTATTTTGAGCATATCATTCCTCCACCTATTTTTTGAAAAGTTTTAAACCTCAGGAAATTTGAAAGAATTGTATGATATATCCAGAAACTGCGCTTCTAGATTTCTTCTCAATTAACATTTTGTGACTTTTGCATTACCTCTTTTTTTTTTTTTTTTTTGAGATGAAGTTTTGCTCTTGTTGCCCAGACTGGAGTGCAGTGGCGCGATCTCGGCTCACCACAACCTCTGCCTCCCGGGTTCAAGCGATTCTTCTGCCTCAGCCTCCCGAGTAGCTGGGATTAGAGGCATGCACCACCACGCCTGGCCAATTTTTGTATTTTTAGTAGAAAGGGGGTTTCTCCATGTTGGTCAGCCTGGTCTTGAACTCCTGACGTCAGGTGATCCGCCCGCCTCGGCCTCCCAAAGTGCTGGGATTACAGGCGTGAGCCACCACGCCTGGCTGCATTACCTACTTTGAGGCTATTTCTAGAGAACTTGCGGAGGTTGGGTTATGATTAATTTAAGACTTATACAGTGTTAAGAAATTTGTGGTCACTGCATCAACTCACTGTTCCATGTAATGAATTTTGTAAGCTCTCCAACTAGAGAAGGAACTCGAAGTTTTAAAGCTTGTGACTATTTTGGAATGCTATTCATTCTCTTAATAATTAAAACAAAATTCAGTGTGAATCAAATGTGTAAATGAAACATGTACCAGTCAAAACTGAGCTTCAGGCAGTATAGAAATGTTCCATTCTACAAACTTTTTTTTTTTTTGTGGTTTTTATCTCAGGTTGAGACTTAAGGGAACATTTTTAAAATAGTGTAAGATCTGGTTTCACAGTTCTATGACAGAGGACATGATTTTATTGTTGAAGTTAAATTTTGAGTTATTGTAGTTTTTTTTAAAGTAAATTACCCTAATGCAGTTATATGAGCTGATGATGCTATGATTTGTGTCACTGCTCTGTATTTTTCAGTACCAAATAATTCCTTTGTTAAACTCATTTTCAGTAAATGAGCCATTGTTTCCCCAAGGGTAATGATTATTTCCCCTATATATAGTACAAAGCCTTAAGAAATAGATTTTTAAATCTAAAATATGAGTTAATGATTGGAAAAGGCTGAAATCATCACTGTATCAATTGTATGTGTGAAAAGGGCAACTGCTGTGTTTGCTGCCTAGGCTACAATATAAGATACTATGTTTACAAGAAATCGAATGACAGCAAGCCTTTAAAAGTGAGGTCTTTCGGTTTAGATGCAAAAAGGGTGGTTCTGTTGAGTCAACCCAGCTATTTCATTACATAGTTTCGTAATGTAAACACCTAGAATGAGGTAGCTGGAGTGCAAATCTAAATGGCTTGTGACAGGTAAGGAAGTACATAGGCAGCAGTTACTGGTTTTCTTGATGCAGCTGATATCAGTATCTGCAAATAAATCACTGACTTAAAGTACCTCAGCAGGAAAGACATTAAATAGGGACACCGTAATGTTTAACTGGTATAGGTGCTGAAGGTCTAGTTATCAGCATCTATCAGCTTGTCTCTATAGGTGGGCAAACTTTAAATAACTAGTTTTTGTACCCTGATTTTCTTTTCCTCTTAAAGTAGGTACTCATTCTCTCAATGCTAATGTAAGTGCTTATAACCACTTGTGACATTTTCTCTACCCACTGATCCACTAAAAATGACGAGAGTTTCGAAGATTGGGGTCATGTCTTAGTTGCTTCTTCAGAGCCTAGCCTGGTCCCATGATGGGTGCTTGTTGATTGCTGAATTGAAAGCTTCTAGGCTGGGCATGGTGGCCCATGTGTGTATTCTCAGCTACTCAGCCTACTTAGGAGGCTAAGGCAGGAGGCGCTTTTGAGCCCAGGTGTTTGGGATTTTAGTATGCAATGATTGCTCTTGTGAATAACCACTGCATCTAGCCTGGGTGACATAGCAAGACCCATCTCTATGTAAAAAAAGGAAGAAAGTTTCCAATGCTGAGTTTGTATGTGATGGTGACTCTGAAAGAAGAGTACCGTCAACAGCCAGGCGCCATGGCTTACACCTGTAATCCCAGCACTTTGGGAGGCCAAGGCAGGTGGATTGCTTGAGCTCACGAGATCAAGACCAGCCTAGGCAACATGACAAAACCCCGTCTCTGCTGAAAATACAAAAATTAGCTGGACATGATGGAGTGTGCCTGTAGTCCCAGCTACTTGGGAGGCTGAGGTGGGAGCATGGCTTGAGGCCAGGAGGCAGAGGTTGCAGTGAGCCGAGATTGTGCCACTGTACTCTAGCTTGGGCAACAGAGCCAGATCCTGTCTCAAAAAAAAAAAAAAAAAGTATTAAAAGATCCCCATTTCTTCACACACTGGCAGAATTTTTATGAGAGGACACTTATTATTATTTATTATTATGATTATTATTTAGACCCAACCCCGTGGTATTGGTTTTGTTTTCTTATGTTTGGATTTTTTTTTTTTTTAAGAGTAAGAGCTCTAATCTAAAAATAGTATATGGTAACCAGCTATGTCCAGAAATAGCCCTTTATTTTGAAAAGAAATAGTCCTTTATACTGTTTTCTATAATCTACATAAAGTTAAGAATGCTATTGAACTGTTTAGGGAAAATACCCTTTTCTTTGCAGTACTGTGATCTATGTTAGAAAAATAGAGATCCAGTTAATAGAAACTGTGTCCAAAGTCTTATCTAATATATCAAAACATACCAAAGTAGTCTGCGATGCTAGAGTAGAAAAAAAAGTTCAGTTCTAAGCTCTTTATTCTGTTTTATAAACTTATGAATAAATGGCAGTTTAGTGTATACTAGAGATCCTTTTTCAAATTAGTGAGCAAAGAATGGCTTATTCCAGTGGTATGGTGGCATATGTTTAACAACAGGCCCTCTGAAAAATAAAAAAGCTGTAGTTTGTAGGGTTTGCTGATCTGTGTGATGTAAATACTATAATGGCCAATTTCAAGCCACTAATGTGAAGTCACTAAATGCTGAAATGGAGAAAGATACGCACTAGCACGCCCTTATATAGTATTTTCACCATACAGATAAAATAGGTGTTAGATAACCTTAAGAGCATAAATCATAATAAAATAACTAGGGAGTGATGATTCCTAAGTATTTGTTACCTTTGTTTTAAATATGATTTATTTTATTCTAAGTTTATATAACATAGTTTTTTATGGTTATGTTTCACAATCAGCTTACAAAATTCCAGAAAATGTAACTGTCATGAGCAGTATGCACCAGTTCCAGCACACTAGTTTATTTTGTACCTTTGTTGGGATACTTAGTTAGCAGTGGGGAAGAATAAAGTTTATATTCATTATATACAAAAATGAAGTCCACGTGGATTAAAGATTTTAAGAAACAAAGCCAAGAAATAAGAAAATAGAACTTTTTATAATCTTGGAGGGAAAGACGCTATTGACTTCAAAGCAAGAAAAGAACATCAGATTTGTCTATGAAAACATCTAAGATGTGTATTTGGTAAAATATACCATAAAAAATGCCTAAAAGGAAAAGCAAAAACTAGGGGGAGGATATTAGCAATATATGTGAAAAATAAAAGTTAATATCTTTAATATTAAAAGAGCTCTCTTTTTTACTTTTTAAAAATAGAGACAGGGTTTCACTATGTTGCCCAGACTGGTCTCTAACTCCTGAGCTCAAATGATCCTCCTGCCTCCGTCTTCCAAAGTGCTGGGATTACAAGCATGAGCCACCACACCCAGCCTAAAGAGCTCTTAAAATCAACAAGAAATAAACTTGAAGAACCCAACAGAAAATGGGCAAAAGCTAGAGAATGGGCACATGGAAGAAATACAAATTGTTAAAAAACATTAAAGGATTTTCACTTTCATTAATAAACATGCAGAAATAGATAACACTTTTAAACTGCTAGATATTTTAAAGTAATAATCCCTCTAGTTGTTGCAGATGTAGTGAAACACACATACATTCAAATTTTTTATGATAGCATGGATGGATGGAGTCTTGATTGGAGAGCAGTTTCGCAAAATTGAATACACACGCTCTTTGGAGAAATCATTGACCTTAGATACAAAGATATATTTATAAGGATGTTCATTTACTGTTATTTATAATCCTCCCAGATTGAAAGCAACCTAAATGTCTATGAGTAGTAGAGTGGTCATCTTTGAAATATACCCACAATTTATTAAATGAAAATCTGTATCAGTGACCACTTAAGATGGGGTCTGGCTCTGACACCCAGGCTGGAGTTCAGTGGTGCAATCATAGCTCACTGCAGCCGTGAACTCAGGCTCAAGCGATCCTCCACAGCCTCCTGAGGGCCAGTTAGTTTTAAATAGACTCCTGTAGTCATCAAGTTGCTGAGAGTTGGAGGTTGATGTACTAGTTTATCCAGTCTCGGTGTTTTACCATTCTGTAATTCTATGAGCTATTTTTAAAAGGTGTCTATAACCTTATAGTTAGAAGCAAATTGAAAAAAAGACATTAAAAGAAAAATGGTCTTGAACGAACTCAGAGATGATTTTTCTGCTGCCTTAGTTATGTATGATTCAACAGTGCTAGTGACAAAAGTAGCACCAGCTAATTTGTGTGATATTTCAATGTCACTTGAGTTTCTAACGTGAATTTGAGAGTAATATAAGTTATTACATGGTTTGTGGAGGCCTCAGCTGTAAGACACTTCATGGTATCTGGATGTATTCTAAATACCACAGAATATGAAAGTGGCTAATGAGAGTCTGTTATTCCTTAAAACTAGAAATACAATTTTATTTCCTTAGAAGTTTTATTTTGTGGTTTGAAGATAGAGGAGACACAAAGAGGTCATTTTGTCTGGTATACTAGATTAATGCCCTAGTAACTGCTGATTTCTACCTCCAGTTTTTCTATACAAATTTCTCAAATCATTATTTTTTATATATAGATATAGATATAGATATAGATATAGATATATATTTTTTTTTTTTTTTTTTTTTAGAAAACAGCGCCACCATGTCAGCTTTAGTTCAAGCAGTTCCTTCCTCTTGCTGGACTTTCCATCCATCTAATCCCTGAGCTGGGGTTCCAGACCTGCAGGTGCCTTCTGATACTTAAAAAAATGCCATGTACTTTAGTGGGGAAAGTTTCGGAAGTGTTGCCTATTAAAACTGCATAAATAAGACTGGGATATTAAAGTGTCAGAAAGAGAGAGCGAGAGTTATAGATGGAGCAGCCTGTTGGCATTTTTCTGAGGATGTCTAGAATGGTGACTCCATAGTCCTCATTTAGTGGCGTAATTCAGACTTTTATTGCCCTCATGATCAAAAGAGTTCTGTGTCTAATACTAACTTTTTGACCATTTCCTATCATTTGGTTCTCTTTTTCTTAACGTAAGTACCATTATTGAACTTCATATAACACTTAGGAAGCTGTTGAAGATGACTGAAGATTCTTAAAATGAATGTATAGATTTTTAGTCCTTTTAAAAATCAAAACCTGGAATCGTACAGTGTTTTAAGAAAACATTTTTAAAATTTACTATAATGCGTGCTGTTCAGATAATGATGAAAAGTTTAATATTAAAGCTATGTGTATTATAATCTGAGTCACACAACAAACCATACGATAAATAACGTTTTTCTTTTTTGAGACAATCTCATTCTATCGCCCAGGCTGTAGTACAGTGGTGCAGCCACAGCTCACTGCAACCTCTGCCTCCTGGGTTCAAATGATTCCCCTGCCTCAGCCTCCTGCGTAGCTGGGACTACAGGTGTGTGCCACCACACTTGGCTAATTTTTGTATTTTTAGTAGAGATGGGGTTTCACCATGTTGGCCAGGCTGGTCTCAAACTCCTGACCTGAAATGATCCACCCACCTCAGCCTCCCAAAGTGTTGGGATTACAGGGGTGAGCCACTGCACCCTGCCGAGATAAATAACTTTTATCAAAAATTATTAAATTAAGACAGATTGACGATATTTTTATTTTTTATTTTGGTTTTTGAGACAGCTGTGTCGCCCAGGTTGGAGTGCAGTGGCACGATCATGGCTCACTGTAGCCTCAACCTGCCCGGGCTCAGGTGATCTTCCCATCTCAGCCTCCCAAGTAGCTGGGACTATAGGCGTACACCACCATGTCTGGCTAATTTTTTTGTATTTTGTAGAGATGGGGTTTTTTATGTTGTCCAGGCTGGTCTCAAACTCTTGGGATCAAGCTATCCACCCACCTTGGCCTTCCAAAGTGCTGGGATTACAGGCATAAGCCATGGCGACCGGCAACATTTTTATTTTTAAGAAATCATTTCTTATCTTTTTCTCTTTGTTACATTGTTAGTTTGATAACACAGTGAGAACATCTTAACCTCAAATAAACACTGGTGAGTACTCTCAATGTTGGATTATAGCATACTTCAGTTTATAGTTTAATATGGCATCCAAGAGGAAAAAGAATTTAAAATCGAGGATGATTTATATATATACACACACACTCTTTTCATCAGTCTATTCATTTTCTCATCTCATTTCTCGGGGTTTGGGTTTTAAAAACAATAGATTTTTTTAACTGTTCTGTAAAAAGTATTCACTAAAATTTAGCTCTCCTGAGGGGAGGTAATTTTACCGTCTGATAGTTCTGTGTTTTGTCTCTGTTTACATAAAGTTCCTAATTCCTGTTCTCCAAAGATACTGTTTATATAGTCAAACTTGTAGAAGTTTTATTCCCTCACCCTCATAAAAATTCAGTTAGTAACATGGAACACCTTATTCCTCACTCTTTATTCTCTGGAGCTTTGCGACAAATAGGAGGTTAGCAGAAAAGAATTGTGACAAAATGAGAAAGGCTTAGAAGTGCATTTGGAAGCTAAGAATAAACTGAACGAAATGAGACAAGAGTGTTGATTTACCTGTGAAAAACTGCAAGCCTTGACAAAAGGTAAAATAATGTTTTATGGAAAACCTACCAAAGTAATGGGTCTGTTCTTTAGCCCTTGGAATAGTTTAAATAGCTGTGATTTCAGTTAAGTAGTTGGGTGAATGTTCAGGTTTGAGATGTCAAAATAATTTACTGAACATAAATATAGGAGTTTGCAACACTTTTAGTGATAATTTGTCAGGAACATAGTAGGCTTATCAAATTTGCTGATCAGAGGAAGTCAAGAAGGATGGCTAACATAGTAGATAACAGGTATTCAGAGAGCTGAATTTAGAGTCATCTTTAAGTTAGCAAACTTTTTTTTTTTTCTTTAAAGAGACAAGGTCTCACTGTCTTGTACTCCTGGGCTCAAGTAATCTTCCCACCTTGGTCTCATGAGTAACTAGAGCTACAGGCATGTAACACCAAGCCTGGCTAATTTTTGTATTTTAAAATATTTTTTGAGAGACGAGATCTCTCTATATTTCGCAGGCTGCTCTCAGACTTCTGCCCTCAAGTGATCCTCCTGCCTCTTTTCCCAAAGTGTTGGGATTATATAGGCTTGAGTCACTGCACCTGGTAGTTAGCAGACATATTTATTGAAGGCCTGTATACTAGGCTTTGAGTCCTGAGGGTAGACTGGGAACAAAATTAATATCATATGAAGCAGGTAAGGCAGACATTTAACACATTATTTTTTTAAAAAAGTTTTTCAGGGATGGGGTCTCATTATGTTCCCTAGGCTGTCCTTGAACTCCTAGGCTCAAGCAGTCCTCTTGACTCAGCCTCCCAAGTAGCTGGGACTACAAGTGTATGCCACCGGGCCTGGCTTAAACAAATCATTTTAAATGTGCAGTCTCTTAAGATAGTCTACCTAGATTCACATTCTGCTGTTTTTTATTGGCCATGTGCCTTTTGGCAAGTTGCTTTACTGTTTTGTGTCTCAGCTTTCTCTTCTATAACATAGGGGTTATAATGGTACCTATCTTAGGTTCTTATGAAAATTTAATATGATAATGTGTATAAGCTTGCCTGTAGTCAACATTCAATAAATATTAGCTGTTTTAATTGTTATCTCTTAGCACTTTGCATCTTTGTTTTATGGAGAAAAACAGTGATTAATTAGAAAATCGTAATTTAACCTAGTCCAAATTATAAGGTCAAGGAAGCTTCCTTGACATAATTCCTACCTGGAAGAAACTTATACTTGAATATTTATAAACAAATTGCAGTAAAGATATATATACAGATAAGTACAGAATGGTTACTGTGGGAAGATATAGATGGGATACCAAGGGCCTCAGTTTGTACAATTCTGATGTGACAATTTTTACATTATGTTATGAATGGTACCTGCTGCAGTTGACAGTGTAGTTTTTTTCTAGGCAGTGTAGTTTTTTGTAGGCCTGATTAGGGGAGTGATATTTGAGTTAAATTTTGATGATGACAGGGGATGAGGGAGAAGGGCACCTCAAGCAGAGGGAATTTCATGTACAAAGTCAGTGAATAAGAGATGGTAGTATTTGGGGACCTGGAATTGGTTCATTATGGTTAGAATGTAGGATGAATGTGATTGCTAAGAGATGAGAACAAGAGGTTGGATTATGAAGGACCCTCTTTGCTTTATTAATACCTTGAGATTCTATCTGAATCTGAGAAGCTATTGAATGACTTAAAGAAATGATTAAAATGATCAGATTTATTTTTAAAAGTTGGCTTAGGCTAAGAAGAATGGTTTGGAGTGTAGGAACAGGTCTAGAAGCCGGGAGAAGGTAGTTGTAGTAGCCTAGGTGAATGTTCCTCCTAATGTGGACCCGAACTTTATTACAAGTTGGCAGTGATAAATAAAAACATTTCTCCTTATCCCATAACTTGCTTGAGGCTCATTCTTAGATATTTAGAAACTTTTATGGCAGTTTGACATGGTTCATGGTATATAACCTTTGTTGGGCCTTCAGTATTCTCTAGCAAGTCTTAGACTTACCTCAAGTCAGCTCATTTCTCCACTGCTCACACAGCTATTTCTAGCCACTACCACTTTCCTCAAGTTCCTACTCCACCTCTTCCTCAGTTTCCACAGATGACTTCATTCCCCTATTTCACAGAGAAGATAAAGCCAAGGGATGCAGGAACTGGGTAACTTCCTGTTACACCCACAGACGAAGTTATATCAACATAGCTTTCCTCTACTTTTCAGTCTCCAGATCCTGTTTTCTTCCAGTTTTTCCAGAGGCTTTACTCCACTATTATCTTCTTTCAGGTGTTCAACCTCTGCCCCTCTCCCTTTCATCTTACCCTGTAAACTTACTCAAACCTCCTCCCTAAATTCAACCCTCATCCTCTAGATTACCAGCCTAACCTCTTTCTTTCCCTTCGCAGCCAAGGTCCTTGAAAGTGTAGTTGTCCATCACTGTCTCTACCTCTTCATCTCTCATTTATTCACAGTCCACTGTGCAATCATTTCTACATATACCATATACCATACAGCTCAAACTGCTCTGACAAATACATGACCTGTTATTAACTAGCAGTTAAATACCAAATCCAGTGGGCACATTTCAGTCCTTACGATTTATGTTGCATGTACTAATAGTTTGTTCTTGTTCATTGTATTAATATATCACAACTTTAAAAGCCTCTTCACCTGTTGATGGACATTTGGGTTGTTTCCAGTTTTTGGTTATTACAAATAAAATTGGAATGAATATTCTTTTACAGTATTTCTGTGGACATAGGCTTTCATTTCTCTTGGGTAAATACCTAGGAGTGGAATGACTGGTTCAAATTATATGTTCAAGCTTAAAAGAAACTACCAAACTGTTTTCCAAAGCGATTGCAATTTGCATTCCCACCAACAAGGTATAAAAGTTCCAGTTGCTTGTAAGCATTTGGTAATATCCAATTTTTTCTTCCTAATTTTAGCCATTTTAATAGGTATGTAATACTGTTTAATAGTGGTTTTGCATTTCCCTAATAACTCAAGATGTTGAGCATCTTTTCAAGTGCTTATTAGCTATCTCTGTATCCTTTTTTGTAAAGTATCTGTTCAAGCCTTTGCCCATTTTTTAATTGGGTGGCTTTCTTAATAGTAGGTTTTGAATGATCTTTACATATTCTGGATATAAATCCTCTTTCAGATATGTGATTTGCAAATATTTTCTCCCAGTCTGTAGTTCCTTTTAAAAAAAATTCTCCTTAGTGTCTTTTGCAATACACACATTTTAATTTTGGTGAAGTCCAGTTGATCCACTTTTTCTTTTCAGATCATAACTTTTGGTGTTAAATCTAGAAACTCTTTGCCTGACCCAGGTCATGAAGAATTCTATGTTTTCTTCTAAAAGTTGTATGGTTTAATGGTTTACATTGAAGTCTGTATTTCATGTTTGGGTTAGTTTTTGTACTAGATGCGAAGTTTAGGTAGACTTTTATTTTTATTTTTATGTTTTTTACAAAAACAACATCTATTCATTTGTTGAAGTTTTAACAATTTTTATGTACATGCACAATGCTTGCACACAAAGTCAGCATTCTGATAATGCACTTTCATGGAGTCACATTTGCAAAACATGCATGAAACAAATTAGAACTCTCTAAAAGTCTCTATACAATTTATATCTCCAGTATTGGAAATGATGTGAAGATTAAATACATGGCACAGAGAATTATTAAAAAAAAAAAAAAGCTGACAATTAAAAGTAGTGGAAAAAATTTTTTAAAAGAAAACTAAAAAAATTCAATCTATAAAAAAACTGGTATTAGGGATAGATTTTGGCAGTTAGCACGGAGATAGTTCATAATATCTGGTCAAACATGATGCAACTATCCTGTGATGGTGACTTTTGGGATCTTAGATGTTAGAGATTTAGACTTTGGGGATTTTGCTCTTTTGGGATTTCAACATTGAGGATTATGGCGTTCAAAATTGTGTCTCAGTGTTATGATCCAAACTGTAGGTAGACCTTCTTGAAAAAGAAAAAATGTATGGGCTGGGCATGGTGGCTCATGCCTATAATCCCAGCACTTTGGGAGGCCATGGCGGGTGAATCACCTGAGGTCAAGAGTTTGAGACCAGCCTGGCCAACATGGTGAAACCCCATCTCTACTAAAAATACAAAAATTAGCAGGGCATGGTGGTGCACGCCTATAATCCCAGCTACTCAGGAGGCTGAGGTAGGAGAATTGCTTGAAGCCGAGAGGTGGAGGTTGCAGTGAGCCAAGAGGGAGCCACTACACTCCAGCCTGGGCCACAGAGCGAGACTCCGTCTCCAAAAAAAAAAAAAAAAAGGATGTCCAGTTGTTCCAATACCATTTGTTGAAAAGTCTGTCCTTTCTCCATTGATTTGCCTTTATACTTTTCTCATAAAATTAATTGGCCATAGTTGTGTGTCTCATTTCTTCTTTAACCTATAGATTACTTAGAAGTGTGTTTTTAATTTTCTTTTTTTCTTTTTAGTCAAGTGCAGTAGTCAGAAGGGGGAAAGAGTAAAATAAGGAGTTGTATTTGGAACTGACTGCAGAATCAAGGGAACTTAATACCTTCAGATGAGCCTGTTTTTAATTTTCAAAAATGATACTTGTTTTTAGGTTACTATCTTGTGATATAATTTTGTTGTGATTAGAATATGTGGTTTGCATGATTGATACCATTTTGGGGTGGAATTTGTTGAGATTTACCTTGTGGCCTTGTATGTGATCACTTTTTATAAATATCCTTTGTGTTTAAAATGTATATTTATTCTGCAGTTGATTAATGTTTTGTATATGTCCACTAGATAAAGTTTGCTAATTGTATTTTAATTTTTAAAATTTTTTCTATTTCTTAGAGACAAGATCTCTTTCTGTTGCCCAAGCTAGAATGCAATGGCATGATCATAGCTCACTGTAACCTCAAACTTGTGAGTTCAAGTGATCCCCTGCTGCAGCCTTCAGAGTAGCTGGGACCGTAGGCAGATGCCACCACACCAGGCTAATTTTTAAAATTTTTATAGAGTTGGGATCTCACTATGTTGCCCAAGCTGGTCTTGAACTCCTGGGCTCAAGCGATCCTCATGCCTCAGCCTCCCAATGTGCTGAGATTACAGGTGTAAGCCACCACACCTAGCCTTTTTTGATGTGTTTCTGCTATAGTAAGTACCACCCAATCAAGATACAGAACATTTTATCACCCCAGAAAGTTCACTCAAGTAAATTCTACCATGCATCCCCCTCCCGCTGCCCTAGGCAGCCACTTTTTTGGTTTCTATCATCTTTGATTAGTTTTGCATGTTCTTAAATTTTATATAGATAGAATCATACAATATGTATGTACTCTTATGTGCGAGGCTTCTTTCACTCTACATAATGTTTTTGCAATTCATCTATGTTGCTTGCACATATCAGTGTTTTTTTCTCTTTATTACTGAATCATATTTCAGTGTATGAATATAGCACATTTTGTTTATCCATCCTTCTGTTCTTTCCAGTTTTAGACTATTCTTACATAAGTCTTTTTGTGGATATAAGTTTTTATTTCTCTAAGGATAAATATCTAGGGATGGAATTGCTGGGTTGTAGAGTACATATATATTTAACTTTATTAAGATTGCCAAAGCAGTTTTCCAAAGTGTCTTTACCAGTTTGTACTACTACCAGCAAAGATGAGAGTTCTAACCCACTTGCAAATCCTTGCAAACTTTGATGGTCTTTGAATGTAGCCATTTTAGTGGGTGTCAAGTAGTATCTCATTTTAGTTTTAATTTGCATTACCATGATGGCTAATGATGTTTGCCACATTTTCATGTATTTCTTGGCTGTTGGCATATCTTTTTTTTTTTTTCCTGAAAATTCTGTTGAAGTTTTCCACCCATTTAAATGATTGGTTTGTCATTATTATTATTATACTGTAGGGATCTTTTTTTTTTTCTGAATACCAGCCTTTTGACAGATCAATCTATTGTATATTCTCCTACTCTGTAACTTACCTTTTCATTTTGTAAATGATGTCTTTTGATGAACAGAAAATTCTATTTTGAGAAGTTAAGTTTATCAATTTTTTCTTTTATTATTAGTACATTTTTTGGTTCAGTGTAAGAAATCTTTGTCTAGCTGGGCACGGTGGCTCGTGCCTGTAATCCTAGCATTCTGGGAGGCCAAGGCAGGTGGATCATCTGAGGTCAGGAGTTCGAGATCAGCCTGGCCAACATGGTGAAACACTGTCTCTACTAAAATTAAAAAAATTAGTGAGTCATAGTGGCCTATGCCTGTAATCCCAGCTACTCAGGAGGCTGAGGCATGAGTATCATTTGAATCCAGGAGGCAGAGGTTGCAGTGAGCCAAGATCGTACCACTACGTTCCAGCCTGGGCGACAGAGCAAGGCTCTGTCTCAAAAAAAAAAAAGAAGAAATCTTTGTCTAGTGCCAAGGTCATGAAACTATTCTCTTTTATTTTTTCCAGAAGTTTTAAGGTTTTAATTTTTATGTTTAGGTAAGTTTTCTATCTGAAATTAATTTTTTTTTTTTTTTTGAGACGAAATCTCGCCCTGTTGCCAGGCTGGAGTGCAGTGGTGCGATCTCGGCTCACCGCAGCCTCCACCTTCCAGGTTCAAGGATTCTCCTACCTCAGCCTCCTGAGGAGCTGGGACTACAGGCACATGCCACCACGCCCAGCTAATTTTTATATTTTTAGTAGAGGCGGGTTTCACCATGTTGGCCAGGATGGTCTTGATCTCTTGACCTTGTGATCCTCCCACCTCGGCCTCCCAAAGTGCTGGGATTACAGGCATAAGCCACCATGCCCAGCCTGAAATTAATTTTTGTATATGGACTAAGATAAGGGTTTGAGGCATTTTTGTTGTCTTGTTTTTAAAATACTAATTTTAAAGTAAAATATTAATTTTAAAGTAAAACACTATTTTAAAATACTAATTTTACCTTTTCTCACAACATCTTTCTTTAAGAAGATTTTTTCACTGTTATTGAATAGCCTTGCTCCACTGTGGAAAATCAATTGACTATATAAATATAGTGAAATTCTAAGCTTTTCTGTTTCATTAGTCTTTTTGTCTAGTCTTATGTTAATGCCACGCTGTCTTTATATACTGTAGCTTTAGAGCAGGATTTTTCCATCTCAGCACTATTGACATTTTGGGCCTGATAGTTCTTTGCTGTGGGAGGCTATCCTATGTATTATAGGATGTTCAGCATCATCCCTTGCCTCCACCCACTAAATGCTAGTAGCCACTCAGTAGGTGTGATAATCAAAAAATGTCTACAGACAGTGCCAAATGTCCCCTAGGGAACAAAGTCACCCTCAGTTGAGAAACACTATTTTAAAGTAACTCTTGAAGTCAGATAGTGTAAGTCTTCCAACTTGTTTTAATTCAAGATTATTTTGGCTATTCTAGAAGCTTTGTATTTTCATATCATTACAGAATTAGCTTGTCAGTTTCTATAAAAATCTGTTGGGATATTTATTGGAAGATGTCAACTCTATAGATCAAATAGAAGAGAATTCTTAAGAAGGTTGAGTGTTCCAATCCATGAACATGGTATATATCTCCACTTTTTTTTTTTTTTAACAGCCTTTGTCAACCACTCTGATCTCCATTTATTATAGTCTTTAATTTTTCTTGGCAGTGTTTGGGAGCTTGCATTTTAGAGGTCTTGCACACGTTAAGTTTATCACTAAGTATTTAATATTTTTCAATGCCATTGGAAGTGGTATTTTTATTTTCAGTTTCACTGTCCAATATCATTGACTAGTTGTAGGCCCTCCTGTCCTGCCTTCAACCTTACATTCACTTAAGGTAACCTAAGTTACTTGAGGGCGATCCCTCTCAGCAATTCTGCTGTATCCTACTTGAAGGCTTCATCAGAAAGAATTGGCAGAACAGGTCTGGAGAGCCTCAGGTTTTAATTTAAGTCAGATATCTTCAGCCAATGAAAGGTTGCTAAAAGATTATTTTGGTTTCTCTTCCTCTGCTTTCAGCATGCAGTTTGCTCTTCTTTCCACTGTGACCCAGGGATGAAAAGGGCTTGGAGTGTTTTCTCTATTAGCAAGGGCTTCTCTCTCTCTGGAGTTTAGTTCATTTACGTTCTTCGTATACAACCAGCCAACTAACCAACCAACCACCCAACAAAAAGTATGATTTCATTGCATATCTAACCTTTTCTCCTTGTTATGCGAAGTGTCATATTTCTGTGTTCTAACTGGAAGTGGTTAACTGGTTTTCTTTGTTCTGTGTTTTGGTAGATGTTTTAACTTCTTTTTTGTTTTTTTACTTTCAGCATTTCTGTTCTTATATTTTATATGTCTCTGATATACAGCATACATTTAAATTCAGCTTTTTAATTTAGTCTGACAATCTTTTAAGGGAAACACTTAATTCATTTCCATCAATTGTGCTTACTGATCTTCTTTCTTCTTCTTTTTTTTCTTTTCCTTCTTCTTTTTTTTTTTTTTTTTTTGAGACAGGGTTTTGCTTGGTCACCCAGGCTGAAGTGCAGATGTGCGGTTACAGCTCACTGCAGCCTCCACCTGCTGTGCTCAAGCACTCCTCCCACTTCAGCCTCCTAAGGAGCTGGGACCACAGTCACGTGCCACCACACCCAACTAATTTTTAAAAACTTTTTGTGTTGCCCAGGCTGGTCTCAGACTGCTGAGATGAGTGCTCTGATCTTTTTAAATTTATCCTTACCACCTTATTTATATATTTCATATGTTCTGCTTTTCATATTTTTCTCTTTATTTGCCTTCTTTTGAATTGCTTGAGATTTTCCACCCCTTATTTGTAAGTTTCATACCTTATTTTGTTCTTTCAGTTGCCCTTGAAATTTTAGCATGCATGTTTAAATTCCATGGGTAATAAATATTGTTTATTTTCCAATCTGCCTGGTCCATTTTAATAGTCTCCTATTCTGTCATACTTGTTCCCCCTTTTATATTTTTTCAAATACATTAAAAATATTTTATGTTTGCATCTGATAATACTCTTACCTGCTGTCTTTGTTGGTCTAATGCATTGGCTCTTACTCATAGGTGCTTGTTTCTTTGGTGATTTTTTAAAATTGTGAGCCCATGACATTACAACTTTATTTTTTGTGATTTTTTTGAAGCAGGGTATTCAATTTTTTTTTTTTTCCAGAGATGATTTGAGTATCTAGTGGTACCACCTACTTTTAAGTAAATTTTTGACTTGAGTTTTTCAGGCCACATCACTAGTTTGAATTTTAGTCACAAAGGGTGCAGACTTATTAAGAATTCACAGTGGAGACATATTTCTGTTTTACTCTTCTACCAAGAACCAAAGCCAATAAAGACCCTTATTCTCATTATCGCCCTCTGCAGAATAAGCTTTTACCTGTTTCACTTACTAAGGATGCAGACTTTTGGGAGGCTTCTAGCATATTTGTGAAGGTATGGTTAATACATTCTCCTGGGAAGGGCCCCAGGTGGCCTCCTGTCATCTCAGCAAGTAGCCCATTAAAACCTAGGCTTTTGTCCACCAAGGATTGGCCAGTAACTCCAGGGAAAACTGTCTATAATGTTACTCACCTTTGTGAATGTATGTTTCTTTCTTGTTTCTGCTCTCCAGGAATTTCTTTGCTTCCCTCTCAAGGTTAACCATATATTTTATCCAGCATCTTTAGATGCTTTTCCATCTAATTTACTTTTATTCTATACTCATATCTTTAGGAATTACCTCTAGCTGTTTTTGAAATGTGGCAAGGGGAAAAATAAAGTCCATAATCGGTCCTGTCTCCCAGTTTAGAATGTCTTTTCCTGTTTCAACTGTGATAAATGCATCCTCCTCTTCACTCACTTCAGATGTTCTTCTCTTTAGGTATTCTCCCCATCTGGCTCAACTCCTACCCCTATATATACTCCTGGTAGAATGAATTACTCTTTTACGTTTGTTTTATACTTCTTTATATATATATATATCTTTCTTAAAGGAGAGGTATCCCTGTAGACACAAAGATAGAGACTGAATTCTATTTATTTCTATGTTCCTAGCATGTAATATGCATTCACTAAAGTTTGTTGAATTGAGTTTTCATAGTCTTTATAACCAACTCTTGAAATTTTAAGCTTCTAGCTAGGACTGTTATAACTTAATTTGCTAGTTTTAGAAAATAACTTTTAAAGCAATTAAAGCTTATGCAACACGTTGAAGATAAAATAATTTTATTTGGTATTTGGTAAATTCCTTGGGCTAGTCCTATTTAAGGACGGATTAAAATATGATAGAAGTGTTATCTTACAATCTCCAGATGGGCTGGGGTGATGTAATTTTGGAGCAAATGAACATTCACATCCCAATTATAAATCTGAGCTCACTTTAAAATTATACACTTACGGGATGATCTGTGCCACAAACCACCATGACACACATTTGCCTGTGTAACAAGCCTGCACATCCTGCACATGTACCCCTGAACTTAAAAGTTGGAGAAAAAAATTATGCACTTTGTATCTGTAACATCAAGGGGAATTTTTGCCTTTGGGTTACTAGTTTTAAAAAATCTTTAAAAATGGGTACAGTGATAGATTTTAGAGCATAACAATTACAAATGGAGAGGTTTCCCAAATGACCTTGATTACTTTGTGTGTGTTGGGGTAGGGGGTTAAGGAGGTTGTTTTTCTCCTGTTGCCTGAATTTAAATGTTTTTTCTATGGTGAATTACATAATTATTTTGTGGCCATTATATATTTGTCCTGCAATTTTTTATTATTTTTTTACGAAAAGAGATCTAAGAGCCTTTAGGTGTCCATTGGCGAAGCTGATTTTGTAAATATGTGTTTCTTTTGCCTAGCATCTTTTCACACATTTGAAGATATATAGATGGGAAAAGAACAGTAGGATGAGAAAGGGAGGTGAGAAGAATTCTTCGTAGAGAGCAAAAACAGGTGAGGAAAGCAACTAGTGTAGCGGTTGGGATGACTTAACAATAGAGGGAAGGCACAGGTCAGAGAAGAAGGCAAGAGGAGGTACCAACACCAGAGGTTGGGAGGTGGACACCAAGCTGGCTCATGATGAAACAAGCTGGCGTATTTCACTTCTAAGTGTTTTTGTAATATGCATTTTTCATTTTAACATCTCCAAAATTAGGATGTTTCTTACAATTGTTTGCTTTTTCTTTTTGTTGGTACATAAAATAATGGCACATTTACCATTAGTGGCATTTTACAGTTAATGAAATATGGTATAATTTTACATTGCTCACAAGGAGTATTGGCTCTATTAGCCTGTTAGTTTACATTATGTGATCTGGCAGACAAAAGAGTTTTTAAAAACATTCAGAAACAGACTCAGCATTCAACTGATTTGGACAACTGATTGATGTTATTCCAATAGAAACCTCTCTCTAAGGTGATTCATGTGAAACTAGCAACTTCTTTTTGTAAAAGGTCTGCCACTGGACAGGCTGTATTTGCAGTTGCCACAAATTCTGAATCAAAGGCAAGTGATCATTAGGTGGAAATCAAAGTAACCTTTCTCTACCCCTGTGATTTGAGGGACTATTTCCCTGAAGCATGTGCAAATTATTTGTTAGGCAAGAACAACTTGTATGGCAACTTCTTAGCATTGCTTAGACAACATCTCTGTACAATTTGTGCCTCAAGTTCATCTCTGTTTTGTATTCTTGAGTCTCTTTGGAATTTTGATACAGCAATTGAGCTCTCAGACTTACTTATTTTACAAAATTGGGCATTTGAGTGAGTGAAAAGTGCCTCAACTTAAAAACTATTCTTAAGTTTTCTTCTTTTGCTTTGGCTACTATAAAGCCCAGAGTCAAATGTGCAGCCTCCTCAGTTAAGGGATATAGAATTTCTTAGCTTATGTTTTGGGTACAAACCACTTTCTCGGTCTCTTCACCCCCACTTCGTAAGCTTCCTACCCATTTTTTCCCCCTTCCTGAAACCCTTATTCCTCCTCTTCTCACACCCTTTAATCTTACACTGTATGCTTCCGTCTTAGCTACCTCCCGTCTGTTTTGGAATGGGGTGGAATATAGATAAAAGCTAAAAACATAAACAGATAAAATCTATCTTTAAAAAACATTTACCCATACAGTGAAAACAGCACATTGAAATGGTGAAGTGAAAAGCCCAGTTTTGTTGTCCTTTTTTTGTATATGTCTTAAATGAGGTGAGTTGTTTTGAGGAAAGGCGAATTTTGTTTTGCCAACATTTGTGATGGCTTCAGTGTGTTGGAGCTAAAAAGGATTGTGAGCTCTTTCAAGTTACTTCTAATTTAGAGACACTAGATGTTTAAAGAAAAGGATAATTAAAAATTTGGATAACTTTAAAAGATGTAGTTACTGTCAAAATACCATAGACTAGGTAGCTTATAAACAACAAAAGTTTATTTCTCACAGTTCTGGAGACTAGGAAGTCCAAGATCAAAGCTTCTGCAGATTTGGTGTCTGGTGAGGGCCCATTTCCTGGTTCATAGATGATACATTCTCAATGTGTTCTCATCTGGTGGAAAGCAGAAGGCAGGTCTTTGGGGCCTCTTTTATAAATGGCACGAATCCCATTCATGAGGGTTTCACCTTCATGATATAATCACCTCTCCCAAGGTCCCACTTCCTAATACCATCATGTTGGTGATTAGGATTTCAACATACAGATTTTCAGGGGACTCACACATTCAGTCCAAAGCAATTCCTGTTGATTAGCTGAAATAATGTGACAGAGCTGTACTCTTTCCAACAGAAAAGGTACTTTTAACTTTTCTGTTAGAAATTTTGGTATTTTTCCTGAGAATGGAGAAGGTAAAAGAGTATCCCCATTTTTGTGCATCTGTGTATTAAATTGGTATGTGAATAAAAGAGGACCTTTGGTTGATAAAACAGTGAAAAACAAAGAAGTGGAGTAGAGAGGGTTAGTATCATTGGTTCATGCAGTTGTTTAAACATGTGTCCTAATCTAACCAAATTAAGTGCAATGTAGTAATTGGACTTGTATTACCATATTTTGCCTCTCTTCCTATTTCTTCTGCCTCTGAAGTAACATTGCAGCTTGTAAGATTGACAATTATATTCAGTCCGATATAAGTAAAATTTGCTAATTTAATGCTGTATGTCATGCCATGGTTTTTTTTAATTGTTGCTTTCTTTAGTTAGTACCCGTGTCCCTTTTACTTTTTTTCTTTCTTTGCTTTGTACTTCTCTTTCTTTCTTTTTTTGGCTTTGTACTTCTCTTTCTTAGACAAGGTACAAACCTCCTTTCCCTGCCTTCTTTTCTTCCCTGGTTTGCCACCTGTATTAGTCCATTTTCACATTGCTGATAAAGACGTGCTTGAGACTGGGAAGAAAAAGAGGTTTAATTGGACTTACAGTTCCACGTGGCTTGGAAGGCCTCAGAATCATGGTGGGAGGCGAAAGGCACCTCTTAACATGGTGGCGACAAGAGAAAATGAGGAAGATACAAAAGCGGAATCCCCTCATAAAACCATCAGATCTCGTGACTTATTCACTACCACAAGAACAGTATGGGAGAAACTGCCCTCATGATTCAAATTGTCTCCCACCGGGTCCCTCCCACAACATGTAGGAATTATAGGAGTAGAATTCAAGATGAGATTTGGGTGGAGACACAGCCAAACCATATCACCAGCCCTGGAGGATAAAAGTCATTCCTGAGAATTGTCTTGGAATACTTAAATTATAAACAATTTCTAAGGCTATTAGTCATCTGATACTATCAGTTAATGCAAAACATTAATCTGGAGATAAAATTAGGCATCTTGATCAGTTTGATGCCGAGAATGCCATTATATTAAACTTTGCATTAATATGGAGGGAATTAATAAGAAAATGTTTGGAAACTTTAGCTTCTTTTGCCAGTGGTGTGTTATAATTCATTCATACTGGAAATAATAAACTAACTCTAGATTTTCATGTTTTTATAGTATTAACCTTACTTTAAATTCCTGTCATAGGTCTCTCATAAGTTTCAAAGAAAGAGTAATTCTTTTTAACAAATATATAGATGCACAGAAAGTTCTGCTTCTTTCTCAAGCATATTATAGTTATAGGAAAATATGAAACAGAATTGTTAAGAGGATGTTCTTCCTTGAGGTATGCATTTGTTATTTCACCAGTAAAAAGAATTCATAAAAAAGTGCTATTGATTGAAGCTTATAAATGCCTCTACTCATTCAATCACCTAAAATTATGAAATGGTATACTGCTTTAATCCAGAAAGTACTGTACATTATTTTTTTCTCCCAGAAAACATATGTGATTATTTTCTGTAATGGCAGCTGAATAGGGGTTTAGATCATTGCATATCCAGTAGGAGGAAATTAAAATTTAATTATCAGAAGGTTTCCTGAAATAACATGCCTTTTTTCAAGCATTGAAATAAAAATGACTATAAACCTCTTTTGATTATATGATAAATTAGATCTTTTACCATTAAAAAAATTAACAGACTTTATTTTTTAAGGCAGTTTTAGGTTTACAGCAAAATTTGGAAAGTACAGAGTTCCTGCGTATCTCCCTTGTGCCACATACACAGTCTTCCTCTTGGTAGAAATATTGAACCTGGCCCAGGAAATTGTTGAAGACTTTGTTGGGGGTCATTCCATCTGTAGCACCAGTAAATTCTATCATTGTTATCTCTTTCTGCCAGGATTACTACACGTGTTCTCATTGTAGTTGGTCACCTTATAGCCAGTTTCACCCACTTTCCATTTTACTTTGCATTCATTTTCAGCCTTATTAGAAGATTAAATAAGATGATACATGTAGTGTGCCTAGTACAGTGCCAGACTCAGAGTAATCAGTTTGGTTTATAGCACTCTCTCTGTAAACTACATGGTTTATAAACCATGGTTTATAGCACCCATTCTGTCAATTGTGAATAAAGTTCATCTGTAGTCCTAGCAAGGCATTAAAGGACCCTTAAAAAAAGACCTTAGCCTCCCTTCTCAGATTTATTGTACTCTTATGGATTCTTTTTATTGTTAAAAAAAATTGACCATTGTAACCATTTAAAAATGTACAGTATAGTTGTGTTAACTATATGCACATTGTTGTGCAACAGATCTCTAGAACTTTTTCATCTTGGGAAACTGAAACTACCCATTGAATAACAATTTCCCATCCTCCCTATCAGCTCCTGGAAACCACAGTCTACTCTCTATTTATATTCATTTGACTACTTTGGATACTTCAATAAGTGGAATCATGCAGTATTTGTCTTTTTGTGACTGGAATATTTCACTGGAATCATTGAGCATGATATGCTCAATGTTCGTCTATGATGCAGCATATGATAAGATTTCCTTTTTTGAGGCTGAATAATATTTCGTTGTATGTATATACCATATTTTCTTTATTTATCCATTGATAGACAGATGTTTCCACCTCTTGGCTTTTGTGAATCTTGCTGTAATGAAGAGATATGCAAATATCTCTTTGAGATCCTAGCTTCAATTCTTTTGGATATACGTCAATAAGTAGGATTGCTGAATTATATGGTAATCCTATTTTTAAGTTTTTGAAGAGCCTTCATACTGTTTTCCATAGCAACTGGACCATTTTATATTCACACCAGCAGTGTACATGGGTTCCAATATTTTCACATTTTTGCCAGCACATGTTATTTTATTCTATTTTTGATAGTGGCCATCCTAGTAATACCTCATTGTGGTTTTCATTTGCATTTTCCTGATGATTAGTAAGGTTGAGCATCTTTTCATATGCTTGTTGGCCATTTGTGTATCTTCTCTTTTGCCCATTTTTAAAATCAGGTTATTTTGTTGTTGTTGAGTTGTCAGAGTTCCTTGTATATTCTAGGAAGTAACCATATATGATTTGCAAATATTTTTTCCCATCCTGTGGGTTGCCTTATCACTCTGTTGATTGTTTCCTTTGCTGGGCAAAAGTTTTTGAGTCCTGTTCATCTGTTTTTGCTTTTGTTGTCTGTGCTTTTGGTATCATATCCAAGAAATAGTTGCCAAATCCAGTATCATGAAGGTTTTCCCCAATATTTTCTTCTAGGAACTTTATTGTTTCAGGTCTTATGTTTAGATCTTTAATCCATTTTGAGTTGATTTTTGTATGTGATATAAGCTAAGGATCCAACTTCATTCTTTTCCATGTGGCTATCTAGTTTCCCCAGTATTATTCTTAACCTGCAGGTCAGCGACTTCAGATCTACAAACTGCTGAAATTATGTGCAGTATTTTGTGCATGTTTGTATGTGTGCGTGCCTGTCATTTTTAAAGAACAGCTTCCAGTCAGGCACGGTCGCTCATGTCTGTAATCCCAGCACTTTGGGAGGCCAAGGCAGGAAGATTGCTTGAGCCCAGGAGTTTGCGACCAGCCTTCGCAACATAGTGAGACCCTATCTCTACAAAAAATTAGGCCAGGCACAGTGGTTCATGCCTGTAATCCCAGCACTTTGGGAGGTTGAAACAGGAAGATTGCTTGAGCCCAGGAGTTCAAGACCAGCCTGGCAACATAGTGAGACCCCCATCTCTACCAAAAAAAAAAAAATAGAGAGATCATTAACTTTCATCAGATTCTGAAAGTGATTCCCAACCCTTATCCCCAAAGACTAGGACTATGACAATCTAAAACAGGTAATTACTTAAATTTACTGTAATGCCTGGCTAGGGGAAATTGTGGTTATTATTGGTACAGAGCACGCTTATGAATGAAGGGTAAGTTCATGCTGCTAATGAAGTGAGAAACAGGATGGGACCAATATCCTGTAGCATTTGGAGGCATTGGAGCATTTGGAGTTTGTTTGCAGTTTCTCATGGACAAGGTTAGCAGATCAGCTTAGTGCATAATCATGTCAAATATTTTGAAAATTTGTTGAAAACAGAAAACCAAACATCCAAAATGTTAGAACTAATTGCTTCTAAAAGATTTATTTGGTATAAGTTAATGTTTTTAATTGTGTGCCTTTTGTTCAAGGAGCTTAGTTCCTTGAAGTAATCAGTTTAGCTTTCAGATCTGATTGTGTTTTTCTTGAGACAGGGTGTTGCTCTGTCACCCAGGCTGGAGTGCAGTGGCCCATTTATGGCTCACTGCAGCCTCAACCTCCTGGGCTCAATCGATCCACCCACTTCAGCCTCCTGAGCAGCTGAGACTACAGGCACATGCCACCACACCTGGCTTTTTTTTTTTTTTTGTAAGGACAGAGTTTCACCATGTTGCATAGGGTGGTCTCGAACTCCTGGGCTCAAGGGATCCACCCGCCTCAGGCTCCCAAAGTGCTCAGATTAGAGGCATGGGCCACCATGCCAGGCCTAGACCTGGTTTGTTTTTGTTGTTTTTGAGACAGGGTCTCACTTTGTTGCTTAGGCTGGAGTGTAGCGGCGTGCATGATCACTGCTCACTTCAGCCTTGAACTTCCAGGCTGAAGTCTCCTGAGTAACTGGGACTACAGGTGTATGCCACATGCCCAGCTAATTAAAAAAAAAAATTAATTTTTTTTAGAGATAGGGTCTCACTGTGTTTCCCAGACTCACTTTTTAATGAATAAGCAATAATGGTTATATGTTTTTGGTAGGTATTAGTAATTATAATACAACATTAAATAAATTTTAGAAATGACAGTGTGTCCACCTCCTGCCACCACTCTTTAGGAAAAAAAAATAACAAATATAAATAAAAAGAACTGGAAGAAAGTCTCTTTCATTGTGGGGCAAGATTGACTAAAAGCTTACCTTTGAGCTTTATTACCTGAAGCCTCTGTTGTTAACCCTTCACATGGGCCAATGACATGTACACTGGTGTAACAAAGGTAATCAGGTTTTGTGTTCATTTTAATGTTACCTGTTACCAGGTTTGCATTTGATATTGACATCTCCAAGCAAATTCCCTGTCCCTAAGAAAATCAACTTGCAGGAGCATGTGTTAGGAATGCTTTTATACCCCTCATCACTGAACACTTGTCAACTGCCCAAAGGGACGCTTCTCCCCTCTGAAATTCATGGATTTTGTTTTGTTTTGTTTTGTTTCCTTTTGAGATAGTCTGTCTCTGCCACCCAGGCCAGAGTGCAGTGGAGCAATCTCGGCTCACTGTAACCTCTACCTCCCAGGTTCAAGCGATTCTCTTGCCTCATCCTCCCGAGTAGCTGGGATTACATGGGCCCACCATTATGTCTGGCTAATTTTTTTTATTTTTAGTAGAGATAGGGTTTTGCCGTGTTGGCCAGGCTGGTCTCGAACTCCTGACCTCACATGATCCACCCTCCTTGGCCTCCCAAAGTGCTGGGATTACAGGCATGAGCCACTGCACCCGGCCTGAAATTCATGTTGTTTTTTAAGTAACTCCTTAAATAGAAATGTTCCATCTGCAACTTATTAAGACTGGCTTCTTCTGACAGACCTGGCCAAAGAAAATAGCTTTCTGTGTAATCTTGTGTTTCAAAAACATTATTAGCTGTTAAAAGGGGGGAAAAGGGAAGGATGTGTGTGCTGGCATAACATAAAACTTTGATTTGAGTTACCTGAATTATAAGGAAATACTTTGGCAAAATGCATCTTTATATGTCCCAGCAACCTGAATGTGAGTTTCTGCTAATATGTTCATCCCCTTTTTATCAGTTCCCTTTCTCTGAAATCGGGGTGCCTCCCTGCCCTTGTGAATAGGAAGCTGGGAAAAAGAGTAGGTGGGGTTAAAAGGGAAGCACAATCCCCTGTATTTCTGGCAGCTTTTCTTATTGCAGGATCAGTTTGGATTGTGAGCTGAAACTGAAGAGCAGAATTTAATATTGACCTCTAAAGTTGATGCCCAAAAGGGTTTGTCTTCACTAAAGCCTGTCTTTTTGAATTAAATAGAGTGCTTTTGGCTGTAAAAGCTTTGAAATGTAAACACTGAGGAAATAACATGTTTATGTTGTCTAACTAATATAACATATGCAGGTGCACATCTTAGAATTTTCTCACTTATCCTAAAAGATACCTAAATGGACATTTAGGAGGAAATTTTTAGCCGTTAAGAATCAGCTATACTATGTAGTCTAATGCCAAGGTTTCCATTGTGGCCCTTCCTAAAAAGTATTTTGGTTGGTCATAAAAACTGTATGCAGAGAACTGTCTGTTTGGAATAATAGTCACATGGTTTAGAAATAAGTAGAGTAAAAGTCTGTCATTATGTTATTAAATTTACCTTTTCCCACACTGTCCTTATGATACCATTCCTTCTGCTGCTTGACATGTAGAAATCAGCTTGTGCATTTGTTTTCAGAATTATGAGCACTTGTGAAGCAGCTTGATCTGTAGAATCTAATTTTATTTGTTTAATTATTAGATGAAAAATTCTGGATGTCAGGATGGGTGTCTGTCCCTTTTGTATCTATGACAGTGCCTAACATAGCACCTTATAGGTGATTGATAAATATTTGTTGAATGAATAAACATGTATCATCCTTCTTTGAAAAATACATGAATTTGTGGAGACTTTGATTACTTTTTAACCAAGTATGTTTTTGGAACAGAGAAGAGTATTATTTACATTATACTGATAGGATGTTACTGTTATATCACATTCAGAAAGGCAAAGCTTCCTGTACTAGATTACATAAATTTAAAATACAGTGTCTGAGCCTTTGTAGTGAATGCTACCCAGGAGTGTATATCAGATGTCTAAGTTCCCAGCCCAGAACTGCTAAACCCAAGTCACAGCAGATAGAGACATCCATTTTAAAAAGTTCTACCAGTAACTCTAATGGATTGAGGGTACATTTTATGATTTTGGTTGTTGTTGTTGTTGGTTTATATGTTTGTTTTTAGCAGTTAACCATTCTTTGACATGGATTTATAAATATTTGACATTTTGAACATAAGTCTTGTGAACATTGTTTTAAATCTCTGGCCATTCAATAGATGCTGCTTTATTTTTCTTTTAGAGGTGGGATTTTCATAGTCCCAGATAACCATGAAAATTCTTTGTATGACCCTTAAATAATATATAGGTATGAAGACACTATACAGAAGTAGCCACAGAGGAGTGGTTTAAGTTATGTTAAGTAGTTCTCAAAATCTCACCCCACTCCCACTAGATAGCAGACTTCCATGAGAACTGCTTGTGCCTACCACAGAACAATTATGAAAGGAACGAGCCATATCATGATACAGCTGTGAGGGCTGTGTGGAAGACCCATTAGCCCAGTATTCAAGAAGACTAAGGCCCACTTGAGTTAAGTATAGTGGGTTTAACGCAGGACTCAGAGGTAGCAACCTAGCTTGCCTCCTAAATTCTGCATTTAATAGTTGTGTGACTATGAACACCTTTTAACTACCTATGAGTATTGTTTCCTCATCTGCAAAGTGAAAGTAAAAGACCCTACGTTACGTGGTTATCGTAAAGATTAAATGGGATAACCTTTAATGTAAAAAGGGTTAACGCCTGGTAGGTAGTCAAAAAATGTTGCAGCACACACTTATTGATAACCTTCACTGGTTTATTAAGATGAAATAGGTTTCTTGAGTTAGGAAATACTGTTTTGTTAAGTGTCTAACTCAAAGTCTGAAAGCTAGTGAGTGATAGAATCAGGAACAGAAAGAATCCAGCCTCCTAAGTGCCAATCCAAGAAGAGGTAGTAATGGGGGTAAGTCTTCCAGGCTTCTGCATTGCCTGGGCTGTGACTTGTCAACAGGGCTATACATTCTGTCCCACTACCTTTTCTTTCTTTTTTTTTTTCAAGACGGAGTCTTGCTCTGTCACCCAGGCTGGAGTGCAGTGGCGCAATCTCGGCTCACTGCAACCTCTGCCTCCCAGGTTCAAGTGATTCTCCGGCCTCAGCCTCCCGAGTAATTGGGATTTCAGGCACCTGCCACCATGCCTGGCTAACTTTTGTATTTTTAGTAGAGATGGGGTTTCACCATGTTGGCCAGGCTGGTCTTGAACTCCTAACCTCATGATCTGCCCGCTTTGGCCTCCCAAAGTGCTGGGATTACAGGCATGAGCCACCGCGCCTGGCCCCTGTCCCTACCTTTTCTATTTTTTGCAGTATCGTTCCATGCTGCACAAAAGTTTGTGAAAAAACACAAATCAGTACATCAAGGTTCAGTATATGACTAATCTAATTTTAGCTATTAGAATCAGCTATACGGTGTAGTCTAATGACAAGGTTTCTATTGTGGCCCTTCCTAAAAAGTGTTTTGGTTGGTCATAAAAACTGTATGTAGAGGACTGTTTATTTGAAATAATAGTCACATGGTTTAGAAATAAGCAGATGGAACAGTCTATCTTTATTTCAAATGCCCAAGATTTGTGATTCATCA
Organism: Symphalangus syndactylus; assembly: GCF_028878055.3. Classification (NCBI taxonomy): domain Eukaryota; kingdom Metazoa; phylum Chordata; class Mammalia; order Primates; family Hylobatidae; genus Symphalangus; species Symphalangus syndactylus. The sequence goes on along the minus strand of NC_072442.2, from coordinate 29,556,935 downwards.
GGTTAGGTAAAACTTAGCACGTTTTATGCCTTTTTGTCTCCCCACCCCAGCCCCTGCTGGCACTATTCTGTTAGCACATGGAGTGAATAAAGTTTACATCAACCAGCAGAAAGGAAGTTTCCATTATCATCCCCCAACCCAGAGCATTTTTTGGAGCATTCTTCACAAATAAGTAATTAAATTTAAATTTAAACAAGCGAAGAACGTACATACAGTCATGCACTGCATAATGATGTTTCAGTCAATGATGGACCACATACACAATAGTGATCCGTTAAAATTATAAGAGCTGAAGGCTGGGTGTGGTGGCTCACGCTTGTAATCCCAGCACTTTGGGAGGCCGAGGTGGGTGCATCACTTGAGGCCAATAGTTCGAGACAAGCCTGGCCAACATGGTGAAACCCCATCTCTACTAAAAAATACAAAAAATAGCCGGGCATAGTGGCGCGCAGCTGTAATCCCAGCTACTCAGAAGGCTGAGACAGGAGAACTACTTGAACCCTGGAGGCTGAGGCTGCAGTGAGCCACTGCACTCCAGTCTGGATGACAGAGCAAGACCCTGTCTCAAGAAAAAAAAAAAGTAGAGCTGAAAGATTCCTATTGCCCAGAGACATAGCCATCATAATGTCATAGTGCAATGCCATTACATTTTGGCTGTTTAGATCTGTTAGATATACAAATTTGTCACAGTAACATGCTGTACAGGTTTGTAGCCTAGGAGCAATAGGCTATACCGTATAGCCTAGGTGTGTAGTAGGCTATACCATCTAGGTTTGTGTAAGTACACTCTATGACATCTATGACATCATATGACAAAAATCACCTAATGACGCATTTCTCAAAATGTATCCCTGTTGTTAAGTGACACATGACAACTGAAATTGCCACATTTTCCCCCCAAACCAGTAATAATTTTAAAAGGTAACCATAGTTTTTTTTTTAAGTCGTGTGTGTGTTTTAATAAATAAGACATTTACATAATTCAGAATTCAAAAGATACGACAGGATTTACAAGTTTTCTGTTTCATCTATCTCCCAGTTACCAACTGTCACCCAGTTACCCCTCTTAGAGGCAAAGAAAAACAGGTTACTAGTTTCCTTTTAAGGATCCTTGCTGGAAATCACATAACAATTCCTTTTATGTTCCATGGGCTAGAATTGAATAATATGGGCATAATAGCTGCAGAAGAAAAGGAAAATACTGTCTTTTAGTTGAATGCATTGCTACTTTGAAAAAAACTGAAGTTCTGTTTCTGAGGAAGCAGGAGAGAACATGCTACTAGATGGCATCTAGAAGTCTTTGCCCAAGATTAAGAACTGATGTGTACTCACCAATGATGTATGAAAGTACAGTTTTATAGTATTATTGTTTTGTTATTTTTTAGCAAACCTACATAACTGAATTTTTATAAAGATTTTGTTTTTTGCCTTAACTTTATTTTTTAAAATATTTTTTAATTTTTTTTCAAGATCTCATGAGGTTGCATTGCCTTCACTTTAATATCTAACTCCAGCATAAGTCAGTATAAGTGACTCTGTGATGAGTCACATCTCATTTAAAATTGAGAGTTAAGGCTGAGAGTGGTGGCTCACACCTATAATAACAGCAGTTTGAGACTTTGAGAGGCGGGAGGATCACTTGAGACTAGAGTTTTGAGACCAGCCTGGGCAACAAAACGAGACCTCATCTCTAAAAAAAAAATATATATATATATAATATATAATATAATATATATATAATATAATAATATTTTATATTTTAGCTGGTTGTGGTGGCGTGCACCTGTAGTCCCAGCTACTCTGGAGGCTGAGGTAAGAGGATCACTTGAGCTCAGGAGTTCAAGGCTGCAGTGAGCTAAGATCACATCACTGCACTCCAGCCTGGGTGACACCCCATGACCTTGTTGCTCTCAAAAAAAAAAAAAAAAAAGTTCATATTGGGTATATGGCAAACAAAATAATTTTTATAAGGATTATGAGTGAATCTTTTGCTGTTAGATGGACAAAATAGTTTTCAGAGATGGTCTGAGTTAACCTTACCTTACATTTATGTGAAAATTACACCACATTTCTAGCATGCTTAGAGTTTGTAATTTCAAATATTATCTGATTTCATTTTTTTAACTTTTATTTAGGCTGTCTATATGTGCCAAATTAGGAAAAATTTGGGAAATGTGGGTCAGAGATGAGTTAGAGCTGTGTGTAGGTATAAACAAGTGGCATTTGAATTGGACTTGGTGGGAAAGATTTGGTTCTAGCTTGGTTCTTTTGAGTGTTTTATACTCAATCCTGAATATCAGAGATACTGTAGAAATGCTAATCATTCACCATTATTGTATAGAGGGATGTAAATCAGAATAGAAAATCATTATCTCGCCAATGGGAATATTTCAGCTGATGGAAATAGTAGGTGGGGCTATGGTATAGAAACAGATTGGGTAAGAGCATACGGGCATATTTGGGGAATAGCTATTGTCTAGTTTGTCAGTGGAAGAATATATGTAGAAGAGAAGGAAGATAAAACTAGAAACAGGGATTGGGCTTTGAATGTTAGGAAATTTGGATTTTATTTATTTTCTGTTCAAAATTTTGCTCCAAGTTTTTGAAAGTGACCTTGTTTGTATTAGATCAGTATGTTAGGTAGATGGTTAGCTTGGATGATTTCTAAGATTCCTTTTGGTCCTGTGAATCTGTAACCCATGATGAAGTTGGGCTTTAGACATGTCACCTCTTTGGTGTCATCGTGAGAGATTTGATAATCAGTCATAAAGTTTATAGCTTAATATGGTGAATGAGGTCACCAAGGAGGAAAGGCTAGAGAAATAAAAAGGTTGAACTTTGAGAATGTCAGCATCTAGGGAGTGGTTCCCTCTCCACATCTCTCTTATTTTTCCCCTTGGAATTTAATTTTGAGGAATTCAGGTGGCTTCGCCTTAGAGTTTATCACAAGCTGTATTTTACTGGTTGCATCCATGTGGTATAGTATGTTATTCTGCTCTTTCTTCTATTCATTGGCAGTTTAATCTGGAGACTTGATCACATTCATGTTTCTGTTTATTTGCTTGTTTGTTTTTTGATGGGTGGCTATGACTACTTCATTAGATAGTGCAAGTGATCTGTACTTAATCAGGAGGCACATAATATTGGATCATCTCTGCTTTTTGATATTATAGACATTGATGATTAATACCTAGATCCATTAATTTGTTAAGGTCTGCAAAATGGTGATAATCTAATTCTACCAGTTCTTCTGTATTTGTTAGCTCAAATAGTTCTGTAAAGTGAAACTTCATTTTCTATTTGATTACTTGTTGGTAGGTATGGTTTCTATAAATGATGGGATAAATGCATAATTTGTTTGCTTTATTTATTTTCAAAATAATGAATTGATCCATTAGCATCCTCTAACAGTGACCAGTTAATTAACTTATGGATTTAAGTTATATTTCATATAGAAAAATATTTCTTGTTTCAAATAGAAAAATATTTGGTATTTTTATTTCACTGAAATCATTGTCTTTATTGGCATGCAAATTGTTATTTTGGCCACTGGGCTCCTGAGTCCTTTTGACATAACCCTAGTTGTCTAGATTTGACAACATGTTCTAGGCTCATCTGGACATTTTCTAACCCAGATCTGGAATCAGCCATTTCTCCAAGGTTCCCTTGGCACTAGAGGTACTCATCGCTTGGGTTTGTCATTGTTTCTAGGCTTTTTTTAGTGGGCATGTCTTTAAGATAAAATGATACCAGGAGTTCATACTGATACTTCAAATTCAAATGATTAAAATTCTGGTCTTGAATCTCCTTTTTCCCATACAAAGTATTGGTTACCTTGGTTTTCAGTGGTGCCAGAAATGATAGAATTAGAACTTCACATAAGTATTCATTTGTTCACCTCACAGTGCATACACAGAATACCAGCACCAACAATGTGATTAATGAAAACAGGTTTAGATTATGTAAAGAACTTTGTTAAAATCATATGGTTTGGCAAGTCTGATGTACGTGTACACTTGAAACTATTGCCTCAGTCAAGATTCTGAACATATTCATCACCACAAATTCCTCTACTCCTTTGTAATATTTTCTTTCCACACCTTTCTCCTCCCACTGCCATCTGTAGGCTTTTTGTCACTATAGATTAGTTTTCATTTGCTAGATTTTTATGTAAATAGAATCATATAAAATGAACTCTTTTTCATCTGGCTTGTTTCACACAGCTTATTTATTTTGAGATCTATCCATGTTGTTGCATGAATTAATAGTTCATTCTTTTTTATTGCTTAGTAGTAATCTATTGTAGAGATACACTATAGTTTTGTTTTGTTTTTTTTCATTCACTTACTGATGAACATTTGAGTTATTTCTAGTTTAGGGCTATTAGAAATAAAACTCCTTGGACATTCATGTATAAGTCTTCGCATGGACATATGCTTTCATTTCACCTGGAATGAAATGTCTGGATAATAAGCTAGGTATATGCATAATTTTTTTAAGTTAAATTGTTTTCCCAAGTGGTTTTACCACCTCACGTTTCCACCAATAGTGTGTGAGTTCCAGTACCTCCATATCACTGCTGTTACTTAGTATGGTTTTTTAAATTTTAGATATTTTAATGTGTGTGTAGTATTACTTGTGGTTATAATTTGCATTTTGCTAATGACTAGTGATCTGCCATCCGTATGTCTTTTTTGGTGAAGTATCTGTTCAAATCTTCTCTCTACTTTTAAAAAAATTGTGTGTGTGTGTTTTTTTATTGAGCTTTGAGGGTTTTCTAATGCTGAATACAAATCCTTTATCAGCGACATCATTTGCAAGTAAGTACTCCCAGTTTGTGGCTTGTGTTTTTGTCTTTTTAACAGTGTCTTTTGAAGAGCAGAAGTTTCTAATTTTAATGACTTCCAATTTATCAGAATTTTTTAAATGAATCATGCATGTTTATCTTTCTTGTTGGCTTTTTAGTTGTAACTGTTTGCTATATTATTTTAATGATTGGCTTTAAGTATACAGTATACATCTTTAACCTATCACAGTATACCTTCAATTGGTATTATACTATTTTATGCATAGCATAGTAGTCTGTATCCGTTTCTCACCTTCCAGCCTTTGGGCTACTGCTGTCCTACATTTCACTCTTACATATGTTTTAAGCCCCACACTACATTGTTATTTTGCTTTAAACAGTTATCTTTTAAGGAAATTTAAATAATACCAAAAGTCTTTTTATTTACCTGTGTGGTGGTTGTTTCCTGTGCTTGTTATTATTTTCCATGCTCTTCATTTCTTTGTAGATATCCAGTGTTTCATCTGTTAGTCATTTTACTTCCTTTACGACTGCTTATAGTGCAAGTCTGCTGGTGATAAATTATTTTAATTTTTTTTAATGTCTGAAAAAGTCTTTATAGCATCTCCATTTTTGAAAGGTTTTTTTAGCCACATGTGGTAGCTCACATCTGTAATCCCAACACTTTGGGAGGCTGAGAGATGGGAGGATCACTTGAGGCCAGGAGTTTGAGATCTCCTGGTGGGAGCTTTTTAAAAACATAGTGGGAGCTTGTTAAAAAATAATAATAATAATGAAAGTTATTTTTGCTGGGTATGCAATTTTAAGGTAACTTCCTTTAAGTACTTCAGAGATGTTACTCTGTTATTTTCTAGGTTGTACTGTTTTCAATGAGAAATATGCTATAATCCTTATCTTTGTTCCTCTGTGTGTAATATGTCTTTTTTTTCTCTGGCAGCTTTAAAGATTTTTCTCTTTATCAGTGGTTTTGAGCAATTTGATTGTGATGTCTAAATGTAATTTTCTTCATGTTTCTTATTCTTGGGATTCAGTGAGTTTCTTGGATCTGTGGGCTTATATTCATATAGTGGAATACTATACTATATATAGGAAATAAATGTACTAGATCTAGATATATTAACATGGATCAATTTTATTTCATTTTATTTATTTACTTGGCACTGACTTGAAGCACATCAACATGGATAAATTGTAAAAACAAGGCTGATTTGGGAGAAAGCAAGTTATATATAAAAGCTTAGGCCAATGTGAGCCATTTATGTAAATTTTAAAAACATAAAACAACCATATTTTTATGGCTACAGTCATATGTATCAAAATTTAAAATGTGAGTATCAAGGATTCACACCAGAGCCAGAATAATGGTAAACTCTGGGACAGATTCAGTTAAAGATGCAGTCTTTGGATGCATCTGTAGTAGCATTATGTCTTAATAAAATGTATCTGAAGCAGATATGGTAAACACTTCATCTGGGCAGTGAGTATACAGCATTTAATTTCTACATTTACACACATGTCTAAAATATATATACACACACATACACAAACACACACATATATAAAATCATTGATTTGAAAAAGGTCAATACAGTTCTTATAGCTTCTATTGCTTCACTTTATTAGATATAAAATAACCCCCTTCCACATAGTTACATTTCAGTAATCTACCAAATAAAAGTTATTTCCAGAGATGTAAGACCTGTTTCCTTAGAATGTCATGACCAGAATTTCCATAGTAATCTCTAAAATGAGACTCCAGTGAGACAGTCTGATCTGTGGGTCATTTCCTTTCCCGTTAAGAGACCCTTGTTAATTCCATTTTGCAGTATCCCAGAAAAGAAACATTGCAGGTGCGCAACCGATCCAACTAAAACAGATAATACTGGGTAATGTTCCCTTCTTACTCTTTCTTTTTATTAATGCACTTATTACCCATCTTCCAAAATAAAAAGTCTTTGTCATACTGGCATCTGATTTTTTTTCTTTTGACAACCAGCCTTTCTTCTGTCTCCTGAATTTTATTTTAACATCTTTTAATATGTTGCCAGGTAGGCACCCCTAGTTGAACAAGAAAGACCTGGAAATCATTAGAGCTAACAATATACAGGTTTTTCTTAAATGTGCTGCCAAAGGGCATAACCTCTTTGGATTGGTGACATGTAGCACTTGCACAGCAGCTTTTTCTTCCCATTTCTAATGGTTAGAAGTAAAATAGCCTTCTGTCAGGACCAACTTTTCTTTGGTCACATGCTTCTAATCTTAATGCGTTAAGACTGGTGTGTTGTTCAGAGCTTTTTTTAAACAAACCAAAAAAAAAAAGGAGGGGGTCGGGGGAGAAGGAAAGGTAAGGAAAGCCTACTCAGCATTTTCATTTGTCTTCCAAAAAGAATTTACATCGAAATGTAAAAAACTTGTGGATATACACATTTCTGTACAGCAAATGGAAACAAATTTAGAACATTTACTTCGTAGGTGGGAGCTCTTCCATTTTGGTGATACTTATTTTTCTTTTTGGAGGAAGCCATAGTTTGTGAGGGAATTTTCTTGTTCCCATTAACTATATAAATATTTTGGAATGGTCTTTTAGGATTTCTCTTCCCTGTCTTAAAGCTGTTCCACCCTCAGGCTCAGTCAACTGTGTAACTGTTTGTTTTCTAACCAGATTTAAGTTAGTAAAGCCCTCTCCTTCAACAGTCACCTATAGTGTAACAAGTTCAGGGAGATAATAGTCAAACAAAACAGACTGTATCCTGCCTCGAAGTAGAAAGAGCTAAACAACTAAGTGGCTTGTTTTTATTTTATTTTATTTTATCTTATCTTATTTTATTTTATTTTATTTTATTTATTGAGACGGAGTCTCACCTGCCCAGGCTGGAGTGCAGTGGCGCAATCTTGGCTCACCGCAACCTCCGCCTCCCGGGTTCAAACAATGCTCCAGCCTCAGCCTCTCGAGTAGCAGGGACTACAGGCACGTGCCACCATGTCCAGCTAATTTTTGTATTTTAGTAGAGATGGGGTTTGACCACGTTGACCAGGATGGTCTCCATCTCCTGACCTCCTGATCCACCCACCTCGGCCCCCCAAAGTGCTGGGATTACAGGCGTGAACCACCGCACCAGGCCTAGTGGCTTGTTTTTGTTATATTTTTAAAGTTTTCTTAAACCAGTTTTCTGAGACTAAGAGTAACTTCATTAGTTGGGAAGGGAGTTGCAGGGAGGAGGGGACATGCATTAATGAAACAAAGGGCTTTCCTTTCTTTGAAATATTCTCATGACCGGATGCTGGAAAAATATACAATGGATTTCTTAAATATAATTCTAGCTCTGAAGTATATACATACTTAATGAAACCAAAATTGAATGCTCCTAAAGTAGGCTGATCTATATATAATAGCATTTCCAAAAGTAGACCTTTTGTGGGCAATCTTCATTAACTCTCCCTCGGTATCTTAACTACATATTCCCCTTACTCCATAGGCATTCCAAGAGGAGTAATTTATAATAAAAAAAATTCTGTGAAATATGATTGTCATCAAAGGGTTCCTTGGAAGGTACGGTGGGAAAGCTTTGTAATTGCTGCTTCACGAACTTCAGTTGAGGGAGAGCAGTCTGGTATAGTAAAAAGAACATACACTGTAGAGTCCAAAAGACTTTAATCCAATCCCAGTTCTGCCCCTTATTCTTAGGACGGAAGCAATCTGACATCAACTCTCAAACTACTTGAGAGTTGTACTTAACACGTGGCAAGTTTGTTAACTTCTCTGTGCATTAGTTTCCCTGTTTGAAAAATGAAGATAACAATTCTTCCCATGAAAATTGCACACCAAAGACTCACCATATATTTCATTTGTTCACCTCATTTATTTGTGTTTTACTGGACTAATGGTTTCTGCTACTGTTAATAATTAATGAACATTGATTGTGTCAGGACTTATTCTATCGTCAGACTGCCTTACTCAGGATATGATCTGCATTATAACATTAGAATTTCAATCCAACATCTCTAGAAAGAGTATGACAAAAGATTGCAAAACAATGGCTATTATTTAATAGGGTAGCAGAAAGAAGCTATAATATTTTTACTATGATTAATTCACAGATGCTGACAAAAGCGATTATATTCTCATCAGATGATACTTAATAACTTGTGGACAAATAAGATGACTTGTTTTTATTCATGTGAGATGATATTAAGCTCTCTAGAAAGGCTGTAATTCTTCAGAATGTCCTAGAATTTACTGTATGGGGAATGGTTAGATTCTTCAGGTTTCTGAGCAAAAACAACCCCCAGAACAAAACCAAATTACCCAAGTAGTTTGAGAGATGTTGTCAGATTGCTTCTGTCCTAAGAACCTAAAAGCACATTTCAATAAGGCTGCCTTTCTCTTTTACACCTTTGAAATTACTGCCATGGATATATTTACTAGTAGTGCATTATTAACCCAGCTATGGCCACTTGCCTTTTGCTGACCGAGTTCAAAGCTTATGTACCAGAGAGGAAGGTAGTATTGGGAGGGAGTTCTTGACAAAGGAGCTACTGATTTGCATCTATGGTAATATGTAATGTAAAGTCAGTCATCAAAAGATTTAAGTATCTGAAAAGGATTATTTCAAACATTGCCATCCCTAGGGGTTTGCTGTATAGGCAAATTACATTATTTATAGTCTTTGAGGTGGGTGGGGGGGAAGGGAAGAGAGACAAAAGCTAATATTTTTATACAGGTGAAAATAAGCATCTGGTAAAGGGAGGTATAAGAGTTGGAATTCTTGGATTACAAAAGTTCAACTTATACTAGCTAAAAAGTGGGTATGTTGGCTCACATAACCAGGCTTCAAGATGGATAGAGTAGAACTAGCCTTTGATAGTGCAAGACTTGAATATTGTCAAGACTCTTGTCTCCTTTCTCTGACTTTCTCTGCAAATTGGTGTTTATTTTTTAAATTGTTTTCTCCACAGGGCAGAGGTAGTTCTCCGTCCACATATTTACAGCTCTTCTTTAACCAAAGAGGAAAGGGACCCAACCTAGCTCCAGTTTTCATAATATCTAAGTCCTTTTTGCTTGTGGAGAATGTAATCTCCTTACCAGAATAAAATTAGAAGGAAAAATTGGGAAGATACAAATAATTGCCACCTCAAGTGGAAGTCATTACTATGAGTGCTAGAAAAGGATTGTCCTCATGGGGAAAGAGAACATGAGTTATACATGGTGCTAGCAAATGTTACATGATACTACTGTTGCTGCCTTTCTGTGCTAGTCCTCCTGCTTTAGTTCCATATTTCCCCTCTATAGTGCAGTACCTCCTCAAACTGGGAGGGTAGTCAACTTGGACAGCGGCCTGGACCCTAGGGAAGAGTTTGCTGAAAAGTCTACATGGCCATGTTATCAGATTCATTCCATTCCTAATTCAGATTAACAGCTTCTACATGTGATGGAATTGTATTACTTTCTAAAAAAAATTTCAGACTGTAACTCAACATAGTTGTGGAAGAAATTCAGAGCTTGTGGGAAAAGATGCATCTCTCTATCCAAGTCTCACTTCTAGAGGCAAGGATCCTACTACTCAGGATTATAGTATGATTGTACACTTTAATCTTCAAGGACTTTATTATAAAGCAAGTTGCCAATATTATTATTGATGCAGATTATCCTATGATTCCAGATTTCTGCAATTACAATATATATAGTTGAAATGATTATTCCATTAAGCAACCCACTTGCCCCTTGCTGTGACCCTTGCTAGGTGTAACTTTTAATGTTTCTGGTTTTACAAAAGAAAATCTGCATCAATCCTTAAAGTTACATTTAAAATTTACATCAACAGTACAACCAGATGGCATTCTGACACTCACTGTGAGTATTCTAGGATTTTTCTAAAATAGCTGGCTCAAATAGAAAAGTCATCTTTTTCCCAAGTATGTTCCTGTCCTTTTCTCTTGCTGTGTGTTCTAACTGTTGCACTTATATTAAAATCATAAAACCAGAATGGAGAATTTATTCCAAAAATTCCCATGCATTTCTCCAATCTTACTTCCTGATGCAAGGACCCACTGTCACAAATGAAGTGTAATTGTACATTCATGATGATGTCTTGCTTATTAAATAGTGACATTCAAGAAATTGTCAGCACAGGCATTCTTTTATAGGTCAAGGATATACTTATTTTGAAAACGTTGAAAAATAATGGTAATTATTTAACTGATTTCAGAAGAAGCTATTTCAGTGGCATCCTGGACTTTCTACTGACTCACTAAAAATAGGGATTTTTGAAGAGGATGACAAAATTCATAAGTCCTTGTTTCTACTATGTAAAATTATAATTTTACACAAGAAAAAGTACAATATGGTTTACTTTTAGCCTAGTTTACCATAATTAAGCCAAGAAAATGTAAGCTAACCAAAACCTTGCAGAATTGTCGTTATTGTGACTCAGTGGTGTAGACTTGAGTTTTCAAAAATGAAGTGTTCTTGTAATTTTTTTTATCCTCCTACAATATAGTCTCAGATATCTAGTCCTAAGGAGCTATAATTGAAGGAATATTGAAGGAGGAGAAAATGTCTGTGAACAATTCGCATTTGGATGGAGAAGATTATGGGAACTTTAATATTGGAATCCTGACACCTGGGCATCAAAAGGGAAACTTTCAATGGGTCATTGCTATAAATTAATCAAAGCCCTTGTACATATTGAAGACACTTCTCTAGTTTCCCACTCCCCCATCTATTTCCAAACAGCAGAGAGAACAGGAAAAAGAATTTTTCAACATCTTAATTTTCTTCAATAAAGAAATAAGTCCCTAATGAAAATCTACTGTTACAAATCACTGGTGTCAGAGAAACAGTTTAAGAAGAAATCCCTTACTACTGGCAGATAGAGAATCGCTTCCTTTCTGCTCGAAAATAAGGGGTGTATTCTTCTTCCAGTAGTTGCCTTGTAGCATGCGTAAGTGGTACACTGAGGGGTCTAAACAGTGATAGGATGGAGCCTTTCCCTTGTTTTCATGCTTTGTGTTATCTAGCTGTGTCATTTATGTTACGGTATAACGTCCCATCACCACTACCTCTAGCCAGACTTAATGAGAGTAAGTTTTATTCTTTTTCCATCTAATGAAACTGCTTGAGGCATTTGCTTGTGTTTCAGTTTTGTTTGGGATATAACTTAAAAATGAGACACCAAGGTACAAGATGCATATTATAAGTTATTTTTATTGTGTAACCTCTGAAGGCAACATTAAAAAATGTTCAGAATGAGAACTCATGGACACAGGAAGGGGAACATCACACTCCGGGGACTGTTGTGGGGTTGGGGGAGGGGGAAGGGACAGCATTAGGAGATATACCTAATGCTAAATGACGAGTTAATGGGTGCAGGAAATCAACATGGCACATGGATACATATGTAACAAACCTGCACATTGTGCACATGTACCCTAAAACCTAAAGTATAATAATAATAAAAAAAAAGTTCAAATAACAAAATACTTTTTGACTATAGAAATTTTAAAATTATACTAATGTTATTAAGAATTGGCCATGCTTCTAACTGTAATTGTTACTTTTATTAAGAAGGTTTAATAAATGAGTTTCATTTCTTGTGTGGATATCTGTATTTAACTTGGTTTCTTTGACTTGGCATTACACAAGTAAAATTCAAATTTCCTTTTTCTGCAGTCAAACTTACATATATTTATTCTCTTCTTTGAATTACATAATGCTGAGTTGCAGGAAAAATTGGTTAGGCATGGTCCTTGTGAACCCAAGTTGTATTTCAGTTTTATGAATAAATTATCCTTACTCAGTTTGAATACCTGAACCTAGTTGGATTGGGAAACATTATTTTAAAGCAGGCACAATAAATTATTTACCTTAAATAATTTAAAGTATATTGCTTTTTTCCTGTTTGAAATTACCTATAGTTGTTATAGTAGTATAAGGCATCTTACCTACTGTTGATATGATTATAATGACAGATACTTGTACATTTTCAGTGTCTTCAGTTAAGATGATTGACTCTAAGTTTTAGCAACTAGGAAACCATTGAGGATATATCACTTTTCAGTTGTGATTCCTGCCTTTGTTAATCTCCTTGACAAATTGAATTTCCATTTTATGTTATAGTGTGGGTTTAAATTCACCAAGCTTTAATAAGGATCCTGTTCCTTTTCGTTTTTTTCTTTAAGTGAATGTTTACAGGGTAATCTAGTTGACAAAAGTTTGTTTCTTGGCACTTTGCATTTGCCACTTCTGTAATTTTTTAAGGTGGCAACTGGTTATTAATAGATTAATCTTCCTTAGAACTACAAATGACCAGATCCAGCACTGTGCCCTTTTCTTTTTGTAGATAAGGGAACTGAGACCCAGATAATATAAACCTACGAAGTGTACACTAGAACCTTCTGTTACTTCTTTATCTACCACAGGGCAAACAGTAAACAATTAAAATAACTGATTCAATTTGTGAATCAGAGCTCTCTTGAAATGATATAGTTGCTCTTGTTAGATCTTTTGTGATAGCAATGATTGAAGTCCAAAGGTAATTGTTTGACAAATTGTCATAAGAATTAGGCAGAACAGGTAGCCTCATATGCCCAAGGTGGAATAAAAGAGAGTAGAAATTATTAATTATTTTTCTTCTAATAATAGAAATCTGTTATGATAGTTATTACTCACTTATTTGTACTCTAACTCTTCCAAGTGGAAGGTAAACATTTTTGTGAAAGGTACCAGCATAAAATGCAGGAAAGGGGAAGAAAACTGACATTGAGTACATATTTATTCATCAGTAAGGACACGTGTATATTATTGGCCACATCATTTTAATTGGATGGATATTTCATTATTTAACCAATCACCTATTGTTGGGCATACAAGTTTTTTCCCAGTTATTTTTCACAATTATGAAAAGCTTTTCATTACCATTCTGTTTTTTTTTTTTTTTTTTTTTTTTTTTTGAGATGGAGTTTCACTCTTGTTGCCCAGGTTGGAGTGCAATGGCGCCATCTCGGCTCACCGCACCCTCCGCCTCCCGGGTTCAAGTGATTTTCCTGCCTTAGCCTCCTGAGTAGCTGCGATTACAGACATGCGCCCCAACACTTGGCTAATTTTATATTTTTAGTAGAGATGGGGTTTCTGCATGTTGGTCAGGCTGGTCTTGAACTCCCAGCCTCAGGTGATTCACCTACCTCTGCTTCCCAAAGTGCTGGGATTACAGGTGTGAGCCACCACTCCTGGCTTTCATTACCATTCTTGTACATGCTTATTTTGTCTGATTGTTTCTGTAGTAAACATTTCCAGAAGTAGAATTGCTGGGACAAAAAGGTCCACCCATTTTTTAAGGGTTTCAATAATACAATGCCAAAATACTCTCCAGAAATGTACTAAAACCTTTCATCACTAGTGTAATTCTTGCCAAGTCTATGAGAAAAAAAAAATCTCAGTTTCAATTTTATTTCTTTTATTAGTGCAGTGGAGTACTATTTCTTTTGTTTTCTGATTTTTTAAAATTAAGATTTTGCTTACATACAACAAAATTCACCTATCTGTGAATTTTGTACACAGTACAGTTTTATTTTGGTAATTATATATGATCACGGAACCACCACCACAATCAGAACGTTGAACAGGTCTTTCACCCTAAAATGTTTCTTCCTGCTTCTTTGCAGCTGGTCCCCTCTCATCTGCAGCCCCAGGTAACCATTGGTCTAGTTTCTGTCACTGTAGTTTTGTCTTGACAAAAGTAATTTTGTAGGCATTTATATTTTCAAATAAATGGAGTCATATAGTAAATAGTCTTTTGTTTGACTTTTTTTTACTTAGCATAATGTTTTGAGATTCATCCATGTTTTGTTTATTAATATTTCATTGGTTTTGTATTATTGAGTTGTGTTCTTTGCTATGGATGTATTAACTTTTTTGTGTGTGTTCATCACTTGATTAGCATCTGGATTGTGCCGAAGTTTTGGCTTTTATGAATCACACAATTGTGAACATTTGTGTGCAAGTTTTTACATAGCTCTTGGGTAAATACCTCTTTTACATTGCTCATTTTAGATTTTACATTTTACATTACATAGCTCTTTTTATATTGCTCTTGGGTAAATACTTAGGAATGGAATTTCTAGTTCACATGGTAAATATATACTTAACTTTATAAGATACCACCATACTGCTTTTCAAAGTGTCCGTACGCTTTGCATTCATACTAGCAGATGAGGATTTGCTCCAAATCTTCATGACCACTTGTTATTTTCAGACTTTTTTTTTAAAACCACAAGCTCATGTTTTATTGGAATAGAGAAACATGGCCATAATTACAATATAGTATGATTAGTGCTAAATATGTCAGTCTTTTAAAACTTCAGCCATACTAGTGGCTGTGTAGTAGAATCTTACTGTGGTTTTAATTTGCATTTCTCTGACTTGTGATGTTGAGCATACTTTTATGAGCTTATTGGCCATCTGCATAAAGTGTGGAGACCTTTCCTCAGTTTTAATTGGATTATTTATTCTGGATACAAGCCCTTTGTCATGTAGGTGCTTTAAAATAGTGTCTCCCATTTGGTGGCTTGCCTTTTCATTTTCTTAACAGTGTATTTTGAAGAGCAAAATGTTTTTGTCTTGTGAAGTTCTTTTTATCTATTTTTTTACTTTCATAATTTTTGCATCTTTGTGTTCTAAAAAATCTTTACCTAACTCAAAGTCGCAAACATTTTATCCAAATGATTTTTTTCCCTGAAAGTTTAATCAGTTTTACCTTTTAAATTTAGTCCTGAAAGGGTAGCCTCATATGTCCAAGGTGGGGTAAAAGAGGGTAGAAACGATGAATTATTTTTCTTTTAATAATAGAAATCTGGCCAACTTTGAAGTTGTGTATAGTGTGAAAGTAAGGGTCATGAGTCATTTTTCTCCATGTGGATATCTTATTATTCCATCACCATTGGTTTAAAAAGCTATCTTTTGTTCTGTTGAATTGCCTTGGCCTTTGTTGAAAATTACTTGACATATAAGCATAGGTCTGTTTTTGGACTTTGTGTTCTGTTTTATTGACCTCTATGTCTATCATTATGCCAATACCACTGCATATTGATTTCTGTAGCTTTATAATATTGAAATCAAGTAGTATAAATCATTCAACATTGTTCTTCAAAATTGTTTTACCTATTCTAAGTCCTTTGTCTTTCCATACAAATTTTTTAATCACCTGTTGCTTTCTTCAAAAAAGCCTGCAGGATTTTGATTGGAATTGCATAGAATCTAAAGATAATTTTGGGAGGTTTGCCGTTTGAACAATATTAAGTCTTTTAAGCCATGAACATGAATCCATGGACATGGTATATTTCTCTTTATTTAGGTTGTCACCAATTTCTCTTTGCAATGTTTTGTATTGCTCAGTGTACAAGTCTTGCACATCTTTCATTAAATTTATTTGTGAGGTTTTTTTTGTGCTTTTGTAAACAGAGTTGGGGTTTTTATTCATCTTTATCTTCTAATCATTCAAAGCTAGTATGTAGAGATGCAGTTGAATTTTGTAGATTGACCTCATACCCTGGAACTTTGCTGCTTTCATTTATTAGTTCTAGTAGCTCTTTGAAGGTTTCTTAGGATTTACTACATGTATGATTTTATCATCTGTCAATCAGGACATTTTAAGTTTTTCCTTTCTCATTTGTATGCCATTTATTTATTGTTTACTTATTTTTTTCCCTATTGGCTAGGGACCCAGTGTACATGCACTTTTACAATTGCTATGTTTCCCTGATAAATTGTCCTTATATAGGTATAAAATGTCTCTGTTTCTTGTATAAATTTTATCTTGAGATTTATTTATCTGATTCTAATATAACCATTTTAGCCGTCTTATGCTTACATGCTATATTCTTTTTCATTTATTTACTTTTAACCTATCTATATCTTTTGTGTAAAGTGTATCACTTATAGACAGCATATGATTGGGTATTGTTTCTTTGTCCATTATGATAGCCTCTGCCTTTTAATTGCAATTTTGGTTTATTAATCTTTAATGTAATTAGTGATGTATAGTGAAGTTTGGGTTTACCATTTTGTTGTTGTTGTTTTCTGTTGTTGCCTGCATTTTGTTTTTATGTTCCTCTTTTCCAGCCCTCTCACTTTTGGATTATTTGAGATACATTTTTATTGAAATAGAAAAGCTTATATTAACTAATCTTTTTAAGTGATCTCTAGACATCTGCTGACAGTAATTGCTTTTTTTTTTTTTTTTTTTTTTTTTTTTTTTGAGGCGGAGTCTTGCTCTGTCGCCCAGGCTGGAGTGCAGTGGCGCAATCTCGGCTCACTGCAAGCTCTGCCTCCCGGGTTCACGCCATTCTCCTGCCTCAGCCTCTCCGAGTAGCTGGGACTACAGGCGCCCGCCACCACGCCCGGCTAATTTTTTGTATTTTTTTAGTGGAGACGGGGTTTCACTGTGGTCTCGATCTCCTGACCTCGTGATCCGCCCGCCTCGGTCTCCCAAAGTGCTGGGATTACAAGCGTGAGCCACCGCGCCCGGCCAGTAATTGCTTTAATCAAACATTTTTTGGATATTGTTGACTCATATTAAAGTAGAAAAAAGTTTTTGGCCAGGTGCAGTGGCTCACACCTGTAATCCCAGCACTTTGGGAGGCTGAGGCAGGTGGATCATGAGGTCAGGAGATCGAGACCATCCTGGGCAACATGGTGAAACCCTGTCTCTACTAAAAATACAAAAATTAGCTGGACATGGTGGTGCACGCCTGTAGTCCCAGCTACATGGGAGGCTGAGGCAGGAGAATCACTTGAACCCAGGAGGCAGATGTTGCAGTGAGCCAAGATCACACCATTGCACTCCAGCCTGGCAACAGACCGAGACTCCATCTCAAAAAAAAAAAAAAGTTTTTACCCCCTTCAGCTAGAAATATTTCATGGATTTGGGATATTTCGGAGTTCTAAGGGATGTGATGAGGTTGCAAAAGAAATCTGGCAGACTTAGAAAGCCTAATAATAAAAGTTCATTTATTATAGAGTCTGGCTTGCATTTTTTTCTTTGTAGTTTCTCCCATGGGACAGAAGTTTACTTCGGGGGGGGGGGGGCATCAGCTTTGTCTTATTCCTCTTTATATATGTAGTACCTAGTGATGGCTAGTTAGATACCCAGTAAAGGTATATGGAAAGAGTAAATGGTTTGCAGGTGGCTCTTATGTCTGTCTGTCTGCTATAAAGCATTCGTGTGGAGCAACTCTGCAATTTCTAACAACCTTTTGGTAGTAATTATCCCTTCGTATATATTTCCTTTCATTCTTCTGAGGGGGACAAATGGCAAAAAACATAAAAACAAAAGTTGAGGAATGGTGGAGTGGAGGAAAGTTTTGTTATATGTGATTCCTAGTCTGTTTCTTGCTACTTTGTATAGAATAATATGCTATCTGAGAGTAACAAGAATGAGTCCTGTAGATTGTTCTCTGGAAGTATAGCAGAAGTTCCATAAGCCAGCCACCATTGATATTATGCATTACATGCATTTTTACCATGATTTAAAATCTTTTTGCACTCAAACTTTCTAAGATTGTGCTTTACCTTTTTTCTGAACTTTGGAGCTTTTGCAGTGTGAAAGTTTTTGTTTGAAAGTTGTATTCATCCATATATATTTGTGTGTTTATATATAAATACATGCAAATTTACAAAGAGCTGCTTCACACAGTATATATTTAAGGTCTTAAAAATTCAATTAAGGGAACTTTTGTCTATGTGTATTTACAAGTGAGATAATTAATTTGGAAATAAGCATAGATTTTAAACTTCTTGTAGTTATCACAGTGGTAGGAAATTAATGTGTTAGTGATGAACTTTTGAAGCCAAGTTCTGAATACTTTAAAAAATCTAGTGTCTTCAACTTAGCAGGTGCACTCTCCCTGTCTATAGTTTAAGGTCTGATTAAGGTTTGTAATTTGAAAACATAAGAGATAGTGCCCAGTTAGGTTAAAGTACCAAGAGAAATAGTTTTAAGACTGATAAGCTCTTTGAAAAATGTATTCTGACCACTTTACCTGCTAATTTTTTGACTCATACATTTATCATTTTGTTGTATACACTCAATCTATTTCTGTTGTTTATTACCATTATTATTTAATAAATGAAACATTCCAGAATTCTTTTTCAACTTGAAAGAAATTTCCCATTGACCCTTTGTCTAGTGATAAATATGTTTATTGCCTGATATTCATATTATTACATTATTCACTGAAATTTCTATATTCTTTAAGAACAGAGCAGGGATTTTGAGATGCCGTCTTGGAGTAGAAGTATGTAAAATGTTTTTCCAACCAGTTTCTCAACTAGATCTTGGCCATTTCTCACTCTCTAGTTTCTGGGGATTTGTAATCCAGTAAAAATTGCTATATATAAACAATGATTTTTGTTCCATCAAAGTGGGGCCAAGTCAGTGGAAGATAGGGACTGGACTTTAGTTTTGTTTTTGTTTTTGTTTTTTTGAGACCGAGTCTCGCTGTGTCGCCCAGGCTAGAGTGCAGTGGCGCAATCTCGGCTCACTGCAACATCTGCCTCCCAGGTTCAAGCGATTCTCCTGCCTTAGCCACCTGAGTAGCTGGGATTACAGGCACACGCCACTATGCCCAGCTAATTTTTGTTTTTTCAGTAGAGACGAGATTTCACCATGTTGGTCAGGCTGGTCTCGAACTCCTGACCTTGTGATCTGCCCACCTTGGCCCCCTAAAGTGCTGGGATTACAGGCGTGAGCCACTACACCCGGCCAGGTTTTAGTTATTTTTATTGGATGTTGTAAGTGGTAAATTCAGATAGACTTTTTTGGCAAGCACACGACGTTTTTTGCCCATATCATTTTGATGGTCAGTTTCATCATTCTTACTGGGTGAGACAGACAAGCAGAGCAAGGCACTCAAGAGTTTAAAAAATAAGGATCCATGTGGAAGTAACTTTCAGTTATTTGGTAAAAGGGGATAATAATAGTATTGAAATGTTCTTACATGGAATGCTGTAGATTCAGGGAAAATTCCCTTTACACTCCTGGGGTGGTATTTTGGATATTATTAATAATAGCCAAAGAAAGAAACTAAGAACAAGTTGATACTGTGCTGTCCTAGTTCTAAATCCATTTTATGGTTTTCTTATGGCCACCTTCCCCAAACTCCCACACTGAAACTCTTGCGTTATTGAATCCCAGTTTTAGTTCTGACTCCCATTTTAGTTTTATTTGACTTAGTAGCCTTCCATTATTCAGGTGGTTTTCTGTTAGGTGTTCAATTCCTCAGTAAGATGCCAGGCTGCAGACTATTTTCCTGTTTTCAGCTACATTCTGCATGACTGTCTCTGATTACTACCTTGAATCTTCACCTTGGTTCAAGGTTTCTGTCACAGCTGAAGGGAAAGGAAACAGGTACCTTTTTTCACCCAGCACTGTCTTTTAAATTTATGTCCCAAAGGAGGATTAAAAATCCTCCTAACCATGTAATATACACCTGAAATTCTAGCTATGCTATAACAGGTGACTTCTCTAACATGGCTAATGAACTGTAGCAAAAGAAAATGTATCCCTCTTTACCTGAGATTTCATAGTTTGTATATATATAGTTTGTGTGTATTTCATAGTTTGTGTACCAGTTTTTTTTAATTGGTAGTATAAACTCTTAAAAATTGTTGTTTGATCCAAAGACTGGTATGCTTCAGATATAAACCTCTAATGGTGTTTTCATCTCCTTCCTCCAGTTAACTGGCTTTTCAAATGGGAGAAAATACGGATTCTTTTTCAAAGGTTGCTGATGTCATTTGTTAGTAAAAAATTGATTTGGGAAAAAGTAAGGTTCATTCATCAGATAAACCCCTGTCAGGTGTTTGAACAGCCAGTTCTTTCCCCCACTCCTTCTTAAGTGAGCTATAAAGAAGACCTGGTGATTCACTCGTAAGTTGGCCACAGAAGAAAGCCTTTGTTATCTCTTGCTAGCAGCTTTTGAGCCTACCTCCATTTCTCCAGGTGGATCTTGAGTTGACATTGTTAGCTAATGATGATCACTTTACTCACTTAGAGTCGTTCTGCTCCCTGCATCGTGCCAACAGGCTTCAGTGCCCAAAGCCAAGGCCATAGCCCTGTGTCAGACTACCAACATATAAAGAAAATTTTTGTTTGCAATGTTTGATGTTCCTTGTGGGTGATTTATTTAATTTCCATTATTGCTCTATTTACCATAATTAAAAATCAGGAGTAAATTGCAGTATTTGTCCCATTGTATTTTTTCCAAGTATGTTTCCCAAAAACTTACTCTGTATCTAAAGCATCCATATTATGGTTGGAGAACCTAACATGAAATATATAGAATAATGATTTGAGTACCTCACTCTACATATTTTATTGAAAACATGCCTCAAGCAACATTAATTTCTTCTTTTTAGCTTTCAGAATAATTTTGCATATTCAGAACTTATCTTCAACTAAATAAATTCTTTTACACAGTGTGCTTTATTTATATGAACACTATAGCATTTCAATTTATATTACCATTTTATAATAATTTCAATTCATATATAATGAAAATACATAAAATATCCTAGAACTTCTTTTGTAAAATTGAGGTATATCTTATATACTGCTTCTTATATGCTAACAGATGTATTCCTTATAACAGGAAAAGAAGGAATGCACAAAAACCGATAAATGCAAGAGCTGTATCCTGGAACACTTGAATAAGAGATAATATCTCACTATGAGAATTTCAGTTCAAATAAACAAAAATGTAATTGCCCTCAGTAATGTAATAAGAAATTTTTAAGAGAATGAAATGGAAGTAGTAGACCTGAGCACTTTGTTTTAAATGCACAGATTTGAATACACCCAATTTCGTAGTAAATACTTTTGACATAAATTTTACATACAGCATCCTCAGATTATGGTGCAATGAAATTGGAAATTAATAAGAAAACAGCAGATTTTCAACCAAATGAAAAAGAGAAATACATGCTACAATAAAACTATACTATTTGAAAGACATAAAAAATCCCCATCACCAATTATCCAGCTCATGAGGCTAACATAGCTTAACTCATAATTTTGTTCAACTCTACATACCAATTTCAACAAGAAAAAATAGAGCATATATAATGTACTGGTTAATCCCAAAAGGACCTAAGAAAAGAAAAGAGTAAGATAGACAAAATTAAGATGAAAACTACTGAAATGGATAATTAAAAAATTTTTTTAACTTTAAAAACTAGATTACAAAAATTAAAAACACTACACAACTAGGTATTTTGAATACACTAGTTGCAGTAGGAAGCACAAGAAAATTTGATGGAATCACTGGTGAATATTTTTCAGTATGTAATATGTATATCATAGAAATAGCTACTAAGCCGGGCACAGTGGCTCACACCTGTAATCCTAGCACTTTGGGAGGCCGAGGTGGGTGGATCACCTGAGGTCAGGAGTTCAAGACCAGCCTGGCCAACGTGGTGAGACCCCGTCTCTACTAAAAATACAAAAATTAGCTGGGCGTGGTGGCGGGCGCCTGTAATCCCAGCTACTCAGGAGGCTGAGGCAGGAGAATCGCTTGAACCCAGGAGGCGGAGGTTGCAGTGAGCCAAGACCACACCATTGCACTCCAGCCTGGGCAACAAGAGCGAAACTCCGTCTCAAAAAAAAAACAAAAAACAAAGACAGAAAAGAAAAAAAAGAAATAGATACTAAACACTGAAGTAAATTGAAGGTTACCCAGTTTATTTTGTGAGGCAGACAGCTTTGGTGCCTACTAAGGTCAGAACATAAGATTGAAGGCAGTCTTGTTGATGAATATAGATGAAAAAAACTCTAAGAATAATGTAAATAGAACACATATTAAAAGATATTCAACAATTAAAAATAATATGCACCATGACCAAGTGAGATTTAGTATAGAATTTCAGGATTGGTTCAGTATAAGTCAAACTATTAATATAATCCATTTCATTACTGGGAAAAATAGTAAAATCAAAACAATGTTCATTGATCTGGGATGGGATACTGTTTTAGGCACTGGAAGGATACAAAGAGACATGTATCAGCAGAATCCTTGTGCTCTCAAGGGTTTATAACCTAGTAAATTAAAAAAGAAAATTAGTGAAAATCATGATGTGCCCCAAATATTTGAAAACATCCTAAAAATGTCTTATAAAAAGTAACAGACTGGGTGCAGTGGCTCACGCCTGTAATCCCAGCACTTTGGGAGGCCAAGGTAGCTGGATCACTTGAGGTCAGGAGTTTGAGACCAGCCTGGCCAACATGGTGAAACCCCATCTCTACTAAAAATACAAAAATTAGCCAGGTGTGGTGGTGCATGCATGTAGTCCCATCTACTCAGGAGGCAGGAGAATCACTTGAATCCAGGAGGCAGAAGTTGTAGCCGAGATCACATCACTGTGCTCCAGCCTGGGCAACAGAGGGATACTCTGCCTTAAAAAAAAAAAAAAAAAAAAAAAAATCAACATACATTCCTGACAATCCAAAAGTATAAAGGAAATGTAAGGGTTTTTCATATATATTTGTAACTAAGATTTAACGTTAGCCTAAAAGGAAAAGTAAAGGCATCTTCTGTTAAAAAATAATTAAAATAGTGCTGCCTCATATCAAATGTTAGCTATTATATAAAAATTTTAAAAAAAGGTACAGATATATGCAAGAAGGAAATTAAACTATCAGAATTCAAATGATTGTTATATATCCAGAAAATCTGAAAAATTAAACAGCATAATAATTGAATTTAGGTTGCAAATTTTTTTGGTTTTTTTTTTTTTTTTGAGGCGGAGTCTCGCTCTGTCGCCGAGGCTGGAGTGCAATGGCGCTATCTTGGCTCACTGCAAGTTCCGCCTCCCGGGTTCACGCCATTCTCCTGCCTCAGCCTCCCGAGTAGCTGGGACTACAGGTGCCTGCCACCACGCCCGGCTAATTTTTTTGTATTTTTTTAGTAGAGACGGGGTTTCACCATGTTAGCCAGGATCGTCTTGATCTCCTGACCTCGTGATCCGCCCGCCTCAGCCTCCCAAAGTGCTGGGATTACAGGCATGAGCCACCACGCCTGGCTGCAAATTTTAAGTTAATAAAAGTAAAGCATGTTACTGTATTTTAACAATAGATAATATAGCAACACATATATACCTGTTTACAGTGACACACATAAAATACTTTAACATAATGTTCTGTGTATATGTGAATAATAAAACTTTAATAGCAAGCATGAAATTAGTTTGAATAAATGGAAAGTTGTACCCTGGCTAGTGGGAAGGCCAGAAGTATTAAAATTACATGCTTACTATATTAATTACTCAATTTAATATTTAACCAAGATACCAATATAATATCTTTAGAAGCCTCGATTCCAGCGTTACCTGAGAATCTCAATTCCCCATCCCAGACATAGGGAATCCATTAACATTTTAAGATTTTAGGCTGGGCACGGTGGCTCACGCCTGTAATCCCAGCACTTTGGGAGGCCAAGGTGGGCGGATCACGAGGTCAGGAGATCGAGACGATCCTGGCTAACATGGTGAAACCCCGTCTCTACTAAAAAAATACAAAAAAATTAGCCGGGCGTGGTGGCAGGCGCCTGTAGTCCCAGCTACTTGGGAGGCTGAGGCAAGAGAACAGCATGAACCCGGGAGGTGGAGCTTGCAGTGAGCCGAGATCGTGCTGCTGCACTCCAGCCTGGGCAACACAGCGAGACTCCGTCTCACAAAAGAAAAAAAAAAAGATGTTAAGATTTCCAGGTGATTCCTGTTTGTTTAAATAAGTGGTTAATATGTGACCTATTTGGATGAGTGGAAAAACTATATCAAAGGGGATAGAAGGAAACTGTACAGAATAAAATCAGAATAGGGCCTAGAATATTGTAAACAGTTGATATTCTATGATGATGATTTTTGTTCTAACAACTTTATTGAGGCATAATTTATATACCATAAAATTTACCCATCATAAGTATGTAATTCAGTGCCTTTTAGTTAATTTATGGTGTTATACAACCATCACTACCACCCAATTTTAGAATATTTTCATCACCCCAAAGACTTGCTCATTAATAATAACCTACTCCCAACCCCAGGCAACCACTGAAATGTTCTGTCTCTACACATTTGTTTTTTCCAAGAATTTCTTATAAGTGATATATTATGTAGTCTTTTGTGTTTGGCTTCTTTCACTTAGCATAATGTTTTTGAGGTTTATCCATGTGTTAATAAATAATAGTTTGTTCTGTTGTATAGATGTATCATAGTTTATGCATTCACTAGGTAATGGATTTAACACTTTCCAGTTTTTGACTATTATGAATAATGCTATGAATATTTACATATAAGTCTTTGTGTGGACTTAAGTTTTCATTTCCCCTGTATAGACACCTAAGAGTGGAGTTGCAGGGTCATGGTAAGTTTATCTTTAACTTTTTAAGGTGCAGCCAAACTGTTTTCCAAGGTAGATTTGCCATTGTACAGTCTTACCAGTAATGTAAAAGGATTCCAATTTTGGTTGGGATTACATTGAATCTATAAGTCACTAAGAGGAGAATTGTCATCTTAACACTATTGAGTTTTCTAATCCACAAATATGAAGTGTTTCCTTATTTAAATCTTCTCTAATTTATCAGCAATGTTTTGTAGTTTGCATTCTATGTCTTACACTTCTTTTTAAAATTTATTCCTTAAGTATTTTATTCTTTATGATTCTGTTGTGAATGAAATTGTTTTCTTAAGTTCATCTTTAGATTATTTATTGCTTATATATATATATATATCTTGGAATATCTTCATTTGGACTTCATTTTTGAAGGATAGGATCTTAGTTGCATATAGAATTTTTGCTTTCTCCACTAAAATATGGCATTCCACTGCCTTCTGGCTTCCATTATTTCTGATGAGAAGTCAGTCGTTTATCATATTGTTATTTTTCTCTTGCTTTGACTTGAATTGATGTTTGACTATGAAGTGTCTAGGCGTGGATCTCTTTGTGTCCATCTTACTTGGGGTTTTTTTGTTTTTTTTTTTTTTTACAACTTTTTGGATCTGTAGATTATTTTTCATCAAATTTGGAAATATTTCAACCATTATTTCTTTTTCTTCAAATACTTGTTCTGCCTCTTTCTTGCTCCTTTCCTCCTGATATTCCCATTGCATGCGTGTTGGTACCCTCACTGTTACTGCATAGGTCTCTGAGGTTTTGTTCATTTTTGCAAACTTTTTTCTTCGTTTCTAATATGTACTTTTCAAATCTAGAATTTGATTTTGTTCTATTTTTGTGGTTTCTACTTCTGTGTTGATATTCCCTGTTGAGTCATTGTCACCATATTTTTCTTTAATTTCTTAAACAGGTCTCCTTTAATTCTTTGAGCATATTTATGATAGCTAGTTTGGAAGTCTTTTTCTGAATAGGACATCTGGACACATTCAGAAACAGTTTCTGTTTGTTCGTTTGTTTGTTTTTTTGAGACAGAGTCTCGATCTATTGCCCAGGCTGGAGTGCAGTGGCACAATCTCAGCTCACTGCAACCTCTGCCTCGTAGGTTCAAGTGATTCTCCTGCCTCAGCCTCCCAAGTAACTGGAATTACAGATGCACACCACCATGCCTGGCTAATTTTTTTTATTTTTAGTAGACACAGGGTTTCACCATGTTGGCCAGGCTGACCTCAGGAGATCTGCCAACCTTGGCCTCCCAAAGTGCTGGGATTACAGGCATGAGCCACCGTGCCTGTCCAGAAACAGTTTTTATTGACTGCTTTTTTCCCCTGAGTATGGGCCACATTTTCCTGTTTCTTTACATGTCATGGAATGTTTTTGCTAAAAACTGGACATATTAGATAATACAGCGTAAAAGCTCTGGTTCTGATTTTCCTCACCCCTGACGGTTGTCATTATTGTTGTTATATATATTTGTTTCTTATTAAATGACACGTGCAGACTTAATGTGCAGAATCTCTCTCCCCACTGAGGTGCAGCCAGCTCGGGTCTCTGCTCAATTTTGTTTTGTTTTTTTTAATTTTTAGCCTAGCTTTCTTGGAGTCTTGCTTGTGTCTGCATAGCTGAGTGGTTGGCTATTGGTTAAAGGTTGTGCTCAAGCATTTTGAGCTAATAAGGCTTATACCTTCTGGGGTGTGTGTGCGTGTGTGTGTGTGTGTGTGTGTGTGTGTGTGTGTGTTGGGAGAGCATGTAGTTTTCAAATATGCCCAGCTTTTATTTTCTGCTGAGCCCTCTCAGTTTTTCCTCACATGCAGGAAGCCTCTCAGTCAGCAAGAGATCTATGGAGAGTTCAGGCTATCTCCAGTCTCCTCTGGGCATATATTCAGCCATCAGTTAGCCAGGACTGTGTGGGGGAGTTTAGCCCCCTGTGTGGCTCTCACATTTCCAGAATCTCCTTGTTAAATTTCTGGATTTCTGATAGTCTGCCTTTCTTCTCAACCAGGACAGCAGCCTTTGAATAACAGAGCTATAGGCCTTCTCTGTTCTTTTCTAGTTGAGTTTAATGCTTTGACTCCACATCGCTACTGGGTGTGGGTTTTTTGCCCTCCCCTTCAAATCGTGTTAGCTCCCTGTGACAATGAAGCTGCTTGGGTTTTGTAGCCAGCCTTGCCCAGGAACTATTAGATGTACTGGTGCTTGGGTAGGGTGTGGCAGGGGTGGGGTAAGAAGCTGACCCAAGCTGTGACTCCCACTATTATTACACAAATTTCAGCAGGTTTTTGTAAAAACACTTAAATTTGTCATTTGACTTTGGCCATTTTCTGGAGTCCCAAAATGGCTGTTTTTGGCACTTCTGTCTAGTTTTATAGTTGTTTTGAGGGGAAAGGATTTGCTGACCTCTTCAGTTTGCCACAGCTGGAAGTCCTGCCTCCTGTTTTGTTTTGTCTTGTTTTTGTAATATTTTTGGGTTTGGTTATTTTTAACAGGCTAATTGAAAACCTGAAGCACATCTATATATTGTAGCTGCCTCAGCATTGTGCTTCACAATGGAAGAAGTTAGGAGACTGTGATTAGATTAGGGATGGGGCTGTAGTCCTAAATTTGCTGACAGCACTTTCCTGTGGAATGCTTCCTAATAATGTATTCTTGTGTAATGATGAAGAAAATGTTTATTTTTTTTTTAAGCAAGCAGATTCCTTTGGAATTCTACAACATAAAAAAGACATCATAGTATACTCCTCTCTACAGAATGAATTTGGCACAGGGAAAGAAGTGACAAAGTTCTTTGGGCTGGTATAGATGTATATCTATATGAAAAATAATGGAAAGACTCATCCTTTTAAAAAGTTACTCATTATACAGGTTTAAGCTAAAATTTTTTTATGTGCTAGAAAATTAAGCTGGGCAGTTTGCCTTTTTAAAAAACCTTTCTAATTATTTAGTAACACACATACACAAAATGTATAACTCAGTGGCGTATCACAAAGTGCACACCTCTATAACCACCATTCAAGTGAGATACAGGACATCACCGGTACCAGGAAGTCCCCTGTGCCCTCTGGATCCATACTCCAAGAGAGGATTCTTGGATCTCACACAAGAAAAAATTGGGGCAAGTCCATAGAGTAAAGTGAAAGCAAGTTTACTTAAGTAAAGGAATAAAAGAATGACTACTCCATAGGCAGAGCAGCCCTGAGGGCTGCTGGTTGCCCATTTTTTTTTTTTTTTTTTGAGACAGAGTCTTGCTGTGTCACCCAGGCTGGAGTGCAGTGGCACAATCTCGGCTCACTGCAAACTCCGCCTCCCGGGTTCATGCCATTCTCCTGCCTCAGCCTCTCCGAGTAGCTGGGACTACAGGCGCCCGCCACCACGCCCGGCTAATTTTTTGTATTTTTAGTAGAGACGGGGTTTCACAGTGGTCTCGATCTCCTGACCTCGTGATCCGCCCGCCTCAGCCTCCCAAAGTGCTGGGATTACAAGCGTGAGCCACCGCGCCCGGCCCGGTTGCCCATTTTTATGATTATTTCTTGGTTATATGCTAAACAAAGGATGGATTATTTATGCCTCCCCTTTTTAGGCCATATAGGGTAACTTCTTGGTGTTGCCATGGCATTTGTAAACTGTCACGGCACTAGTGGGAGTGTCTCTTAGCATGCTAATGCATTATAATTCCAGAGGTCACTCTCATCACCATCTTGGTTTTGGTGGATTTTAGCTGGCTGCTTTACTGCAACCTGTTTTACCAGCAAGGTCTTTATGACCTGTATCTTGTGCTGACCTCCTATCTCATCCTGTGACTTAGAATGCCTTAACTTCCTGGGAATGCAGCCCAGTAGATCTCAGCCTCATTTTACCCAACCCCCATTCAAGATGGACTTGCTCTGATTCAAACGCCTCTGACACTCTACCACCATTGTCCTCTCCTCCTAAGATAATCACTGTCCTAACTTTTATGCTAACTACTTCCTTTCCCAACAGTTTCTATCTCCTAAGTGTGCATCCCTAAACATTATAGTTTAACTTTGCCTTTTTTTTTAATATTATGGAAATGGTATCTTGCAGTATATATTTATTGTGACTGGTTTCTTTTGTTCAAAATTATGTTTGTAAGATTTATCTATGTTGTTGCATATGGCAGTAGTTCATTTTAATTGCTGGAGAGTATTCCATTGTTTGAATATACCGCAATTTGTATACTGTATATTATATATTGAACATTCTGTTTGTGGATATTTAAGCTATTTCCAGTTTTAAGGGTATTACAAATATTGCTGCTCTGAATACGCTTGCATGTGTCTTTTTTTTTTTTTTTTTTTTTTTTTTGAGACGGAGGTGTCTTAATGTATAGATATGCATATTCCTTTTGGTTGTATACCTAGGAGTCAAATTGCCAGGTCATAGTGTGTATATATTTTTTACTTAATAGATAATGTCAACTTGTTTTCCGAAGTGATTATAACAATTTACCCTCCTAAACTATAAGAATTTCCATTGCACTTCATCTTAACAAAACATTTGCTATTGTTAGACTTTTAAAAAATTGATTTGTAGGAGTTCTGTATACATCTGGATAAGAGCCCTTTCTTCCTTATAAGTGTTGCAAGCATCTTCTCCTATGTGACTTGCATTTTTACCCTCTTAATGTAGATATGAAAAGACATTCTTGATTTTAAAGTAGCCAAATATATCAATATTTTCCAGTGTGATTAGTGCTTTTTGTGTTCAATTGAAGAAATCTTTCCTTGCCTTAATATCATATTCTTCTTCTGTAGGTTATCTTCTAAAAGCGATGTGATTTTGCTTTTCACATTTATATCTACATCCTACCTGGAATTCGTTTTTGTGTATAGTGTGAAGTAGGTTTGGAGGTTCATCTTATTTTTCCATGTGGATATTTCATGGTTCCAATAACATAGATTGAAAAGATACTGTATCTGGCAGGGTTCGATCAGGAGAAAGAAACCACACCAGTTAATTTAAACAGAGTTTAATATGGAAAAAATGTTAATTAGGTATAAAGTTGTCAAGTAGATAACTAAAAATGCAAGAAGAAAACACTAAGATATCACAAAAGTAGCAGTTTCCACCCCACAGCAGGAAGAATAAAGGGAAGAGGTTGGAATTACTCAAATTTAGAACCCCATGATGTCTGAGGAGAGGATACTGGCTCACTTGTGCTGGTATCTGGCATGGAAGATGCAGTGAGGCTAGTTCTGCAAGTTTTGGCAGAACTATAAACTCGATTCAGCTACTGCTATAAGAAGGTACTATTGCTGGGAATGAAGAAGTATTGTTTGGGTGTCACAGAAACAAGAAACAAGACAAGAAGCCCATAGGAGGTGCAAGTCCCTTCTTCCTCCACCACCCTGCAGTCTCTCTCCACAACCTTCTGTTGGCAGAGCCTAACATGGAGCCAGTTGGCAAAACCAAAATGTGGTTTGTAGAGTTTAGCCCCAGCATTATAGAGCAGTGTTTAGGCGGATGGGTTTGAAGCTGAGAGAGAATAGCTTAATAACTGACACAACCTTCCTGTCTCCACTGCTTTGCAGAGCCAACTTTTTGGTAAGTCAAGTGTTCATATAGGCGATAGTCTCTTTTTAGATTGATTATATTTCTGTTTCATCTGTCTTTGTACCATATTACACTATGTAAATTACTGTAGCTTTATTATGTCTTCATACCTAGTAGAGCAATTTTTCAAAACCGACCTATCCTTCTTCAAGTGTTTTAGCTGTCCTTAGCACACTTAAATTTATAGAAAAACTTTAAAACTACTTCATCTATCCCCCCCCATCAATTTGGGGGGAGTTGACAATTTTACAATGTTGAGTCTTCTCATCCGTGAATATGATACATCTTTCCATTTATTCTTTAATTTTGCTCTGTAATTTTTTAAACGTCTTGTATAGAAGTCTTGTGTAGCATCTGTTAGCTTTAATCCCAGATATTGCATATTTTTAATATTACAAATAGTTTTTTTATAAATTTCATTTTATTTTATTTTGAAAATTTCAAACTTACATTATTTTCCTTTTGTATAATTAGACCCCATTATACCCACCACCTAGATTCAGTAATTAGTAAGATTTGCTTCATTTGTTTCAACTTTTTTTTATTGTTGTTGCTGAAGTATTTTAAAACAAATCCTAGATCTCATGTCATTTCACCTATTTATACTTATAAGTATGCATCTCTAGAAAATATGGACATTTTTATTTATAACTAAATCTAAGCCACATTCACATTTCCTCATTTATATTTTTAAAATTTTTTATTTTATGTACAAAGAGCTAACATGGTTTCTATCATTGGGTGGATGCCTTGGATAATTCATTCAACAAAGATCATTTAGTCCAGCTTAATGAAACCTGTATCCTTCATGTACTGATGGAAACACTGGCAGCACCTATTGAGGCCATATTTCAGGATCAGGCTATGCTGCTTTGAGCAGATGCAACAAGAGTGAGAACCCCAGCCAAATTTTCATGGGTGGCTCTAGTAGGGCTGCTGGTGACCCATCTTGCTTTCAGGAGTGCAACCAGGCAAAGGGCCTCTTTTATTTCAAAAATGTTTTTTACTGTTGATATGTTCAATTTGCTTTTAACTTCAAGCATATTGTTCACATTTTATATTAAGTAATTATTAAAATATTAGCTTAGCCATTAAAATATTAAAGTATGCCCTACAACAATTCAGAACAAAGTTTTCTTTTCTGATGTGAACTTTATTTCTAAATTCATTAAGATTTTTGGCATCTGCAAAGCCACACTGTCACAAACCTACCATGTGAATAAAACTGTCTTTTTTTTTCAAATGTTTTCTATCCTTATAAACCTAATGAGCAACAAAAATTGCCGTTTGTTAAACATAAATTTTTTCTAGTCCTCAATGTTCCTATTACTGAACACATATCTTTCAGAAAGTCATCAGTGGGATTAAAAATAAGTGCATTTTTATGTGACATAGTTTTAGTTTTACTTGCCCTTTGTGACCTCTTCTTGCCTAGACAAAGTTGTTAAAATGCAAGAGGGAGATGTAGTTGTGAATTATTTTCCTTTGAGCGTTTGCATAGAAACCTTTCCCTCATTCTTTCAACTGGTTTTCCTCCCCATGCAATATTCATAGGTCTGTTTCTAAGCAAGGACTGTGACTAGTGGGCCATGAAAACTTCCTAGACTTGGCAGACTGGGCTGTATCATCTTCACCCTCTAACATGAGAAGATCCAGCATGGCAATTTTCCTGCAGGCAGTTCAGACTCCTCATAGACATATTTAACAGTGACTGAGGAGGAAGTCCCTGTATCTCCCCAGCATCTACAGTATGGATGGAACTAATTAATTCATGATCTAAAGAACAATTAAATATTCCCAAGACCACAGGAATTAGCATAAAATGATTTTCAGCTGCATTTTAAGTTACCCAGTATTATTGGTGGGGACTGAAAGGGTCTTAAGAGTTAGGTTTCACTCACTAGTACTAAGTACTTGAAAATAAATATGACAGCCTGATACTGGATGGCTTACCTGTTCCTTATCCTTCCTCCATTATCAGTACCTTCAGGTGTCTCACTACAGATCAGAATGGCCCAGTGCTGTCTTATCTGCTGAGATCTTTGCTATTTTTAGTTCATTAAACACAGAGTTAGAGGATGTTTAAGTTCTTATTTAACTCTTTCAGTCAAATATAGATATTTTGCTACTCCTAATGAATAATATTGGGAGGATATGAAGAAAAGAATGAACTGTTTCTCAGCCTTGGTTTAGCTATTGTATAAGGCCTTTTTTCTTTGTAATACAAATTAGCAAATTTGGGAATCATTTTATATATCCTGACAAAATAGAGAAGGATCTCTTTCTTATGCATACAGCTAACCCAACAGTTACCAAACTTGGATAAACAAACAAATGAGAAAAGAACTTGGCTAATATAATACATTAAATATAGAAGATGAGAATCCGTTTTTTATTTATGTTTTGGATGGGGTAAAGGCCTAGAAAGATTTCTTCTAAATTGTGTACAACTCTATAAATATAGTGGAGTGCACACAAATTATAGCCTGTTAAAATTGTGGTTAGAAAGACCAGTGAGAAAAGTAAATTTCTTATTCCATAATTTATTACATAAATTTCTTGTATATCCTTGGATATATAACAAAGACCAAGGAACAAATAGGATACATTTCCTAGACTTGTTTGTTGTCAAAAATTTTGCCTCAGTTTGCTATTTTCTGAAACAGGCAATCTAAATACAAGTAAAAATAAGGAAGTGAATTTCAAAATAAATGTGAAGGCAATAATCTAAATATTTAGAGTTTAGTTAGGAGGTTCTATTACTAAGATATGGACTGTATTGGTATAGTTGACATGGTAATTGTGGTATGTATAGCAAGAAATGGAGGATTGCTGATTACAACTTTATGTGAATAGAATTACAAGAACCTGATTTTCTTAAACCAAGTTGAAGCACTCTTTCTATTATATTATGTATTTGCTTTGAATAGCTAAAAACATGTATCAGAAACATGAATTTTAAAACTGCTAAAACATGGGGGATTCTTCACATAAAAATGAAAGAGAAACACAATTTCTTGGAGATTCTTGCTGACTAGTTTAAAGATGTTTTAAGTGACATTTTAGTGGCTGAGAAAGTATTCCCAATAATAAGTTTCACTTTTGTTTCATTACAACTTTTCTGCTTGCCAGTAATTTAAGCAGATTTGTGGCAGTGTTCAGTTTTCTGAGATTAAGAAAACTCAACAAAATGACCACAACAGATCTAAAATGCTTCCTGTTTTGTTAGTGTACTCTTTTGATCAACTCTGTATCTCTCTGAAAAATGACTTGTGGATTCTTCTGGCTTTTTAAAAAACAGTTGAATTTATGAATACAAAGAAGTATTGATAAACTCTGGACAGGTGTAAGTAAGGATTCTTTCTCACGACTCTTAAACATGCTGTTTGAAGTATTAATTTAAAACTTAGGAAGTAAACTCCTGTAAGTAAAACTTGACTGTTTAAGAAGGGAATCAGATGAAATGACAGAAGCACTGTCTTATTTAAGGCATCCATTGTTTAGCAGAGAAAGTAACTGCCCCAGAATTGTAGGTATAAGGATGGCTCCTTTTTTTCTGAAATGAAGAAACTTGTCCTAAATGTTGTTCATTATCTCTACAGCTGGAGCTTCATTAGCAAGTGCAGTTAGAATAACCAGGGTATGGCAGCAGCAGAGAAACTAAGCACCTCAAACCTTTGAGTAACAAAAATTAAAAGAATTCCTGTGTAACATGCTTCCACACTTATCTGGGTTCTGTGGTACTGTTTGTGCTGAACCAAAGCATCTGCTACCTCAAGTTAAGAGAGAACAAACTCAACATGGCGTGAAATTACTGCACTGCCATTCACATTCATTAGAGTTATATTGTTGCCAGCCACAGGCATGACTGACTTTTGCATGAATAATAAAATGCTGCTTTGTGAATTTTACTTTAAAACATTACAAGACATAGTACTCACCTTGAGCCTGTGTCAAGTATTTTCAGGAGTGGGTTTATCTCCTTTAGTGGGTTTTCTCACTATAATAGGGTAACCAGTAAGTAGTAGTCAGAAGTTAGGAAGAAGTATTGTATGAGGCCTTTGGAAAGGGCATTGTGTTAAATCAATTTATCTCATGTTTAAAAACTAATATTTATTGTGCCCAGCTAACTGTTAAAGATATTAAAATTATTAAATTGTCATTTGGCAACCATCATAATAATTGATTCAGGCAAAAATCGTGAGTGGAAACTAAAGTTAATGGATCAAAGTTCAGTGAGGAATAGGATATTTATACAGTTACAAAGGGAAAAAAATAATAACTTTATAGTGGAGATACCTGGCAGACACCTCATTCAAATGGTTAAAGTCATCAACAGTAATGGGACATATTGACATTATATGCCTCCTGAGATGATGCACTGAGAAGGCATCAGTTCTTTGTTGTTTCTGTCAAAAATGAATAATCTGGATCTAGTTATGAGAAAACACCAGACCCAAATTAAGGGCTGGTCTTCAAAGTAACTGGCCTGGTCTGTATAGTTCACAAATGGCAGTCATGAAAGACATGCCAAATAACGTCTAGATTAGAGAAGACCAAAGAGACGTGACAGTTGAATACAATGTGTGATATGAAGTTTTCCCTTTTTCGTATTTCATTGACATTTTTCTCTTGTAGTAGCTAGATACTGAAGTAGTATATTTAAACAGAAAAAAAAGTACTTCTAACTAATAGTCTGAATACAGCAATATATCAATGTCCCCTCCTATTTTCTAGTTTATGTGGATTTTAATCAGTATTGCAGATTTGGCTTGGGGGGTGTGTGTGTGTGTGTAAAATACAGACAGGGTCTCACTGTTGCCTACGCTGGTCTCAAACTCCTGGCCTCAAGTGATCCTCCTGTCTCAGCCTCCCAAAGTGCTGGGATTAACAGGTGTGAGCCACTGCGCCCTGCCTGGGTTGATATTTTTTAAGCAACAGTCATGAATGTTAGGTCTCCTGGCCTACTTGAGTTACATATGAAGCTATTGAAAACTCACAAGTGCCTGTAGTCCCAGAAGGCTGAGGCAGGAAGACTGCTTGAGCCCAAGAGTTCCAAGCTGCAGTGAGCTATAATTGTGCCACTGCACTCCAGCCTGCGTGACAGTGAGATCCTGTCTCTAAAGAATAATAATAATAGATAATACTTGTTCTATGAAAATTTTGGCCAGTGGAAGAAAGTAAAGTCATTGTGTTGTTAAAAAATACTAGAATAGTCAGTAGAGATAGCACCATGTTAAGGAAAAAAAAAATACTAGAATACATCATTTCAGAGTTTCATGAGCACTTAGAAAAGGAAGTAGTGATCACTAAAATGAATTCATAAAGAAGTTTGATATGGTTTTTAGACAGATATGTAGATAATAGGAGTTTTTATTTTCAGGAAAGCAATTTGATGAGTGTCTGATTTCCTGAGTGATTGTAGTTCACTGAATGAGTAATTGAATATCCATACTCAAGATTAATAATTGAATGTCAGTCCCGTGGATGATTTCTAGTATTTTATCTGTTGCAGAGATCTATTCTCAGTCCTGTTCTAAACTTTAATTAATAACTTAGAAAGAGACATTAATGTCACATGGATCAATTCTTTTTTTGTTTTTTTGAATACAGGCAGAGTCTTGCTGTATTGTCCAGGCTGGTCTCAAACTCCTGGTCTCAGGCATTCCTCCTGCCTCAGCCTCCCAAAGTGCTAGGGACAGAGGCATGAGCCACTGAGCCCAGCCTCAAATTTTAAAATGACACAAATTTAGGAGGAATAAATGCTCAGAGCATTGGATGATCAGAACAGGGGTTGAACAATAATAGCTGAGAATGTTAGGCAGAAATCTAGCTAAATAAATTGGACAGAAATAAATTCTACCAGAATAACCAATCTTAGTATGATAGGTAGAAGGAAAAAAAAAAAAAGCTCTAGGTTAATTCATGGAAAGTCAGTTTGCCAAATGACCAGTTGGCCATGTATACTCAATTTATTGGTATTTCTTTTCTCTTTCTTTCCTTTTTTTTTTTTTTTTTTTTTTTTTTTTTTTTTTTTTTTTTTGAGACAGAGTCTCGTTCTGTTGCCCAGGCTGGAGTGCAGTCAAGAAATCTTGGCTAACTGCAACCTCCACCTCCAGGTTCAAGCAATTCTTGTGCCTTAGCCTCCCAAGTAGCTGGGATTACAGGCATGCACCACCACGCCTGACTAAGTTTTGTATTTTTGGTAGAGACGGGGTTTCACCATGTTGGCCAGGCTGGTCTCGAACTCCTGGCCTCAAGTGATCCACTCACCTCGGCCTCCCAAAGTGCTGGGATTACAGGCGTGAGCCACTGAGCCTGGCCTGACATTCTTTTAACTATTTAGTTAATATGTATCAACTGGGTTCAGTCAGGAAAAACAGAAACCACACTCCTATTTCAAACATAGGGAAATATAATACAGGAAATTGGTTATATAGGTGGTAGAAGGCTAAAAGAGAAAAAAAGGGAGTGGGGGGACACAGTTATTAAAAAGATAGTAACTGCAAGAAGCAACTACCACACTAAGAGCTGGGAAAGAAAAGGGATGACGTTATCATTACTTGGGAGCTAGAGGGATCCCTAAGCTGGCACCCAGACTTCTAAGGAGGGGACATTGTTCAACTGCTGCTTATATTGAAGTCCATATTACTAAAAGATGTTCATATACATAAAAATCTAAATATCTAAATTGTGTTTGAACATGTCTTCCCTCTCAAATGTAGTTCTCAAAATAAAGCATAAAACTAATTTGACTTTTATCAAATTAATGATCTATGCTGCTTCTGCATGTTTGTTTTTTCCCATCTTTAAAATGGCTTTACCACTAATACCTCTCCTACCTCAGATGTATAAAGTGACCTCTCAGAAAAAGTAAGTGTTTATAGAAATTTAGACAGGGATTTTTTTTTTTAAAGCATGGCAGATGAGATGGGTGACCAAACAGTCTCTTTAATTATAGGCGTGTACTCTTTTAGCTTTCTCACTGACACCTTAAGCTTCTTTAAATGGACTTAATGTTGAGTGTTTTAAGATAAAGATATTGTCATGATCTGAAACATTGGAAAACAAGGTGTGGAACTGATTTCTCTTTTTTTTCCCTTCCCCAAATATTGCTTCTTTAGGTCAGTAACAGATCCAAGAGATGGAAAGAGAGTAGCGCTCAAAAAGATGCCCAACGTCTTCCAGAATCTGGTCTCTTGCAAAAGGGTCTTCCGGGAATTGAAGATGTTGTGTTTTTTTAAACATGATAATGTAAGTGAAATTGGTATTTGGGGGAAACTATTTCCTAAGCCTCCTGCATTGAATTAATAAAGAGCAAATGAAAGTTTAAAAGGGCACCTATAAGTAAAATTTGGAAATTGGTTACAGTTTTATGCCAAAATGTGAAAAGAAATAAGCGCACCAGTGAGGTTATAGGAGAATACCTATTGATAGGCTTTCAATTCGTACATTCTTATTGAAAGAGATGCACACACACACACACAATTTTCTAAGCTGTAGTCTTACAGTGCTTTGCTTTCCTTTTATATGTACTCTTTATGTCTCTCTATGACTGTCTTAAATTTTCACTATTGAGATTAGTGGTTTTCAACCTTAGCATATTAGAGTCACCTGGGGTGTCCATTTTATCAGCATTTTATTTGAAGGTTTGAAAATTACACTATGAATTGTATGACATGCACAAGCCCTAAACTCCAAATCAGGAAACGAACCTATTGAGTTTCACATTGGCTTCTGAAATGTGGTGTGCACTCTCATTTGTCAATCTGAATGTCTTTTTTAATTCTAAGAATACAAGCTATTAAATATGTTACAGCCCACAGAAAAGAAGCATATATTTGTAGGGAAATAGGTTATTAATAGAAACCACAACCAAGGTTTTTATTGAGGGGCTTGGAAACCTGAGACAAATTAGACCCTTTTTGTGACTGAACAATGAGCAAGTGTAAGTGAATTCTAAGATTGATTGATTGACAGGTAAATATTGATGCAAAGCAAATATTGATATTTAGCCGAGGAATAATACTAATATTCAACACAAAAATAGAGTGTAGTGATTTATGTAGTGAGTGATTTAAGTGGAAATAATTGACCCTTGATTTTAAGTGCTTTATCTTTATCTCTTAATATTTTAAATCAGAGATTAAGTTAGAGATGTGGGAAACAGTTTCTCCTTAAAAACAGTACATCCCTTAAGGTAACATAGGCTAGCTTATTTATGGCTGTGTTTAGAGATGTGAAGACTTATAGACAAATAGACTCATGTTTTGACAGAACTTCCCTTCAACTAATCCCGAGTTAAAAATTTGATACATGTAAAATTTACCTGGAGGTCGCCAGCATTAGAATATGTTTTCATTTTCGTGTGAAAAGAAAAACTGCCTCAAATTCTTTATATAATACTCAACCTATGCTATTTTAATCGCCATAATAAAAACTTATCAGAAAAAAAATTATGATTTCTCATGAGTCTGAGTGCTTATTTGCACAAAAAACTTGAGAACTTTGGCCAAAGGTTTGGTCTCACTTTAAGAAGCAAATTTTGCAAAAGTTTGAGGTATTTGTTAAAACTGGGAGTACTAAACTTACCATATGGTTCACTCGAAGCTCCTTGGTTTGACGTATTTCATTTTATTGATTATTCCTCTTGAAATTCTCTTGCCTTAATTTTTTTAAAGGGTATTGCTGTGTTTTAGTCAATTGGAACTGCCTAGCAATGTGCTTGTTTTAATACATTTCAAAATACCACTTGAAGCCAGGGACAATGGCTGCATCTGTAATCCTAGTTACTGAGAAGGCTGAGGTGGTAGGATCACTTGAGTCCAGGAGTTCAAGACCAGCCTGGACAACATAACAAAACCTCATCTCTAAAGAAGAAAGTTTTTTAAATTAGCTGGGTGCGATGGCACACATCCGTAGTCTCAGCTATTTGGGAGGCGGAGGTGGGAAGATCACTTGAGCCAGGAGGTCAAGGTTGCAGTGAGTTATGATCAACCACTGCACTTCAGTCTGGGTGCAGAGCAGGACTCCATCTCTAAAAAAAAACCACACACACAAAACAAAATACCACTTGAGTTACTATTTTACTACCAGTTCCTCAGATTTTAGAAATAATTTAGAATAATGTCTAGTTCTTTCTTAGTTATTTCTTGACCTTGCCTTAGTGTGTCACCTCAGCATCAAAGAGTGCAGACCTTCTTTCATTGTCAGAGACTCAAGTAAAGGTATCCATGATGAGAAAATATTTCAAGGGTGGCATCAGAAATTTGCTTACTCGGGGCCGGGTGCAGTAGCTCATGCTTGTAATCCCAGCACTTTGGGAGGCCAAAGCAGCTGGATCATTTGAGTCCAGGAGTTCAAGACCAGCCTGGGCAACGTTGCAAAACCCCGTCTCTACAAAAAATAAAAAATTAGCTGGGTTTGGTGGCACATGCCTATAGTCTCAGCTGCTCAGGAGGCTGAGGTGGGAGGATCACTTGAGCCTGGGAGGCAGAGGTTGCAGTGAGCCAAGATCACGACACTGCACTCCAGCCTGGGCACAGAACGAGATACCATCTCAAAAAAAAAAAAAAAAGACAAAAAAGAAATTTGCTTACTAGTGATGTCAATGGCTTACTATATTCAGACCAATCTTGGCCTCTTCTATAAAGGAGGGGTGGTATAATAAGCTGCTGTTTGTCTAGTTGGTATTTTTGCTCATGACTCATTCCTAATAACTAATTAAGTTACAAAGACAGTGTCAAAGGGAGTAGTGTAAGAAAAATAAACTGAATTTGTGAAAATGACACCAATTAAAACATACAAGCAATTCTAATATAGTTTCTAAGAGCTGTGCTTTAAAGTCAGAACTAGGTTTGAATTTTGGTTCTACTATTTTTTACTGTTGTGTCTTGGACCTTAACTTCTCCAAGCTTTAAGTTTTTTTCATTTTTGAAGCAGGCATGGTTAAAAGCAGTAATAACTGTATATGATTGTTGCAGAAATTAATTTTTTTAATGCATATAAATCTGCTCAACACACAACCACTATTTGGAGCTGCTGAGCTCTGTCATAGAAGAGTGCCTGTGACATCTGTGAAAGTGTTTAAAAGTGAGGCACATAGTTGAAGATGGCACAGCACCACTATTTTATATATAATAGATCTCTGCTATCTCTGAAATCTATTTCCAAAAGGATCTCAGGGCCAGCATAACTACTATGTGTGGAATGCCAGTCTAAGAGGCAACTGGTATTTGATCTAGTTAAGGCAGCAAATATTTATTTATTGTGTCCTGTGTAAGGAGTGCAGTGCTAGGTCACGTGGAGGATACAATAAAGGCTTAAAACACTTCCTTTTTGAAGGGGTAGGTTTAATATTGCTCTGTGTCAGGAGATATGCTAGATACTTTACATATATTAATTAATTTACTCCTTAAAAATCTTGTCAGATAGGGCTTGTTAACCTTACTTTGTGGAGGAGGAACCAAAGGCTTGGAGTTACGTAACTTGCCCAAGGTTAAGGTGGCACAGATTGGACTGTAAATCTGTCTTGCTGTAGAGCCCATATTCATTAATTCAGTAAACTTTTATTATGCACATCCTGTATGCCTAAACTACATTAGCTCCTGGTGTCTTTACCTTCAAATAGTTGAAATGATTTTCATAATGTGATAACTACTATGATAAGAGTACTGTGGGAGGGTTGCCTGCATCGTTAAACATTAAGCCAGGACAGCTGTGTGCATAGCAAAGAGCTGGACAACCAAAACCTGGAAATGTATTCAAAGATTCCCTGAAGAGGGGGACCTTAAAACACAGATTCATGGGTCTTACCTTGCACCTACTAAATTGTAATCTCTGGAGTTGAGGCCCAGGTATCTGATTTTTTAAAGCTTCTCAGGTGGCAGGCGAGTACCATAATATTAAGAAAAGAGAAAAATTGTTGTGGACTTAGAAACTCAAAGATGCATCAAACACAGAGAAGGAGAATCTTAATATGAGCCTTTTGAGAACAAGATTTGATTGAAGAAGAAAGGAATGTCATGATAAAAATGGCATTTAGAAAGATCTTGGTCATTGTAGGAAGGCTGGATTTTAATTTGGATGGCTTTTTATGTGTCAAAGAATAGTAACAAAGCCTGGGAGGCTTTGGATTTTCTTTTGAAAGGAACCTTCAAAGTCACTGTATCAAATTCATTGATTTCAGGTGATCTGACTGAATTTTTACACACATACACACACACATCTGAGTACCTACTTCACCATCTTAAAGAACACATTCACCTTGATGAAGTAACTTGGGGAAACAGAAATGGGTTTAGCTTTCTAAAAAGTGGTGTTTAGGCTTATTACTAGTATCTATCTGAGCTTTTGTAAAATCTGGCAGAATCTTCTCTCTACCCACCTATGCATTTGTGCTTGTATGTATATACATGCATAGTTGTCATATGACCAGCAGGGAAAGTGATGATTTAGGTTTTTTGGATCTTTGAGATGAAAGCTATGAATCCTCTCAGAAAAATGCACATATATACAATTTTAATGTCATTTTAGGCTTTCATTTGTCCTCTAAAGCCCATTTAGAGCCCCCTTAGGGTATATTGATTCCTGCCAAGAGCCCCTGTAACACAAGTCTTGGACATTTTTCTTGTCTTTGGACAGTAACACTAAGTACACAGTAGGCAGCGATTCTATTTGAAGAGTAAGTGAGTGAATGAAAGTGACAGAAAAAAAGAAATCTAAGGGCCTGGAGTGATAACTTCTGTGATCTCTCTCGGGGTTACTTTTTCTTGTCCTAGCTCTGGAGGGCTCCAGAGAGGGCTAGAATGAGACAAAGAAGCTTGATTCATTTTCCTTTGTGTAGTCTGACCTAACTCATACAACACCCCTTTGGGTTCATAAGTAGGTTACAGAATCATACAATATGGGAAAAACAGATATGGCTTATCTTTTAATACAGACATGCTGTTCAGACATTAGTAATACTAAGTGCTAACTAATACTAACTGTTGTGCCACTAAGGAGTTGGAAAAAGCAAAGGATGCTGTAGAGGTAGGTTACTTTTCAAGGAATTTGGTTTTGTTTGCTGTGTGCCTAAAGTTTATAGTTCTGGGCAGATTACTGCCACATTTAAAATAATACAGTCTCCCATGTTCATGGATTGGAAGACTCAATGTGATTGATAGGTCTTTTCTCTGCAAGTAGAGCTATACATTTCAGTGTAATCTTAATCACAGTCCCAGCAGGGTTTTATGTCTATATGTGTATAGAAATTCACAAACATCCTAAAACTTATGGAAATGCAAAAGATATAAAATAGCCCAATCTTAAAGAAGTTAAATAAAGTTAGAAATTCATACTACCAAGTATTGAGACTGTTGTCCAATATTGAGACTGAATCCCAGGAGCAACAGAAGGTATAAAGCACAAGATATGGAGCCAGAACAGGGATAGACAGACAGATTAATGGAACAGAATAGAAAGTTTGTAAACTGGCATACTACATACATGTTCACCTGATTTGCAAGAGAGGTGC
Organism: Symphalangus syndactylus; assembly: GCF_028878055.3. NCBI lineage: Eukaryota > Metazoa > Chordata > Mammalia > Primates > Hylobatidae > Symphalangus > Symphalangus syndactylus. Next base: position 29,513,605 of record NC_072442.2, on the reverse strand, counting down.
CACTATAATCCAGTGGGGAATGGATGACCATTTCAATAAACAGTTCTGAGTCCATGAGATATCCATATTTAAAAAATTAACCTTAGCCATACACCGTATACATAAATTAATTCAAAATGGATCATAGACTCAAATGGGAAAGGTAAAATAATAAAACTCCTAGAATAAAACATAGGCAAATGTCTTCATGACTGAGATAAGCAAAGATGTCTTAACTGGACAGATAAAACAGCCATAAAAAATTGTTTAATTGGATACTATTAATGTTAATTTCTATTAACATTAATGTTAAGAACTAAATGTTCAATTAAGAGAATGAAAAGACAGACCTCGGACATATATCCAATAAAATACTTGTTTCCATAAAATATTATGGGCTAGAACAATTTTTAAAATAAATATTCAGTGTTTGAGGAAGATAATTAGAAATAAATGTTTTACTTGATATTTTTCAGACTGAATTATATATCTAAATATCATATGTAAAGAGCTTCTATAAATGAAGACGTTTTGCCCAAAGACTTAATGAAAAATTTCACAAAAGAGGATAACATATCAAAGTGTTCAAAGTCATTATGCATCAGAGAAATGTAAATTAAAACGACATTGAGTTAACACTATGTACCCAACAGACGGGCCGAAATTAAAAAGACTGACAATACCAACTGTTGGCAAGGACGTAGATCAACTGAAACTCTAATCCATTGCTAGTGAGAGAGGAAATTTGTAAAACTACTTCAGAAAACTGGCAATTTGTACTAAAGCTAAATATACACCTACCCAATGACCCAGCAATTCTATTTAGTATACACTCAAGAGAAGTGAATGCATATATTTACCAAAAGAGTGTACAAGAATGTTCATAGCAGCATTATACATAATAGCTAGCAATTGGAAACAATATAAATGTCTGCCAACAGCACTCTGGATAAGTACTTTGTGATATAGTCCAGTTGAATAATAGCACAGTACACATCACCAAAAAAGATTAACCACTGATTCACATAGGAATATGAATGAATCTCACAGGCATAACAGTAAATGAAAGAATCTATACACAAAAGACTTCACTCTTTATTATGCAGTTTGTGTAAAGTTCAAGAACACACAAAATGAATCTTTGGTGACAGAAGTAAAAACAGTGCCAGGATGGGTTTTGACTGCTAAAAGGGTAAATGGGCTGGGTGCAGTGCCTCATGCCTGTAATCCCAGCACCTTGGGAGGCCAAGGTGGGTGGATCACGAGGTCAGGAGTTCGATACCAGCCTGGCCAACATGGTGAAACCCTGTCTCTACTAAAAATACAAAAGTTAGCTGGGCATGGTGGCGCATGCCCATAGTCCCAGCTACTTGGGAGGCTGAGACAGGAGAATCGCTTGAATCCAGGAGGCAGAGGTTGCAGTGAGCCGAAGTCGTGCCACTGCCGTCCAGCCTGGGAGACAGAGCAAGGTTCCTGTCTCAAAAAAAAAAAAAAAAAGCAAAGGGGCTAAAATGTCTAATTTCTTAACCTGGGTGGTATTTACATAGAAATATGTGTGTATATGAAAATGGATCAAGTTATACTCAGGATTTGTATACCTTATGCTACAACTCTATAAAAGAAAATAATAGTAATGATATAGTCTCTGCCGTAAAGACGTTAGAATCTATTGTGGGGAGAGAGTGGGAAAAGAGTAGCTCCTTTGCTAAATGGGATTTAACTGTGTTCCTTATAGGTGTCTTATTCTTGTCTTTGAGTCCTTGGCAGAGTAGAAACTCGATAAATGTTGATTCTGTGAATGAACAGATAAATTTCTTGTCTTTATAGTTAGGATTGAGATTATTCACAGGAATTAATTATTTTATTGATAAAGGGCTGACTGAGACTAAGCTATTTTCTTATGTAACCAGTTTATAGTGAATCTTCTAACATCATGGAGGTTAAAATCCTAAAAAGCGGCTAACATAATGAGCTTTTGTGTTTCTTAAAAGATTTGTGAAATGTGCCGAGACACTGTTAAGAAATGTGTTTGGTAATGACTATCATTTAAAGACATAACTTTAATTCATTTTTTAATTAGACAAGTCTGCTTGCTTTTTCTTTGTATTTGAAATCCTTTGAAGAGTGTGGTATTTGAGGATACTTCAACTCTTTACAAGCCAAAGTCTTTACAAGCACGTATTTATATCTTAAGGCTAATCTCACGTGCTTTATTCCCTCAAATAATAGTTGGGCTTATAGAGAATCTCCAGCTATTTAAATGGGGTGTCAGGCATGAAGTCTGGAGTTTCAAACTCTGCCACTATACCTTCTCACTTACTCATTTACATTGCTTTTGAGATTCCTAGATCATTTCTACTGGTCTAAATACTGTTTTTACCACCTAGAAGCACTGTAGAATGCCATCCTCTGATAAACATTTTGGAGTAGAAAGAGCAGGAGGATAAAACAACAGCCTTTTAAAAAATTCCGGGCATAGTTTAAAATATTGTACCTTTTGAACTAACAGTCACAGCTAAATGCTGTAGTGCAAATGTCTATCCCTGTTTTATATGGCTTTTTTAGAAGAAGCCTCATCAAATATGGAGTAAGAAAGCCTCATTCTTCTCTATCAAGGTTTAAAATGTTTCTTTCTTCTAGATAACCTCTAATTATTATAGCAGATAGATTTGAAGTGTAAAATAGCTTTGTATAATGGACACTGTCACTCATTGCATTCTGTTTCCGCCTTAGACAGGATGTGTGTTGCTCAGATACAGAGTTTAGAGTCCGAAAGATGTCAAGTAAAACACTAATTTCTAACTGCCTTCCTCAGTTGTCAAATATTCATGTTAAAAATTGTTCTGGCACATAATGAAAAATTTATGTGAATTTATTGGTTTAAAAAATATAGCTGGCTAGTTATAGGTTTAAAAAATATATAGAAATGAAATAATGTGTCTGTCATATAAAAAAATTACTCTTCAAAGAAACTGGAAAATCTCTTATTTTCTGTTTATACCAAAATTCTAAATATAAACATTTTAATTCAAAAGGAAAGATAGATATTCCTTATAAAAACATCTAAACTATTTAAAAGCCTCTAACTGGCTTTAAAGTGAGTGAAGAATTTTTCATTACAGGAGGCTTTAATGCATAAAATAAATTTTTACTTAAAATTTATAGTGAGAAATGCTTGACCAAAACAAGAATAACCTTTAAAATGAACTGGGTTTCTTCTACACATAAATTGCAAGCGGAAATGAAAAAGAGATGGTGGAGAAACCTTTAGATTATCAGTCATACTATGTAAATCTTATTTAGCTCCTGATTTAGACTAACAAACTTTTTTTTTAATATGAGAAAATAGAAAATTTGAGAACTGGATATTTGATGATATTTTTAAACATTTACATTTTAGATTTGATCATTGCAATTTTTAACTTTTTTTTTTCATTAGAGATACTGATTATGGCTGAAATAAGTTTGATATATGCTTGAGAATTATATAGGGAGAGTAAAGGGTAGAGATGAAATAAGAATGTTCATGTGTGTGAATAACTGAGGCCGGGTATTGATTACACGGGTATTCTGTATACTATTCTGCCCACTTTTATATGTTTGAAGTTCTCTGTAGTAAAAAAAAAAAAAAATTTAAGCTACAGATCATAAAGTTTGAACTAGTACCACACAATTTATTTCCTGCTAAGTAGTTTCTTCCATGTCCTTTGAGCTTGGTATTTCTCATTAGCTTAGCAAGACAGCTGGGAGGGGATTTGTTTGTTATGTTTTGGTGGCAGAAGTTACACGGGTACTATGCTGCTTTTATAAAGGACTTGCGTCGTAAAGTCTTTTTTCCTCACCCTAGTGACTTCTTTTCTTACAAGAATGTTGGAATAAAATCGAAAATGCTTAGTATGATTTAAAAAGATTTTGTGTAGTGTATTTCATGTCTTCCTCTTCTACTTTATGTTAGTCTATTTTCTTCCTACCCTCTATATTCCATAAGCACTGACTTTTCTGTTTCTAGAATCTGCCTCAGTGTCTTTACACTGCCTGCCCATCAATCAACCAACTGCTACTCAGCCTTCAAATTCTAGAGTAGTGTTACTTCAGGGAAGCTTTTTCTCTCTACCCTTCTTTACATTTTTCCTCCATAGTAATAGATGTTGTAATTGCATATCTGTAACTGTTTGTTTAGTGCTTACCTCTTCTGTAGTCATGAGAGCAGGGATGATGCCTATTTTGTTCAACAGGATAACCTAAAAGCTTAGTGCTTGCCAGGTAGAATGCACATAGTAAAAATTTGTTGAACAGAGGAATAAAGGAATGAATGATAGGTGTGGCTTCTCACACTCTTAGAGTAACATTGATTGTTTAACATAGGGCATTTATTTAAAAAACTCTCTCCTGTACAGGGATTTTGGTAGCGTGTGGTGTAACCCAATTGCCTCTCTCATTTTGTAAGTCTTTTGGATAGTAAGTGTACGAATCCATCTTAATGTTTAGGACTGTATTTCTTGACGGATGAATTTAATTTTCAGTGGGCAATTGTAACTAAGCTTTAAATCATTAAAGAGTTGTTAGTATTTACTTGCATTTATGTCGAATTTTGTTTCCTTTTTAGTTCTCTAAACTTGACTTTTTTTTTCCTTTTCTCAGGTACTCTCTGCCCTTGACATACTCCAACCTCCACACATTGACTATTTTGAAGAAATGTATCCTAACCAGGGAATGTGAAAGAAGGGGACAATTTTTAAAATTAATTTGTTCTTCTAGCACCTTTTGGGGTTCATGCCTTCAAGTATTTTAAATCTCATCCTTGCAGAAGTGATTGAGTACCTGGAACCAGGTAATTTTGAAATCCTAAGTGTCTGGCAGAGCTCAGTATTATCAACATATCCTGTGTGGTGATGCCACAGAACAGAACAACTGAACAGATATTTAATCCCCACACAGCTTTATGAGGTAGATTATTACCATCCCCATTTTGCAGATGAAACCAGTGAGGCAGCTGTGTTGTAGTAGAACCCAGGAAAGTGCTTTTACCACTATACAACAGCTGCCTGTCAGTTAAGAGAGTAATACTGCCCTTTATTATAACACTTGGGGTAAGATAAAAATTGTAGAATTAATGTAAGTTAAGTTGTCTTATGTTGCTTAGAATGATGGTGGTGGTAGTGGTGATATTGACATAATAGCCATTACTTATATAGTTTTTATCAGATGCCAGGCACAATTCTAAGCTCTTTACACATATGTTTATTTAATCCTACAAATATTCTCTGGGGAAGGTATTGTGATTATTCCCATGTTGCAGAAGAGGAAATTGAGGCACAAAAGGTAAGAAAATTGACCAAGATCACAGAGCTAGTAAGTGAGGGGATGGAGATTTGGTTCCAGGTGTTCTGACTATGTAGTCTTGCTTTCAGCCCTTACCTATGTGATTCTCAGGATAGAGCCCTTAATGTTCTCCTGTTACTACTGTTGATGTTTAAAAATGGTATGTTAGACACTGTGAATAATAATGAACTATAAAATAATGGTAAAATAATGCCTGGTGATAGCTCCATGGTAATAATAAAATAATGCATGGTAATAGCTCCTCGGACTGTGCATGAAAAAAAATTGAGACATAAGTTAACCTCCCTGACATTCCTGGGCAAAGTGTCACCAGTTTCCATTCTGCATTTAACTTGGTAAAGCTTTAAATAAAAGGCAGGAAATCCTAAGTCACTGATTTTGGTAAGCTCAGGATAGTGCAGTTTATTCAAACTCTAGGCTTTTTTATTAATACTTTAGGCCTATGACTCAGAATGGAAACCAATGTAATAGTGAGATACTTTTTCTGATTCACCAATGAGGTAATGAAAATCTCATTCTTACACAGGGGGTTGGTAATTCCATATGAGATTGTTATCTTTGATAACTTCCTAGAAAATAGGAACAATTAGGAGCTTCCCAAGAGAACTAAGCTGGCTAAGGATTTGGGAAACCTTATATGGTAATAGAATGTCACTGATCAACACTGCTGGGATATTTTGATCTTTTAAACCAAAAGCTCTTGAATGTCAGTCAGCCCTCCATAGATGTGAAACTGCATCCATGGATGGAAAATATTTGAAAAAAACAAAAACAGAAACAATAAAAAGTATAGCTGGGCACAGTGGCTCACACCTGTAATCCCAGCACTTTGGGAGGCTGAGGCAGGGTGGGCAGATCGCTTGAGCCCAGGAGTTGGAGACCAGCCTGGGAAACATAGCAAGGCCTTGTCTACCAAAAATACAAAAAAAATTAGCTGGGTGTAGTGGCACATGCCTGTAGTCCCAGCCACTCAAGAGGCTGAGGCAGAAGGATCAGCTGAGCCCGGGAGGTCGAGGCTGTAGTGAGCTGTGATCACACCACTGCACTATAGCCTGGGCAACAGAGTGAGACCTCGCCCTCCTGCCAAAAAAAAGTGATACAAATTAAAAAGCAATATAATGACTATTTACATAGTATTTGTATTTTATTAGGCATTATAAGTAATTTAGAAATGATTTAAAACATACGGAGGATTGGATACAGGCTATATGCAAATACCACACCATTTTATATAAGGGACTTGAGCATCCATAGATTTTGGTATCCTCCAGGGATCCTGGAACCAATCCCCCTTGGATACTGAGGGGAAACTGTAATCTTTGGTGATATTTTAATCCACAAATCCTTTATGGAGTTAATCCTTTTGTGCGGTGAAGAGTTAGTGGACTTGGGGTGCCCCAGCTCTGCACATTCCAAAGAAAAGACTGTCCCTTGACTGGTTCCTGGCTGACAAGAATGTCTTTGTATAGCTGAAACCTTGAGCCTGGCCAGATGGTTCTGACAAACCCTTATTTTAAAAGTACAAAATTAACCTAAGGGTAGAAGGATTGAGGAAGTTCTTTTCTCCTCAACTGTAGGTCAGCAGTAGCAACTGAGGAGAAAGCATCAATGATTCCATTTCATAGACTTCCTGAAGATTATCTGGGCCCTCATTGGAGAAAAGAAGAGAGGTGGTGGGAATGGATCACCACTTGTTTCATTCAGAAGTACCTTCTTATACCTGGCCGGGAGCTACCCCTCTTTATTCTTTTTAGTTGGTGGGAAGGAAATCCATATAGTAGAAAGCATTCCCATCAGTGTGTAGTGCTGTTTCTGTCTCTTCGGAAATGAAGTTGCTGAAACCAAACCTTAAAATTAGAAGAAATTTCCCTTATTAAGTATGAATTTTGCTATATTTTAGCTTGTGTTGGGGGTTCCCAAGACCACCCTCAGGCTCAGTGATTCGCTAGAAGAACTCACAGGACCCAGAAAAGCTGTTATTCCCTTGGTGTTCAAGGTTTTTTATTGTGGGTCAGTCACATAGGCATGGAGCACCCATGTGAGTGACCTTAGCTGCTGAGTCTCCAGCCCTCCTTTTCCCTTCCCCTCCAGAGGTCAAACTAATAGAGCGTAGCCCAAGGCCCCAGGCAAAGACAGGTATTCACTGTATATCATATTGTTAGCATAAACTATCTGGCATGCCCAAAGCATATTTAGTATACCCAAATAGTATACTAAGATACTATTGTCAGGTGGATATTGCAGTGGCCCAAAGGTTGTTTCCTAGAAGTCAGGGGCCAGTCTTGAAGACTTTTGGAATGTGCAGGGTTTGGACAGCCCAGGTCTGCTGAGTTAACCCTTTACTGCACATAGGCCATATGTGAGGAAAGAATGTTTCCATGTAAGATAATTAGTGAATATGGATATATTAAATAAATGCCAAATATATTTAGGTTCTCTTGAACACTTAGTTAATTCATTATATCCATTTTCTACCTTATAGTTCAGGCACATATTGTTTATATCAGGCATTAATTTTGGTACTTGGTTTGAAAACTGTGTATGTGCTTCTGTAAGATAAGAGTTCTCAGTCACTTATTATTATTGGCCATAATTTAATTGAGTCTAGGAGATCTTTGATTCATCATTATTTCAAATACTTACAAAACAGAGGGAACGTTAGCATAGTTATGGTTTAAAACCATGAGTGATATAGGTTAGTAGCTATTGGTAGCAAATTTCAACCCATTTCATCAGTTAGAATGTTTCTTTGAAATTTTCCTCCTCAAAATTGTTCACAGATGTTTAAGTAAAGAGCCTTTGTCATAAAATATTCATGGAACCGTCTGGTATACCGTTTACTTAAATGTTTTATTTTATTTCATCCTATCATATCACTTAATTTTTTAGCTTCAGGTTAAAAAATTGACACATTACTCTCACAGTAATTAGCTGACTACAGATGGAAAAACCAAATCTTTCAAACTTAAACTTCAGTAGTCTTCTGTTTTCTGTTTTCTGCCTTATAATTCTTAGCTATATGTAGAAGCATGCATAGAAAAAAGGTAAGCATTTTCTGGTAGTGGTGTCAATTGGAAAAAACTGAATCCTTTTAACATAAAAAGGAATCATACCTATAGCAGCCACAGGATTATAAAGACTTTTTAGGAAGGAATGATTTAGCTTGGAGTACAAGATACTGAAAAGTTGTATTATAGAACAACTATTAAATGAAAATGTAAGAAATACTTTAGTTACATATATGCTCTGCCTTCACTGCCAATTCTTTTAGTGTCCTAAATGGGAAGTTTTCCATGTCCTTTGTTTTGTTTTGAGATGGAATTTCACTCTTTTTTGCCCAGGCTGGAATGCAATGGCATAATCTCGGCTTACTGCAACCTCCACCTCCTAGGTTCAAGAGATTCTCATGCCTCAGCCTCCCAAGTAGCTGGGATTGCAGGTGCACACCACCATGCCCGGCTAATTTTGTATTTTTAGTACAGACAAGGTTTCACCATGTTGACCACGCTGGTCTTGAAATCCTGACCACAGGTGATCTGCTGCCTTGTTTGCTGCCTTGTTGGCCTCCACAAGTGCTGGGATTACAGGCATGAGCCACTGTGCCTGGCCACGTGTGCTGTGTTTTTGATACAAACAAATTTGTTGTAGCCAAAGCAAAAAAAAAAAAAAAAATTCCTCAGTTTCCTCTTTTTTTTCTCCTTGAAAAATAAAAAACCTATTACCTAAAACATAAAAATATTAAAGATTAATAGGACCTCAAGTTACTATATGAATTCAGCATACTATATTATCTATGTCAGCAGCTCCCTCTGTAGTATCTCCGAAATATGGCACACACCTTACAAATGATTTTAGATGTTTTTTAATTTGGAGGATTATTGTGTCTACAGATTTCACAGTAGATAATATTTTGAATTTTAAATAAGTGATCCTAGAATTATGCTTTTAAGAAACTATTTTTGAGGTCTGTATGAAGTTCTGTTGTTTTAGGCAAGTTCTTAGTATATTGTTATACATCTAATGGGTTCTTTAATACTTAGTTGAATGGGTCAGTACATCGAGTCAAAAATATATATTTATATTATTAAGTTGTGAGGGAAAATAAATAATCCTAAGTAATTATCCACTGTACATAAAGTACCACATCATTATACTTTTTCTAAGATTAGAAAAGTTGGAATATATATCACATATTCAAGTTCTAATAGACAAACATTTTAAACCAGCAGGCGCTTTTAAACCTAATATAATAGTTAATATAATTTTAGAAAATTTGAGTTCTGTGTGCATTTTGATGTAATCAAATGTAAAGTAAGAGTACTGGTGTATAGTATCATGCAGTTAATCATGTATTTCCTAAAAGAGACTGAAACTGTAATAAAATTATTACATCAGTGCTCACCAAAAATTTAGTGTGGGTTTTGAAACACCATGCATTTTTAGATAACTCCTTGAAGCAACAAAAAAAAAGTCAGTATCTAGACTGTAAGTTTTTATAAATCTGCCTACAGAGTTCAACAGATGTAGGACAAGTCAGATGTGAAAGGAGCAATAACTTCTATCATGATCTCTGTATCTTTTACCTTTTTGTCTTCATAGTTTTTAATCTATCTAGGAAATATATATATATATATATATATATATTTTTTTTTTTTTTTTTTTTTTTTTTTGAGATGGAGTCTCGCTCTCGTCACCCAGGCTGGAGTGCAGTGGCGCGATCTCGGCTCACTGCAAGCTCCGCCTCCCAGGTTCACGCCATTCTCCTGCCTCAGCCTCTCCAAGTAGCTGGGACTACAGGCGCCCGCCACCACGCCCGGCTAATTTTTTTGTATTTTTAGTAGAGACAGGGTTTCACCGTGGTCTCGATCTCCTGACCTTGTGATCCGCCCACCTCGGCCTCCCAAAGTGCTGGGATTACAAGCGTGAGCCACCGCGCCCGGCCGGAAATATATTATTTAATAATTTTAAAGATTATATATTTTTCTGAGCTGATGTTTTAGCTTTTAAAGGATTTCATTTTTCATTTTGTACTTTGAGTTTCTATTTGGAAATCTGTATGAAAACAGTTTGGTACTTAATTACTTTGAGCCTACTGAAATTTAAATCAAGAGAAACCAGTTCTAATTGTTGATTAGAAAACAGAATTTATTATGCTTCAGTCAGGATTCTGGATGCTCTACAATGCACATTAACAGGCCCCTTCCCAGAAAGCACTAGTTATCTGCAGGGTTGGAAATAAAAATTTGGTTTGCGTTGGGAAAAGCTTATTTTTAACTTGAAGCATAACTTAGCATTCTATGAAGACGAACATGAGTGGTGTGAGTCTTCTATGCTAGAAGCAATTACATTCTAAACTCAGTGGAAATGAGAAGTCTAGTGGAGTGTCCGTACACGCTGGTTTGTGGGGACAGTCTCGGATTTCACTTGATGTTCTGGCACAATTATTGTGAAGTTCTCACTCTCACAGGTGTCACTGTTTGGATGATAGGTTTTGCTTGTGCAGGCAATGTTTTAAATAGGAATCTCTTGTCATAAAGACAGCGAGGAAACCTATGTGTCCATTTTAGCCAGTAAGAGTCTCTGGTGCTTTGAACAGCTCTATAACCCTCAGGGAATCTTAGCAGTCCTTAAAACACTGAGAACAATGGAAACAAAATGCATATATGCTTATGTAAGTGTACTCTTTCTTCAATAATGGTACTACTAAGGACCAGAAATCTATATCCTGGGAGCTTTGAAGATTCCCATATTGTAAGAACTTCCTATTCATTTATTCCATAAACATAAGCATCAACTGTGTTTCCAGATTCAGGAAATTCTGTTTTATTCATTGTTACACTGCTAGTACTTAGAACAGTGCCTGACATAAAGTAGGTACAAAATAAATACTTGGTAAATGAACCAATAGATGATTTCTGGTCCAGGTTTATAATCTAGTGGAGGATACAATCACATAAATAATGACAGTAATATAGGTTGGAAAGTATAATGATAGAAAAGAACTGGCCAGGCACGGTGGCCCATGCCTGTAATCCCAGCACTTGCGGAGGCCGAGGTGGGTGGATCACCTGAGGTCAGGAGCTCAAGACCTGCCTGGCCAACATGGCAAAACCCCGTCTCTACTAAAAATACAAAAATTAGCCGGGTTTGGTGGCGTGTGCCAGTAATCCCAGCTACTCAAGAGGCTGAGGAGGGAGAATCTCTTGAACCCAGGAGGTGAAGATTGCAGTGATCATGCCACTGCACTTCAGCCTAGATGACAGAGAGAGACTCCATCTCCCCACCGAAAAAACAAAAGAACCAAGGTATCCTGAGAGCACTGGGGGGTTCTGATTTTTACTCTTTCCCATTTTAGTTTCCCACTGAATTACTAGAAAATTCATTTGATGATTTAAAACAAAAACAAAAACTTTCACTTACCCACTATCACTGATCCTTTCTCCTTATCTCTGAAGCCTAGAACAGAAATTTAAAGAAAGGAAAAACCAAAGAAAGGTTGATAGAACAATCCAGGAACAGATAAATTCCTGACTTAACCACCATTTTTGTCAGTATCTGGTTAGCCTTGCTTATTCATTCAGCCAAACCTTTAGCACTGCTATGTATATGACATTGTACTAACCTCTGGGATGAATACAAAGATGCATTGTTCGTTTATTTAATTTTTTAAAAAATGTAATATGTGAGACCCTATCCTAAATACTTTATTCATATCTCCAATTTATAGATGAAGAAACTATAGCTCAGAGAGGTAAATAACTTGTCCAAGGTCACTTAGAAATAACAGAGCTGTGATTTGAACCCATATTGTATAGACCAATGGGCCAGGAGCACTCTCAACCCACCATGCTCTGCTGCCTCTTAATGCTTTCCCTGATACAATCAATGGGGGAGAGATGAGCTGTAAAGGGATAACTAACGTGTGGTAGAATGTGCCAAAAGAATATAGTGAGGTAGTGTGGGACTTTAAAAGGAGAGATTACTTCAGGCAGGAAAAAACGATAAGGAAACTGTGTGGAGAAAAGACATTTCAGATGAGCATTGATAGATGAGAAGGATTTGGACAGGTGGCATTGAAGAAGATAGATATTCCAGATGGTGAGAGTAAGTATCAGGAGCATAATTAGGGAATGGTAAATCGTCTAGTTGGTCAGAGTTTGATATGCAGAAATAATGAGAAATTAAGCTAGGTGGGGCCAAGTTATGGGAGATTTTGAATGTTGAACTAAGGAAATTGGTCTTTATTCAGTTGACATTGGGCCCCAATGAAAGATTTTTGTGATGAAGAATAACAGAATCAGAAGTGTACTTTAAAAACTTAACAAGGAGTTTGTATTTGATAATGAAAAGGTTCTGGAAATGCATAGTGCTGATGGTTGCACAACATTGTGAATGTGCTGAATACCACTGAATTGCACACTGAAACATGATTAAATGATAAATTTTGTGTGTATTTTACCACAATTTTTAAAAAAACACCATAACAAGGACCTGACTGTTGGAGCTGAGAGGCAGTGACTGTCATGAAAGAAGAACAGAATGATGCTTGGCATCTTCCCAGATGGTTTTTCATGATGCTCAATGTTTGTTTTATGCCCTTTCTAACTTTACCCTCAGCAAAGATGTACCAGCAGGTAATACAAAATATGGTTGTTGCCATTACCTTTAAGGAGTTCGTGGTTTAATAGAGTTGATAGACAGTTTTCAAATAATTATAGTACCAGAATAATCAATTTTACAATAGAGACATTAACCAAATTGTCTTAGGGATAAAAAAAACTGCCCTGGACTCCTTCTCTACTCCCCTACCCCACCCCCCAAAAAAGAGCTGGGAAGACTTACCTGCAACTTAATAATTTTCATAGAATAAAACATGTTTAGTAGTCCTTCCTGTATCAATTCATATAAGAACAGTTACATATTAGTAGGATAAGTATATTTTCAATATCTCTAGTAACACTCTCATTTTTCCACAAAATTTTAGTCCATGTCTAATTCCTGTTCATGGGTCCGTGTAACCCTTTTTGCATAGCTTTTCTAATTAAATAACTATGAAACAGTGCTAATAGATGGCACAACTAAGTGCATAATAGAATATTCATTCTGTAAGAATTAGAAAATGGGTACTGTGAACAAATGTATTAGGCACTATGTTGTATCATCTATCTAGACAGAGGAGGGAGATCCTTTTAAATGGACCACTATTTTATTTCATCTCTTCTCAACTCCCGTAAAAAGTACTCAGCAACAGACTCTTTGATATACTTTTCCTAAATTCTTCTTGTAGATTTTTGTTCTCTGTTTATTTTGAATCTTCTGTGTTCTTCAGAACTGTTTCTTTTAGTAACTTTGTCTTTTAGAATCTCCAACCTCAAATGAGCTACACTGGTGATGGGTAACACTGAGTAGGTAAGGACTAGCATCTGTAGATTGATGTGTTTAGAGACTTGCCCTCCGTTCAAAATGCTGTTGCGGTTACTTATAACACTGGTAGCAGTCTGCTGTCAGGTTTTAATGAAATCATTCATGCAGCTTTACAATAGATCAGACTGGAGTAAATGCTCTCAAATTCTATTGAGCAGAAAGACATGTGACACCAAATTGTCCGGACATGGAAGTAAGTTTTTCAGACCTGTTAAGGAAAGGTTACTCGGGTCTAATTTGAAAGCTCGTTGTCTTTTGGAGAAAATGTTAATATTCATTGTATTGGCAGTAAGAAGGACAATGAAGTTTACATGACTGATATGTTCATCCCTTACCTTCTGAATGCATTAAGAGATCATTGAAGAATTTGCCCTTTCTCTTCATGAATGAAGAAATTGATACAGTAAAATGTTCCTAATCTGTATAGAGGCTTCTCTTTCAAATTTGGTTTTTTATACTCCAAAAAACAGTGACTACTCCAGTCACTTTGGCTTCTGTACCTCAGCTCTTAATCTCTGGGTTTGTGTACATGTGCATTTGTTTTGGAGGGTTATGACGGTGGAAGATTAATCACCAGTCTCTGCCATCTATGTTTGACAGACACAGAGCTTGCCTTGCCTTCTCCAGAGCACTTTGTAAAGGAGAGAGCTGAAGTTTAAAATAACATCATTTTCTCTAGAATGCTCTTCTTGTTTTATTACATACATGGTTATAGCCTTAGTGAAAAAGACTCATCTGACAGACCTTATGGACTGTAACAGTATGTAGAATGACAGCTTTCCCGCTTTTTTCTTTTTTTTCTGGTGATTGGATTGATTTTAATTTAGTTTTAAATTACAACTGAGGTAGTTTTAATTTTTGACATTCTGTACAACAAATTTGTTACTTTACAAAGAAAAGGAATCTGCCTTTGCCTGGGAAAGAGATTGTCGTATTCAAACGTTTTAACAACATGACCTTTTATTCCATTGATGTCTATAGAGAAGCACAGGCATGCTTCAGAAAAGGTCAGTGATTCTAATTGAAGGACACCGATTTTGTTCTAGTTGCAAAGGCTCCCATGCTTTTTGTTGCAAAGCAGATGATGAGATTTAGGGCTGACCATTTGTTACAAGAGAACACAATTCTCTCTGTGACACATTGCTGTTTTTCTTTCATGTGGAAAGCATTGTTTGAAATCAACCATATCTGTAAACCAGATTGTCATTATCCACGCTATTCAATGCCCTCACTTTTATTTCAGATCAACCAGTTTCATATCTGAGTACTAGGCTGGAAACTTCCTTCCCCTGTGCACTTGATTTTGGAAGAAAAAAAAATGTGAGCAAGAGATTTTATTAAGTCTCACACATTTATGGCTGTAGATTATTTTTTCAGACAAGAATGGCAGGGTTTCAGAATTTGTGCTTAAGGTGCCTAAGCATGTTAATGTTTACAGTGCTTAACCGTGTTATTGCTTAAGCATGTTTTAACTGTCATTCATGTACTTGTCATAAGAGGATCTGTGGCTTGAGGGGGCCAGGCTTGGGCATCTATGTACTATAGTTTATTAAACCAAATGTACTGTGTCTTTTGGAAAAGTCAACTGACTCACATTTGTTCCAATATATATCACACTGAAGATGAAAACTTTTTTTTTTTTTTTTTGAGACAGAGTCTCACTCTGTCACCCAGGCTGAAGTACAGTGGCATGATCTCGGCTCACTGCAACCTCCACCTCCCGGGTTCCAGCAATTCTCCTGCCTCAACCTCCTGAGTAACTGGGACTACAGGCACATGCCACCACTCCAGGCTAATTTTTGTATTTTTAATAGAAACAGGGTTTCACCATGTTGGCCAGGATGGTCTCGAACTCCTGACCTCATGATCCACCCGCCTCGGCCTCCCAAAGTGCTGGAATTACAGCCGTGAGCCACCATGCCCAGCCAAAGATGAAAACTTTTAAAAAAGGATTGTAGAACTTTTGACCAATATGGGATCTACTTGATAAATATTTAATATTGTAAGATTTCTTTTTTTGTAATCTGGCTTAGCATTAGTTTCTGTCCATATTAAATAAAAAAAGAATGATTAAATTTCCATTATCTGAAATCAGTAAAGAGAGTTTAGGAATTAAAATAGGGTTTTCAAAGCTTTCTGTCCATATTCGTTCTGTAGGAAATAATTTGATACAACATGTTGCCATTTTCTTTTCCCAACTCAGATAAACCAATTAAATGTCTCTATTTTGCTATCTGAAAGTTTTTAACGCATCATTAGAACGTCATACAGCATCAGTAGCTCATTGCACTTGGAATATTAAATATGTTCTCAGACTTCAGTTGAGCAGGGAAGCCAGCCCACTATCTTTCTGAACTCTAGATGGCAAAAGCTTTTGACCTGATAGTTTTTTACATAAGACAGCATCACAACTTTTCACACATAAACACAACTTGAACTGTCTACAATGGTTAGCTGTCTGTTATTAAAAGTGTTTATTCAGCAGTGCTTTATTATGACATATTTATCTAACACCTTGTCATCGGTAAGCATTTATTTGTAATACTTTGTAAATTCTCCCAGTTCTTATTGACTCTCTAAATGCTGTGTAATGAATCAGCTTTATTTTTCCTTTTTCTGAAAGGTGTGAAAAATGTAAGTCATAGACTATGTTGGCAGGCCTGAACATGGGAAGACGGAAAATTGACCGCCATCTATATACGACATAATTTTCTCCTTCAGCCTGAGATTCCAAGAACCACTCCCCTTCCTATGCCCTGTAGTAAAAGTCACATCACCTCTTTTAATTCATTTAAAAGGCCTTCCTGTCTGCATAAAGATTACTTAGGCTTTAGTGTATAGCAAATCCTGAGATTGTTTTAAAGAACTGTTTAAAGTTCAAACTCAACAGCTGGATTTTTTTCCCCTCTGCTTTGAAGAGAGTCGCTATAGTTGGAACAACTTATTCACGCTAGCTCTTTGAAACACCTGTGTTCCAGGTGAAGCCAAAAAAAAAAAAAAAATCTAAAGCTTGAATGTAGTCTTTTCACCTCTCCATTAAAAAATAAATATATCTCTAAAACTTCCCAGCTGGTGGGAATGAAATGCTGTCAGTGCTCCCAACTGTTAGAGGGTAATATTGAATAATAACAAAGCCACACTTAATTTGAGCTTCTGAAAAGCCTCATAACCCCATTATCGTTCTCCTGAACTGCTTAACCTTCTGGTTAACCTTCTGATTATTAACCTCTTGACATACTTAATTCAGGTGTGAGAGTTTAGCGAAGCTCATGGGACTGTATTTATTTGATCTTTTTTGTCATTTCCCACTGTGTTGACTTTATTTTTTAAGATTGCTAGACACCAGGAGGTATGTGTTAGGTGGAGACCTAGAGGTTTCAGAAGCCACTAAATATATCAGACTTGCCATAATTGGAGGATATGGTGAATCAGTGGGGCTTTTAGGCACTTCATAGACCAGCTGAGTCTCCTGCTATCAACTCAATTTATTTGAGAGCAGTACCTCAGGAAACTTAATAGACCTGTAGCACACTGGCACAGATCTGGATTTTAGCCAGAGTACAGTTTATTTATGTGCTGCTTATATTATTTTGCTCTCTACATATTCTATGCCTGTCATTATTAAGTATTAATCAAAAATACTGAATTGTATCTTTGGCAGTGGGTTTAAAAATTACATGTTTAATTGATAGTTTACATCACTTAGAGGTGGCAAGAGAACCAGATGGTAGAAAATAGGATCAGGTTGAAGTGGCATTTTTTTTACCAAAGAAAATATGATTTGCATGAGTAAGCAAAGTTTTGGGGTTTTTAATGTGTGCTTTTCTTTTGGGAGGATATGGGGACTATTAATCAGTTAAAGGATATTAATCTTTTTCTGTAATTAGGGTTAAATATGAAGAATACTAATCTGATAGGTAATATTTATCACCCTGAGCTCGACTAAGAAACCCTTCAGGTTATTAACCCTTTACCAAAACCAGGAGTTACCCTGTGTAGAGGTTCTCAGAGGTCTCACAGAAACTAGTACTTTTAATTGTTCCCTCAAGTTCCCATCTGTCAAAAATATGTCCTGTAGAAAACCTTTCTTGGTTTAAGAAAGGGCTTTTTGTCCTTATGAGTGAGTGAGTAAACTCTAAAGGAATGTGACTGTCATGGACATGTTTTTTTGATGCCAAAAACCCTGCGTGAGACCACATTAATAAAAAGTGAAGAAAGTTTTTCTCCTTCATTGGTGATACCCTTTTGAGATTGCCTAGTCTTTCCTTCTGAGGTCACAGTGGCTTAAAGGAGCATTTTTTTTTTTTTTTTTTAAAGACAGTCTCACTCTGTCACCCAGGCTGGAGTGCAGTGGCATGATCTCGGCTCACTGCAGCCTCCGCCTCCAGCATTCAAGGGATTCTCCTGCCTCAGCCTCCTGAGTAACTGGGATTACAGGTGCCCGCAACCACACCTGGCTAATTTTTGTATTGTTTAGTAGAGACACCGTGTTGGCCAGGCTGGTCTTGAACTCCTGACCTCAGGTGATCCACCCACCTCAGCCTCCCTGGGATTACAGGCGTGAGCCACCGCACCCAGTCAAAAGGAGCTTTTTTGAGTGGTCGCCAGTTTCTTTGTTCCTTATATTCTTTTGCTTTTTTCCCTGGGGAGAATGTTGGATAGAAATAGGGGCACAGTCATACGTTTTGAAAAAGGCCATGGACTTTGATATCAGGCAGCTCTGAGTTCAAATCCTGATTTTTTTTCCTTCACTTACTAGCTTTTTGACCTTCAAAAAGTTATTTGATACTCCTCCCTAAGCCTATTTCCTCAATGATAATGGAGATGATATTCTTACAGAGTTATTTTAAAGGAATAAATGAATTAATGTATGTTGAACATTTGGCATACCACCTAGCATGTATTGATGTTTAAAAAAAAAACTCATTTCCCCTCCTCCTTCATATAACGATGATGATGATGATGATGATGATGGTAGCAGCTACCACCTAAATCGTTTTCTGTGTGTCAGGCATTTATATGTGATTCTAAATCCTAGCAGTAACTCTGTGTAGTAGGTGTTCCTGTACCTGTTTTATAAATGCAGGAACAGACTCAGAGAAGTTATTTAACTTGCCTAATGTTATCAAGCTACTAAGTGGCGGAGTCAAGATTCTAACCTTGGTCATTTTGATTCCAAAGCCTACAACAAACACACCGCCTCCCACTGCTGAACCTGTTGACTCCTTATTTTAAAAATCAATTTCCAGGCCTTCTCCTTCCTGAAGCAGAATTGTTTTGTTCTTACCTCTTTTTTTAGTTTTCTATTTTTGAAGTTTACTTTTATCTTTTGAAGGACAGAGTACAAGAACAAGGGCTGTGATCTAGCGCCATGTCCGCTGCACACTAAGACCTTTGACTAATTTCTTTACCTCTCTAAACCTCTTTGCTCATCTGTATAATGGGAACCCATAATGGGACTTACTTCTTACAGTAATTAGGAGTAGGTGAGGCAAAATAAATTTAAAGCTGGATGCCTAACACATAGAAAATTGCAGTAAATTTCAGCTGTTTTTCAGTCAGGCTTCTTTGTTCATTTACGTTAAAATCTTTTTGCGCCTTCTTGCCGTCTCTCCTTGATTTTTACATGTCAATGTCAGTCTGTTTCCAACCTCTTGGCTGTTGCCTTGCATTCATCCATCTTTTTTCTCTGTCTTGTCATTGAGTTAACATGTTCTCTACACCCACTTAGTACCCAGTCAGTGTTTATTGATGCTAATGATGATGGTTAAACAAAGATGCTGTTGGCACCAGTCCTGCAGGCTCTGAGACTGCCTGAGTAATCATGACTTCCTAAAAACAGAAAAGTACTCAATCATCTTATTTATAATTGAAGGTCAGAATTTGATGTCAGCATTTGTTTCTGTGGTGACTGTGTAGCTTTTTCTGAAGAATTACCTTTGACAGTTGGGGTAGTCAGTGTTTCTGGTGTGAGGCTGATTATCATGCATGCTTAAATTACTTCCTAAAATAGATGCAGCATCGTATAGGTGGGTTAAACAAATATTGATCATGGTACAGATCTGCCTTAATTGGAGCAAGAGGTCAGGAGAGGCTTATCATTGAGGTGTACATGGCTGCCAGGCTCTAGATTAGTTACCTGGTCTTCTTGCCCATAATCTTTTTTGCATCAGAGAAAATTGTACCGGCCTATTTTTAATTCTAAGCACCCCTCTCTGTTCTCTCCCTTTTTGATATCTCTAATATGTTCCCACCTAATGTCCTTGATCTTCAGAAGATGTCTCATTTCTTGCCTTTTCTTGCCTCAAATTCTGTCCTCCATGATAACGTTTTCTTCCTCAGCAAATTTTGTGAGAATCTAGCAGGATGTGCTGCTTATTATATTTGGGCACTGTCCACTAACAATTCAGCTGCTGACACTGGTTGCATTATTCTAAAGAATGTCATGTTGTTAAGGTTGAATTTAAAACCCATTAATGGTGAGAAGCTTCCATAATTTTAATATCCTGGTTTTTTAATAAAAGAAGGAAAGAAATGGAAAAAAAAAATTTTAAGATAAACTTTTATGCAAATAAAAAGAAGATTGTAACGAAATGCAAATAAATACCTCAGTGTGGCATATTTCATTTAGTAGAAAGTAGAAATTGTTATTTTTTACTGTATCTAATGATTCCCAAACTTACATTTTTAACTTTGATCTACCATCAAAGGCCTGTCATGTATTTCCAGCAATCTCTCATTTAGACTTTAAAAAGAAATCTGTAAAGGGCTACTAGTCCAAGCCCTGTACCCTGCCCCCCCACATAAAAAGTAGCCAGGAGTTTCTTTTTTTTATACACACGCACATAAACATTTATACACATTTATACATATGTACTAACTTTTTAGTTCTCATGCACTTAAAAAATATGAGGGGATATGAAGCTATTTAAGCATATATGATTCATAAGTGCAGGGAAAATGTTCCTTGTATTGTGAAGATTATTTTTATAATTTGACTAAAGAAGGGTAAGAGGTGAAAGACTTGAAGAAAGTGAATACTCAGGAGGTAGAAAGAGACACTGAGACAGAGAGAATGAGGTAGCAAAATTTGCCTCTTGATTTTTTTAACCTTTTTATTTTTCAGTCATTGGCCAAAAGGGTATCATTATTTGTCAGACATTTCTTCACTAGCAGTTTAGACTTGTTACGTGGAAATAGCCACAAATTGTTATGAGGATTAAATGAGGTGACCTATGTTAAAGGTGGCACATGGTAAGCTCAAAAATACTTTTCAGCAAACAGATAAATCCTCTGCAAATGTGGGATTATTTCTTATTTTTGGTTGTGTTCTGCCAGTAACAGAACTAAGACTAAAATTCAGGTGCTGGAAGAAATGAATAAAAGTACTTGGGTGGATTGAGCAGTTACTTCAGGTGTCTTTGGATTCAATTTCTTCCAAAAGGAAAGACTAAACCTCAGAAAGAGAAAAATTAGTTATTTAGCATAACCTGCTACTTGTGTTGTGGGGATTCATGAAATAGTTCATATAAAGTACTTAAGTGTCTGGCACATAGTGAGCACTCAATAAATGTCCATTTTATTTTTATTACTTTTCATGTTGTTGTTAAAAAACGTTTTTTTGAGACAGGGTCTTGCTCTGTCGCCAACGCTGGAGTGCAGTGGCAATCGGGGCTCACTGCAGCCTCGAACTCCTGGGCTTAAACTTAAAATCCTTTCACTTTAGGCACAAGTAGCTGGGAATACAGGTGCGCACCACCACACCCAGCTAATTTTTAATTTTTTTTGTAGAGACGGTATCTCTTTATGTTGCCCAGGCTGGTCTTGAACTTCTGGGCATAAGCGATCTTCCTGCCTCGGCTTCCCAAAGTGCCGGGTTTATAGTTGTGAGCCACTGTGCCTGGCTTAAAGAAATTTGTTAAGGATGAACCATTTTAGGAAACCAAATATGAGTGTATGTGTTTTTTATACAGTATAGATAAATTGCCAATTAGTTTGCACATCTAATTCAGAAATTTGTAGGTGCTGAAGAAAGCCTTTTTGTTGATGGTTTCTCACTTGTTGAAATCTCTTCAGTTATTGGAAATTAGTAATTCTAATTTGGAGATTTATCTCTTTAGAAGAATATATCTTTGTTGTGCAACTTTGTCGCTCTTATTCCTGGGGGCTCTGTGATGGCAAGTCCGGCTTATTCAATTCAAAATCAGAACCTAAGGAGCTTTATGAGATGAATAGCCATAACAGTGTTATAATCTTTGAGTGAATTGCAGTTGCTTGTTTAATTGTCCGTCTCCCTTGTTAGGCTGTTGACTTTCTCAGTGAAAGCAGTGGGCTGTCTTGTATACCACTGCATTTCTAGTACCTAGATTGGCATCTTGTACGTGCTGCTATTCAAAATTTGTTGAAGAATGAAGACAGTGACTTCTCATTTGGAAAAAACGTAGTAAGGGAAGGAATACTACATTATGTAATACAATGTTGATTTTCTGATTTTGCTTGAAGCCTGGTTTTTGCAGCATTTGAGTAATGGCAGTCTCATGTATTTCATTTTCTCTTTTAATAGTAAACAAATTGAGGTAATAGAACTTCATGGAAAGGGTCAGGCTTCAGAGTCATTACAATCTAGATTTAAATGCAAACTCTGTGTGGAGCAGCGTAACCTCTCCCAGACTCAGTGTGCTTATTTCTTAAATAGAAATACAGCAGCTATAAAGTAGGTGTTATGAGGATTAAATGAGATCACATATGAAGTGGCACATAGTAGCTTCAAATAAACATTAATATCTTTTCTCCTTTTCTTCTCCTCATAGCCCATAATTAAGAATAATTCAACTATTTTTTGTTTCATGGAAACCTGCATATAGTGGTGATATTTGGTGAAGAAATTGTAATAGCAGGCATGTAAAGGCAAGTTTCCACGGGAAACAGCTTGGTGGGAGTGGAGAGAGCACTAGATGAGGAGTCAGGAAACCTGAGCTAGTCTTGGCTTTTTACTGACTGGGAATGTGACCTTGGGTAAAGAATATAACTTCTCTAGCCCAAGTTTGTGTTTAAGTGATGTTCTCCAGTGACTAACATGAGAAAGCAGTAAAAAAAGCTTGAAATACTGTTTTTAAAAATTAACTCTTTAAAACAATACAGAGACATTGTTATTTCTCTTGGGCACCTGAGACATCAGAGCTACCTCCCTCCCCCGCCCCCACTGAAACATTTGCATCATGCAGGTTTTTTTGAAGCAAATCAGTACACTTGAAATCCATATTTCATGGAGCTACTTAACTAATTGCTGCAATCAGCAGCAATTTGTTTTATAGTAGGGCTGTTGAAATCACTTTGAGGTTGGCATACCATGCACAGTGTGTTTTTAACAATCATATTTTTAATAGCACATTTAAATAGGAGACATGGTTAATCTGCTCATATTCTTCTGAAAACCTTAACTTTGGTCCTATAGTTTATCTTTATCCAATGGTAACTTAAAGGGCCATAGCAAATTCATTGACCCAGTGGGTGCACCAGCTGTTGGAGTGGCTGTCCCATTTAGAAAGACCAGGAGAGGGAAGGAGCACCCTGTTTTCACTCTTGTTTGGAGACCCTCATTAAATTTCTCAGAAACAATAATCAGATAGATGCTGTTCAAGTTAATGGCACCTCTGAGTCCCTGTCAAGAGAGCTTTATTTAATGTGCAACAGACCTGGAGTGATGCAGGTGCCTTTTCAGGCCCTCATTTAATTTAAGCTGCTTTAGTTGGCATGGCAACTAGTTGAGACATCTGGGAGACATTATGCTGGGGATTGAGACTTCAGAGGATTTCTGCTAGAGCAAAGCAAAAACCGTATCATAAGGTGGTGTGTATTGCTTCTGAATTTTTGAAGCTGTATTGTTAGAGCTTCAAATTCAGGAATTATTTTCCAAAGAAAATTTTAAAATGTTGGACTGGTTGTTGCATTGTTTTCTATAAAGAAAAAAACTGCATTATTCATGGAGTGAAAAATCTATTTCCCCTAAGAATTTACTTTGCTAAACTAAAGGTTGACAAAACGTATTCGCTGCAAAGTGGCTGTTTTAATCACTTTATAAAAATCCTATATTTAAAATTTTCCAGTCTTTTATGTTTAAAAGATACTAAAGAAAGGGAAAGCATTTCTGCACAAGGGTAAATGGAAAATGGTAGAGGCAGATAGGAGCTCTGTGTGTTTTGCCCTGAACTTTCCAGTTAATTAAATGTAATTAACCTGTCCCTATTTTTTAACCCAACCTGTCATCTTCTCAAGAAGCAGAGATATAAAAGTAGCATTATTTTAAACTCTCCTTTCTTAAACATTATAATAGGTAATAGAAGGTTGAATGAAAGGTTTTTGAAGTTCATGGATCCTGAAGATAGTGACATAGCGATGTAGTCATTTGTGCTTAGCAGAGGGAATGCCTGCTAGTTTATATTTTGTGAGAAATTATACACGTGTGTATGTGGTCTTAGTATGAAGGAATTGACTTACCATTTGAAATCATGCTTTATATTCATTTTGAATACCTTTTCAGTTTTTTGATATCTGGTAATACTTTGCTCTGTGTTAGTTGAATTGTATGAAAGTGTTACTGTTGATCAAAAATAGTTCAGTTTGTCCATTCAAATCCCACAGGTATAGGGTGTGCAACACCCTGACCTGATAAGTTTCATAATGCTAGATGAAATGTCAGATTTCTTTTTCTGAAACGAGTACTTAGTTATAAAATATCTGCTTAGAACAGTACTCCCTCCAGTCACTTTTGCATTTTCTCCTTTCTTTGAAAATGTAGTCACTGTTAGAAGAAAGCATATGACATTATTTCATACTTATTCTCTGTTTTTGGCTTTTGTATCAGTTTGTTTCGTTTATAAATTTATAAGTCAAAGCAAGATTTTCCAAGTGCCAGCACTATGATTTCAACCTGATAAACTTGAAAATTAAGATGTTTTCTCTCCACTGCTTATGAGCTACCAACTGTCACTACTAACAGTAAGGATTCTGGCATCACAACTTGGCTGCCAATTTTGTAGATATGTGAAGCAGAATAGAATATAACCTGTTCTTCACATCCATGCAAGAACTCTTCAATCCTGGCAAAAGCAAAAAAAATCTCAGTAAACTCAGCAGATCTGGCTGACATCCCATACACAGAAATGCTTTATACTTTTTTGGGGGGGACTCACTCTGTCTCCCAGGTGGGAGTGCAGTGGTGCAATCATGGCTCATCACAGCCTCGACCTCCTGGGCTCAAGTGATTATCCCGCCTCAGCCTCCCTAGTAGCCGGGACTACAGGTGCAGGCTACCATGCCCAGCTAACTTTATTTTTTTTTTTTTGTAGAGACAGGGTGTCATTAAGATGCCCAGGCAGGTCTTGAACTGCTGAGCTCAAGTGATCCTCCTGCCTTGACCTCCCAAAATGTTGGGATTACAGGCATGAGCCACCATGCCTGGCCATTGGTATGTCAGGATTTTTTTTTTTTTTTTTTTTTTTTTTTTTTCCTGTATAAAAGCTCAAGTTTTGGCCAGGCGCGGTGGCTCACGCCTGTAATCCCAGCACTTTGGGAGGCCAAGGCAGGCAGATCACCTGAGGTCGGGAGTTCAATACCAGCCTGACCAACATGGAGAAACCCTATCTCTACTAAAAATACAAAGATGAGCCAGGCGTGGTGGCACATGCCTGTAATCCCAGCTACTCAGGAGGCTGAGGCAGGAGAATAGCTTGAACCTGAGAGGTGGAGGTTGTGAGCCGAGATCATGCCATTGCACTCCAGCCTGGGCAACGAGCGAAATTCCCCTTCAAAACAAAAAAAGCTCAAGTTGACAACTGTCTTAGTCCATTCATTCTGCTATAACAAAATACCATAAACTGGGTGGTTTATAAACAGCACTGGTTTACTTCTGACAGTTCTGGAGGCTGGGAAGTCCAAAATCAAGATACTGGCAGACTTGGTGTCTGCCGAGGGCCCATTTCCTAGTTGACATTCTTTAACTATAACCTAACATTGTGGAAAGGACTAACAAACTCCATTAGGTCTCTTTTATAGAGAGGCTCTGCCCTCCTGACCTAATCACCTCCCAAAGGTCCCACCTCTTGATCACATCTTCCTGGGGGTTAGCATTTCAACCTGTGAACTTTGGGGAAGACACTGATGTTCAGAACATAACAAAACACTTAATACAGGGATGGCAATTGTGAAATTTTTATTTTTGTTTTGTTTTTTGGGTTTTTTCTGTGTAATGGTTCTTTGTTTCCTCTCCCTTGAGAATTCTGGAACCAGTGCAACTCAAGAATATTGGGACTTCTGATTAAGACTTAAAGGTACAAGTAGCAGGTTTTTATATCACCATCCTGTGATTTCCTAGTGGAAAAGAAATTTTCGGTACGTACTAGCGGGTTAATATCCTTAATATGAGAAACAGTATTACAAAAAAATTATCACCCCAGTAGAAAATTGAGCAAAGGACAGGAACAGTTTGCTCTCACTCTTGCTTTTCCTTTTTTTTCTGTCTCTCATGGTCACACATATGTGTGGCCAATAAACATGTAAAGAGTTTTCAACCTTAAAACACAGTGGATAGAACATAAATCTTTACTACCATTCCTTCTTGTAGTCCCCTTAAATTTCACTAAAGGGTTAAAAATTCAGTCTAGAAAAGGCAGAAATCTAAGGTGGCAGTAATGAGAACCCAGAAACAGGTTGGTTCTTGCTACAGAATGTCAGAAAGTCTCAGGAACTGGAGGCATCAAGTATCTCAGAAAGTGGGGATGCATGTGGGCCTAAACATCAGATTGGTTGCAAGCCTGTTTAAGAAGTAGTATGATGCTCAGATCTTCTTCCCCCACCCTGCTGGAGACTAAAAGTTTATTCCCTGGACACCCACTAACATAGAATTCTGGCAGCCTGACCTATTCATCCTAAGAAGGAAGACTGGAGGACTCTTCTGAATAAATGATTAACCCAGGAAGGAGGATCTATACATAATTGAGGGTTCCTCATGAAATAATACCTTAAAGCTCTAAGCACTCCCACAGAGCTATATTATAGTGAAACAATAATACTGTAAACATCCAGTGGCAGGAGATGACTTAACTCCTGACATATTATGTAAAATGGAGTACTATTTAAGCATTTGAAATGATGTAAAAGAATATATATAATACCATGGAAAGAGTTTACAGTACTTTAAAACTTTTTTAAAGTATATGTAATATCCTCACATACATATAAAATTCTATGTATAGGATGTTTATCTCAAGGTTATTTAAAATAGTTAAAAATAGGCCAGTCTCAGTGGCTCACACCTGTAATCCCAGCACTTTGAGATATTGAGGTGGGCAGATCACTTGAGGTCAGGAGTTCAAGACCAGCCTGGCCAACATGGCGAAACCCCATCTCTACTAAAAATACAAAAATTAGTCGGGCATGGTGGCATGCGCCTGTAATCCCAGCTACTGAGGCATGAGGATAGCTTGAACCTGGGAAATGGAGGTTGCAGAATTATGAGCCGAGACCACGGCACAGCATTCCAGCCTGGGTGACAGAGCAAGACTCCATCTCAAAAAATAAAATAGTAAAAAATAAAATTAGAAATAGCTTTTTAACAATGATCACTTGGTTAAATGAATTATAATATAGCCACACGTTAGAACACTATGCAGTCATTAAAATTCTGCATTATTAAACCATTGAATGGGATAAGCAAGGGATTCCCTTGCTTGTTTTGTTTTTAGATCCTTATATTTTATTAAAAGAACAGGCAACAGAAAAGTTAAAAAGTCATTAAAAAGTCAGGAAACAACAAATGCTGGAGAGGATGTGGAGAAATAGGAACGCTTTTACACTGCTGGTGGGAGTATAAATTCGTTCAACCATTGTGGAAGACAGTGTGGCGATTCCTCAAGGATCTAGAACTAGAAATACCATTTGACCCAGCGATCCCATTACTGGTTATATACCCAAAGGATTATAAATCATGCTGCTATAAAGATATATGCACACGTATGTTTATTGTGGCACTATTCACAATAGCAAAAGACTTGGAACCAACCCAATGTCCATCAGTGATAGACTGGATTAAGAAAATGTGACACATATACACCATGAATACTATGCAGCCATAAAAAAGGATGAGTTCATGTCCTTTGCAGGGACATGGATGAAGCTGGAAACCATCATTCTCAGCAAACTATCACAAGGGCAGAAAACCAAACACCGCATGTTCTCACTCATAGGTGGGAATTGAACAATGAGAACACTTGAACATAGGGCAGGGAACATCACACACCAGGGCCTGTCGGGGGGTGGGGGGCTAGGGGTGGGATAGCATTAGAAGAAATACCTAATGTAAATGATGATTTGATGGGCGCAGCAAACCAACATGGCTCATGTATACCTGTGTAACCTGCAGGTTGTGCACATGTACCCTAGAACTTAAAGTATTAAGAAAAAAGAACAATGTGTATAATACCCGTTTTATTTTAAATATACATGTATGTACCCATGCACATTATTTTCATCAAACTGTTCTAAATTCACCCAAAGAGGTAGAATTCTGGAAATTTTTAATATTCTTGCATTTTTTTGTATTTTCCATTTTCTACAATGAAGTTTAAGAAAACTATTAAGGAAATTTTCAAAATATACAAAAATATATACAGAATATACAAAAATATATATAAAAATATAAGAGCCAGTAGTATATAAGTATATAACTTATGTACCTCATGCTCAGCTTTAACAATATTAATCATTTTGCCAATCTCATTTCCTCTATTTTTTATTGAGGGGAAGGGAAAGAAGGGCTGGAGTATTTTAAAGTAGATAACCAAACATCACATTATTCCACCTATAAATACTTAAATGTGAATTTCTAACAAGTACCTTGAAAACAACTGTTATGCCATTATCACAACTAATAGAATTAGCTAATTCCTTAATATCTGTTGTCTGATTGCCTCAAGAGTCACTTTTTGAATAAGGATCTAAACAAAGTTCACACGTATGTATGGTTATGTCTCTTGAGTCTCTTATCCCAAACATTTCTGCCTGCCCTTTACCCCACAACACACACTTTTTTTGTGGGGGGGGAAGGGGATGGTCATTGATTTGTTAGATAAATTTTTCCTGAAGAATGATCCACATTGTGTGTTTAGCAGATTGCTTCTTCATAATGTCTTGTTTTTTAATTCCACATATTTCTAGTTAACTGGTCATTAGAGCTAGATGATTGATTACATTCAAATTAGGTTTTTGGGGGCATGAATACTTTTAGGCAGTGGTGTGTGTATCACAAACATAATATTCTTGTTCCACATTAAATTATGCTAAGATTGAGTGGTGGATTGAAGTGATGTCATTCTCACACTCATCCTTTTCAAGTGGTTTTACCAGCCATTGATGGTGCCTAGCTCCAGAGATTGCAAAACCATGGGGTTTTTTTCTAATTCTGTGATTGTTTCTGCATGTATTAGTTGAAATTATTCTATAAAGAACACAGTGAACATTTAGTCTATTTTGTGATAGTTGTGGGGGTTTTTGTTTGTTTTTGAGACAGGGTCTCACTCTGTCACGCAGGCTGGAGTGCAGTGGCAAGATCAGGGCTCACTGCAACCCCTGCCTCCCAGGCTCAAGCAATCCTCCCACCTCAGCCTCCTAAGTAGCTGGGACTACAGGCACATGCCACAGTGCTCACCTATTTTTTTTTTTTTTTTTTTTTACTAATTTTTTTTGCATACAAAAACAATAAACATTTTCTAAAAATACATACAAACAAAAAGATGCGTATCAAACATATTAGGAAGGTTGCACATGGGAAGTCGGGGAATAGAAATGGGGGTGGGAGTTAAAATAAATGAGAGAGGGACTTTATATGGATCAGTGATAATAACTCAATCCTCTATTTGACAAAGAAGAGGGAGAAGGAAGAGGAAGAAAAAGAAAGTGGGATAAATGATCAGAAAGGGAGGAAAATAGAAAAAATTAGAGTATGACTCCAGGGTAGACCTGCTTTGTTGTCATTGAGTTGGTTGGTTGGTTTGTCTGTTGTATTCTTCATGTTTCGCCAAGTTGGCCAGACTGGTCTCGAACTCCTAGCCCGAAGTGATCAACCCGCCTCGCCCCCCAGAGTGCCGGGACGACAGGCGTGAGCCACCACGTCCAGCCCCCACATTGCTTCTGGCCTCCGTGGTAGACCTCCCAGACGGGGCGGCCGGGCAGAGGCGCTCCTCACTTCTACCCAGACACAGGGCGGCCGGGCAGAGGGGCTCCTCACTTCCCAGACGGGGCGGCCGGGCAGAGGCGCTCCTCACTTCCTCCCAGACGGGGCGGCCGGGCAGAGGCGCTCCTCACTTCCCAGACGATGGGTGGCCGGGCAGAGGCGCTCCTCACTTCCCAGACGGGGCGGCCGGGCAGAGGCGCTCCTCACTTCCCAGACGGTGGGTGGCCGGGCAGAGGCGCTCCTCACTTCCCAGACGGGGCGGCCAGGCAGAGGCGCTCCTCACTTCTTCCCGGACGGGGCGGCCGGGCAGAGGCGCTCCTCACTTCTTCCCGGACGGGGCGGCCGGGCAGAGGCGCTCCTCACTTCTTCCTGGACGGGGCGGCCGGGCAGAGGCGCTCCTCACTTCTTCCCGGACGGGGCGGCCGGGCAGAGGCGCTCCTCACTTCTTCCCGGACGGGGCGGCCGGGCAGAGGCGCTCCTCACTTCTTCCCGGACGGGGCGGCCGGGCAGAGGCGCTCCTCACTTCTTCCCGGACGGGGCGGCCGGGCAGAGGCGCTGCTCACTTCCCAGACGGGGTGGCCGGGCAGAGGCGCTCCTCACTTCCCAGACGGGGCGGCCGGGCAGAGGCGCTCCTCACTTCCCAGACGGGGCGGCCGGGCAGAGGCGCTCCTCACTTCCCAGACGATGGGTGGCCGGGCAGAGGCGCTCCTCACTTCTTCCCGGATGGGGCGGCCGGGCAGAGGCGCTCCTCACTTCTTCCCGGACGGGGCGCCCGGGCAGAGGCGCTCCTCATTTCCTCCCGGACGGGGCGGCCGGGCAGAGGCGCTCCTCACTTCCCAGACGGGGTGGCCGGGCAGAGGCGCTCCTCACTTCCCAGACTGTGGGTGGCCGGGCAGAGGCGCTCCTCACTTCCCAGACGATGGGTGGCCGGGCAGAGGCGCTCCTCACTTCTTCCCGGATGGGGCGGCCGGGCAGAGGCGCTCCTCACTTCTTCCCGGACGGGGCGCCCGGGCAGAGGCGCTCCTCACTTCTTCCCGGACGGGGCGCCCGGGCAGAGGCGCTCCTCACTTCTTCCCGGACGGGGCGCCCGGGCAGAGGCGCTCCTCATTTCCTCCCGGACGGGGCGGCCGGGCAGAGGCGCTCCTCACTTCCCAGACGGGGTGGCCGGGCAGAGGCGCTCCTCACTTCCCAGACTGTGGGTGGCCGGGCAGAGGCGCTCCTCACTTCCCAGACGATGGGTGGCCGGGCAGAGGCGCTCCTCACTTCTTCCCGGATGGGGCGGCCGGGCAGAGGCGCTCCTCACTTCTTCCCGGACGGGGCGCCCGGGCAGAGGCGCTCCTCACTTCTTCCCGGACGGGGCGCCCGGGCAGAGGCGCTCCTCACTTCTTCCCGGACGGGGCGGCCGGGCAGAGGCGCTCCTCACTTCTTCCCGGACGGGGCGGCCGGGCAGAGGCGCTCCTCACTTCTTCCCGGACGGGGCGGCCGGGCAGAGGCGCTCCCCACCTTCCAGATGGGGCGGCGGCCGGGCAGGGGCTGCAATCCCAGCACCCTGGCAGGCCAAGGCAGGTGGCCGGGGGGTAGAGGCTGCCGCGAGGCCAGACCACGCCACCGCACTCCAGCCCGGGCAACACCGAGCACTGGGTGAGCGAGACTCCGTCTGTAGTCCCAGTACCTCGGGAGGCCGAGGCGGGCAGAGCACTCGGCGTCAGGAGCTGGCGACCAGCGTGGCCAAGATGGCGAACGCGTGCCTGCATCCAAAGGAGAAAAGGCAGGCAGCGGTGGCGCGCACCGGCAGACCCAGGCAGTCTGCGGCGCAGGCAGCAGCAAGCCGAGTAGATCGTAGCCTGGGCGAGGGAGGGAAGGAAGGAAGGAAGGAAGGGGAAGAAAGGGAAGAAAGGGAAGAAAAAGGGAAGAAAGGGAAGGAAGGAAGCTCACCTATTTCTTAAAAAAAAAAATTGTTTTTTTTTTAAGACAAATTCTTGCTCTGTCACCCAGGCTGGAGTGCAGTGGTGCAATCCCAGCTCACTGCAACCTCTGCCTCCTGTGTTAAAGTGGTTCTCCTGCTTCAGCCTCCAAGTAACTGGGACTATAGGCACAAGCTACCACACCCAGCTAATTTTTGTAGTTTTAGTAGAGACGGAGTTTCACCATGTTGGCCAGGCTTGTCTCAAACTTCTGACCTCAAGTGATCCACCTGCCTCGGCCTCCCAAAGTGTTGGGATTACAGGCATGAGCCACCGCACCCAGCCTATTTCTTCAATTTTTTATAGAGATGAGATTTCTCCATGTTGCCCGGGCTAGTCTCGAACTCCTGGGCTCAAGCAATCCACCCTCCTGGGCCTCCCAAAGTGCTGGGGTTACAGGCATGAGCCACCACACCTGGCCTACTTTATTAGAGTTTTTTAAAATGTTACTTAAAAAAATAAGAAAAGATAAATCCAAAATTGCGTAGAACCATTGAAGCAATCTTAGACATGATCAGATCTAAAATCTTGACTACTATGTAACCGTAGGCAGGTTGTCTTCTGTTAACGTCAATTTCTTTATCTAAATTTAGGGTACCACTACATACCTTGTAGAGTTACCATGAAAATTAGATGAGATTATATATTTAAAATGCTTAGTAGAGTACCTAGTACCTAGCAGGTGTTCAATATACATTCATTCATCAAATATTTATAGGGACCTACTATGTGCAGACACTATTCTAAGAGTTTGGGATAAATTTGTGAACAAAGCAGACAACCCTTGCCTTTATGGTGCAGGCTTGGCAATACAGACAGAGAATAAACATAAGGAAATTATAGGATAATAACTACTAAGGGAAGAAGAAAAAGTAAAGCTGTGCAAGGGGATAGCAAGTGGATAGGGAGTACAGGTTTTTACACAAACCTAGATGGTATAGCCTATTACACACCTAAGCTGTATGGTATAACCTATTCCTCTTAGGCTACAAACCTGTACAACTGTACAACATGTTACCATACTGAATACTGTAGGCAGTTTTAATACAATAATAAGTACTTGTATATCTAAACGTATCTGAACATAGAAAAGGTACAGTAAAAATATGATATAAAAGATAAAAATGGTACACCTGTATAGGGCACTTAACACAAATGGAGCTTGCAAGACTGGAAATTGCTCTGGGTGTGTCAGTGAGTGGTGAGTGAATTTGAAAGCCTAGAACATTACTGTGCATTACTATAGAGTTTATAAACTCTGTGCTCTTAAGCTACACTAAGTTTATTTTTTTAACGTTTCTTTAATATAAATTAACCCTAGCTTACTGTAATTTTTTTACTTTCGAAACTTTTTAATTTTGTTAAATATTTTACTCTTTTGTAATAACACTTAGCTTAAAACACAAGGACATTGTACAGCTGTACAAAATTTTTTTTTTCTTTTTATTTTTTTTTTCTCATTCTGTTGCCTAGGCTGGATTGCAGTGGTGCAATCATGGCTCACTGCAACGTTGACCTCCCAGGGTCAAGTAATCCTTCCACCTCAGTATCCTCAGTAACTGCTAGGACTACAGGCGCAAGCCACCACACCTGGCTAAATTTTTTGTGGAGTTGAGGTCTGAGTTGCTTTTTTACTTTTTAAAATAAGACACAAACATATACATTAGCCTAAGCCTACACAGGGTTAGTCACCAAGACACCCCTAGGCAATACAATACGAATTTTCAGCACCGTTACAGTCTATGGGACCACCTTTATACATGTGGTCCATCATCGACCAAACATCATTATATAATGCCTGACTGTGGTGTTAGAGTGGTTGAGGTAGGCCTCATTTGAAAGATAAAATTTGAGCAAAACCACAACGGATGTGAAAGAGTTAACCAGATAGATATCAGGAAGTACAGTCCATGCAGAGGGAATAGCTAAGGCCTAAGGTTGGAGTGTATCTAGCATGTTCAGAGAATATCCAGGAAGAAAGCAAGAGAAGAGGTCAGAGAAGTAAGAGGGCCAAATGATTTATGGCCTGTGAGACCATTTTAAGGACTGGCTTTTAGTCTTAAATGAAATGGAAAGCTTTTGCAGAAAAGTGACATAATTTGACCTTCATCCTAAAAGATCATTCTGTGAAATGCATCCAGTTTTGGATGAATTGATGGATGGAAAGAGCAATGGATAGATGTGTGACAAAGCAAATATAGCAAAATATTCAGTGTAGATTCTAGGTGGTAAGTGTGTATATGGGTCATCTCTGTGTAATTTTCTGTATGTTTGAAAAATAAGAAAAAGTTGAATAAAAACTATTAAAAACTACAACCCTGATGTCATTATTTAACTCTTCATCATTTTATAGAATAATTTTAACATGTCACTGAAAACTGTCCTGTAAGTGAATCCCACATGCCAAATATCATTTTCTCATTAACTTTCATTACAAAGTAGAATGTATTTCTCTGGAGAGAATCTGGATGATAAAACCTAAGATTAAAATATCTAAGAATGTAAAAGCCTTAAAAATTATATTTTCTGTATAATAAAGTAAATGTCAGTATATAGGCAAAATAAAAAATATAACAGTAAAAAAAATTATCCTGGCTGCTGTGTTTTAGAAATCTAGCAGTCTTGGGCCAGTGTAGTAACAGTGGATATAAGAAGTGGCCTTAATTCTGACTAAATTTTGAAGGATTTCTGATGAATTGGAGGTATGGTGAAAGAGAAAGGGGGAGGCAAGGATAACTCCTTGATGTGGTTTGTGGTGCAAGCAA
This sequence comes from Symphalangus syndactylus, assembly GCF_028878055.3. NCBI lineage: Eukaryota > Metazoa > Chordata > Mammalia > Primates > Hylobatidae > Symphalangus > Symphalangus syndactylus. The sequence continues at coordinate 29,478,902 of NC_072442.2, read as the reverse complement.
CTAAGAAAGATTTGGACAGTTTTGGACTTGTTAGTTTGAAATGTCAATTAGGTATCCAGGGGAAATAAGTAGGCAGTTTGATATACCAGTCTGCACTTAAGGAAAGAAGATTAACTAGAGAGAGAAATGTGGGAGTCATCAGCATGGATGTTATTTAAAGGCATGGGACTGGATCCGAGTATCCACGAGTGTGGATAGGGAAGAGGAGTGAGGAGCGGCAGCCATGGGGCATTTCAACATACAGTGGTTGAAGAAAAAAGGAGACTAAAGCAATTTGGAAAAAATGTCTCGAGGTGGAGGGAGTTTTCAATTGTTTTTGTCAAAGGCTATTATTACCAGTTCTCCCTGTTCCCAAGTTATCCCCTTTCCTACTTGTTTTTGCTAAAACATTAAATTAGAAATTGCCTTAAGAAAACTTAATACTTAAATTATAAGATTTACCATACTTTTGCTTCCCTAATGTATCTAACACTCACGTGCTTCACAAGAGTCTTGAATTCCATATCTCCATGGCTCCCCAGGCTCCAGCCTTTAATCATCCACCATGTGTCCATTCAGCAAAACCCTAAACATACAACGGAGTATACAACGTATAGGAAGCTCGCTCGAAGTCTAGTGGTGATGGTGGGGTGGGGTGTTTCATAAATATATACGAAGTTAAATAATAAAGGAACTAAATTACTAAGATTGTGGAGAGACTTAATAATTATTTTACATGTGTTTAGGAATACCGTATTTTATAATGTAACAAGCCACGGCCCTTGGATAGGTTGTGATCTTTTCCATTGGTGTCATGGTGGCCTAAGATGAGATCACCAATCCCCATTTGTTTGGATTCAAAGGACATTCCTGTAACATGTCTAAGTAGAGCTTAAGACTGTTTGGTCGTCATACTTTTCCTGGCCTGGCTGTTATTTAAAATGTTTACCTTTGGTTTTCTCTTTGATAATGCTGATTATAAGGAAATCATTTGGTTGTTTACTTCTGCTGACTTTAAACATGTAAGTTCTTTTGATTTTAGTAGTGTTTTATCTTGTGAGGGCTGGAATTCTCACCTCTGTCACGCTGTCTAGAAGCTTTCTTTCCCCACTTTTCCAGCCTTGAGAATGGAAGTTATTTTTTAGATCTGGTCACCACTTTGAGGGGGTAGGGGACTGAATTCGTCGAACTCTCCTTAACTTAAAACTTCAAGATATGTTGTCACAGAATTGATGCAGAGTGACCTACATAAAATTATCGTCTCTCCTCAACCACTCAGCTCAGATCATGTCAAAGTTTTTCTTTATCAGATTTTGCGAGGTAAGATTTCTTTATGAAGAAAAAGGTGCTGTCACACTGTAAATGAAATGTTTTGCTTCTCATTTAGACTTTAATCTGATCTTCCCAGGTTTTCTTCTTCTCTAAAGACTTTTTTCGTTTGACCAAAGCATATTTTATAATTTCTATATTTAAATGTTAAAGAGGAAGCTTTTTAGGGTTGCCAAATAGTTCTTGTTTTCAGTGATGAAAGAGAAAGCCCTGTCAAATTCATTAGGCAGTTGAGTGGGCTAATCTAGGTGAATAAGCAGGATGGTTTGTCACAAGTTCACAAAACAGCCTTTAGTTTTCAACGGAATAGGAATATGTGGCATCAGACGACTAAAGTGAAAAGTGACTGTATCCCCTATGGATGACGTCCATCCTGCAAGACAACAGTAGGTGGGCCTGTCTGAGTATTGGCTGGCATACCTGAAGCCAACTCCAGAGAAACAAAATGACCCTTAAAACCAAGGTAGATTGGGAAGACCAATAAACAGAGCCAGCTAAATAATTCTAGACTAGCTCATTAAAGAGCACAGACTTGACTGAGAAAGGATTTGGGCCAACATTATTGACACTTCTTCTGGCCATCAAGTATGTCCGTGAGAATTTTGCCATTACAAGTAGAGAATTGCTTAAACCTGAAACAGCTTTCTTACCTAGTAAGTAAAATACTTTCCCCCTGCCCTAGAATTCATAGAATTAAGAGATTCTTTATAGAGATTGAAAAAGAAATGCCAAAAGGATGAAAACACATAAGCAATTTTTTTTTTTTTTTCAGACAGAGTCTTGCTCTGTCACCCAGGCTGGAGTGCAGTGGTGCGATCTCAGCTCACTGTAAGCTTCGCCTCCCAGGTTCACACCATTCTTCTGCCTCAGCCTCCCGAGTAGCTGGGACTACAGGTGCCCGCCACCATGCCCAGCTAATTTTTTGTATTTTTAATAGAGACAGGGTTTCACCGTATTAGCCAGGATGGTCTTGATCTCCCGACCTCATGATCTTCCTGCCTCGGCCTCCCAAAGTGCTGGGATTACAGGTGTGAGCCACTGCGCTCGGCCACATAAGCAATATTAAAACCAAAAAACTCACCTCCAGGCCAGGCATGGTGATTCATGCCTGTATTCCCAGCGCTTTGGGATGCTGAGGCAGGCAGATCATCTGAGGTCAGGAATTCAAGACCAGCCTGGCCAACATGGCGAAACTCCATCTCTACTTTAAAAAAATACAAAACTTAGCCGGGCATGGTGGCGCTCGCCTGTAGTCTCAGCTACTTGGGAGGCTGAGGCAGGAGAATTGAGTGAACCTGGGAGGTGGAGGCTGCAGGGACCCAAGATCGCGTCACTGCACTCCAGCCTGTTCAGCTCTAAGATTTGTTCATATTCTGTGGTAGGGGAAAATGGGGAAGATATTGGCTCTTTTTGTACTTGTAAAAAATGTGATTTGCTACATTCTATCCAAAAAAGACTCAGCCCATTAGCCGGATATAGTGGTACATGCCGGTAGTTCCCACTTCTCAGGAGGCTGAGATGGGAGCATGGCTTGAGCCAGGAAGGTCGAGGCTTCAGTGAGCTGTGATCATACCACCGCACTCCTGCCTAGGTTACAGAGTGAGACCCTGTCTCAAAAAAAAAAACGAAAAAAGAAAAACGCACACAAAATGGACTCAGCCTTGAGGATGGGACCTTTAGCAGTACTGAATGAAGGCACTAGTCTTCTAAGATGTCACAAATATTTTTAAAGTGATTCATTACCCTCTTGATTCTGAGTGGTAAAGAATACTACTGACAATGTGGGCAAGTTCCTGAATTTTGTTATATCAGTGAAACATCTGTCCTGGGAAAGGCTCCCTGTGGCAATGGAAACTTTTGTTGGAGCAGGCTCCGAGTTGCAGGTTAAGAGTATCAATAGCAGCAGTCCAATAGCGACACTAACTAGCAATCTAAGGTTATTAGTATGGTCTTAACTCGAGTGCCTAAGAAGCCTATCTGTATTTAAACCTACATAATTGTTTAAATTATAGACATTATCTCTAGACTTTGCAAACCTTTGGTGACATTTTATTTTACTGTAGCAAAATTATGGTATTTTGAGGTGGGACTAGATTTTAATAATGTTCATTATGCAGTTGTTTAGGGAACAATTTTAAATCCTCTGCTGATTTCTTCCAAGGTTTTTTTAAAATTATTGGTTGAGTAAAAGGAATTAAATATCTGCAATTAAATCTGTTTGTTATTTCAGGTTTGAAATATCTCCATTCAGCTGGCATTTTACATCGAGACATTAAGCCAGGGAATCTCCTTGTGAACAGCAACTGTGTTCTAAAGGTAGCTTTTCAGTTTATTTAAATACCTGGGAAAAATCAGAATGTCAGGGCAGGTTTAAGAACAACATATTTTTGTGAAAGAAATAAGTTCATTTCCATTACTTTACCAAAAGTTAACCCAGTTTTCTCCATATCACTACTCATAGCCATAGTAATAATTTGTAGTCCTGCCTCATGTTCTTTTCATGATACTTGGCCTATGTTTTGGAAACACTGAAATTGGAATTATAGTGTAACTAGAAAGAAGAATAGAGAAGGTGACTCCTTTACAGATTGTTCCATTATTAAAAGAAGCGCATATCAGAAGAAATATTAGAACAGCAAGCATCTGTGTATATAAGAGAATGAAGTGTGACTTTTAGGAAGACCATCTACATTTTTACACAGCTAACATATCTATATGCTGTTTGACCAAGGTAGCAAAGTAAGAAGTAGAAATGTATTTAAAAGGGATAGTGCTGGCCAGACACTGTGGCTCATGCCTATAATTCCAGCATTTTGGGAGGCTGAGGCGGGCAGATTGCTTGAGCCCAGGAGTTCAAGACCAGCCTGGGCAACGTGGCAAAACCCCATCTCAATAAAAAATTCAAAAATTAGCTAGGTGTGGTTGCACATGACTGTCATTGCAGCTACTCAGAAGGCTGAGATGGGAGGATCGCCTGAGCCAAGAGCGTCAAGGCTGCAGTGAGCTGTGATCACACCACTGCACTTCCACCTAGGTGACAGAGTGAGACCCTGTCTCAAAAAAAAAAAAAAAAAGTGGAAATGCCAAACCAGAAAAGGGTAATATGCACCTATCCAATGTAGTTCCATAATGTATAGTAGCCAATTCTTAATTATTCCTCTGAAGAGGAATTGATTACAGAATTATATTTAGTAGTTCCAAAATTTCAAGTCATCAGTTTCAGTTTTACTTCTCTTCCCTAGTACAGCCATTGTCTTTCATTTAAAAAGGGGCTTGCAAATAGCAAAGTCCACATATTCGTTTTTGCCTACCTCTAATACAGATGTGTATTGGCAGAACTCTTGAATAGAGAGAGGTCCACTATATTTTTCCTTATAATAGAAATTGGAAATAGGGGCCTTTAACTGCTATATTTGAAAAGAAAAATAAATCTTTAAAATGTTACCCACTTTAAAAGTAATCAAGACTGTCATTATTACTTAGGTTGCTGGCGGTTAAACTAAGTAATAAAACCAAGTGTATAAATAAAATTCATTTTTTATTTTAAATGATTTCTCTGAACTGTAGGTCAGTTCTCTTGAAAAGCTGGTGGATTATACTGCTTATGAATGAAAATTCTCCCTTCATTATAGCCTTGAAGAACCCTCACCCTTATTTTAACTCTAGAAAGATGAAAACCTATTTTTCATATTTTCCCTAAAAATAGCTGATGTTGTAATTCAGTCTTTTGTTTCTACAGAGAAGTTAATTGCCACCAAAATCTACTAAAGTATTCCTTCTATAGGTTATTGAGTTTTTCCTGCCACCTTTTCACTTTTTAAAGAGAACTTGCAACCTATCCCCATAATCGTTTTTATTTAAAAAAAAAAATTTAAACCTTATAGTTAAAAATTTTTTTGTCCTATCCATACCTAATCAATCTTATGACAGTTTAAGCCAATTTCTTCTTATTTTGGTTTTTGATTGGAAGACTTCACACAGGATTTTGTGCAGGACCTGTCATGTTTGATGCCATTAACTGCTTGAAGTTCATTTTCCAAATTGTCTGTTATGGTTTTATAACCTTGGACTGTATGAATGGGCAACTAAAGGAAAATGCCATTTATGAATACACAACACACAAATCAGAACAAACAAATTTTGCTCCACTCCTTTGACTCATCTTACAGGCCTACTTTTAAAAAGCCAGAATAGAGTGCTAGGCTACAGACACTAGTTCTTTCTTCTCAAACATACAAATTCATTGAAGATCATTATAACAAAATATTTTTTAAAAATCAGTATCCTTCCATATCGTGAATGTATTTTGTTTCCTATTAAGCACAAGATGGATAATTTTGCTGGAATTTTTTTAGCTATCTGATCATGTAAGCTTCCTATTTTGGACTCAGGTTGTCTTCCAAATTAGTTGCTAAAAATGACGAAATCGTACTGATGTTTTTAATAAGGGATTTGCTTTATAACAGAGGGCATTTTTTTGTTGGATGGGTGGTTGGTAGTTTTTTTTTTTTTCATATAAATACGAGAAAAAAATTATGTTCTTTCCTTTTGTTGGTTTGGTTTTTAAAAATGCCCTCAAGAGTCATGGCCAAGTAATAGAATTTTTAAAATATTATGTGTTATTTTGGCCGGGCACAGTGGCTCACGCCTGTAATCCCAGCACTGGGAGGCCGAGGTGGGCGGATCACTTGAGGCCAGGAACTTGAGACCAGCCCGGCCAACATGGCAAAACCCTGTCTCTACTAAAAATACAAAAATTAGACAGGCGTGGTGGCGCATGCCACTAGTCCCAGCTGCTCAGGAGGCAGAGGCACAAGAATCGCTTGAACCTGAGAGGCAGAGGTTGCAGTGAGCCGGCATCATGTCAGTGCACTTCAGTCTGGGTGACAGAGTGAGACTGTCTCAAAAAAAAAAAAAAAAAAAATATGTATATATATATATATATATATATATATATATATGTTATTTGAACATATTTGATGAACTCGGGCTTTTGTTGTTATGTTGTATGGTTTATCTGAATAGTATGGAAAATTTCCCTGTGTTCTTAAGTTGTAAAGATGGTGGCTTCATACTGATTCATTCCCACATACACATCTGAATTCATTTCATGTAACCAGACATAGTAGATTCAAATCAGAAAGAGGGGATTGCCAAAAATTGGGGGGTAAATTTTGTTTTCTTTAGAACTGGGTTTTCAGATTTTCTTTTTAAGCTGCCAGAACTCCTTTTCAAATAAAATCTTATTTGGGGACTTCAATTTAGAAAACAGATTTAAAATCGTATTTTATCACTTGCAACATTGTGCCTTGTAAAGTTAATCAGTGAGAACACTGGAGCTTAGATGGCCATTACTATCTGATCTCATCCTCGGTGCTCCTGGTTGTTGTGTTTTGATGGCCCAATATCAAGGAAATTTTAATTCCTGAAGATAAGTAGTAGTTGCTGGTGGTGGCATGGCTGCTGTTTATTAATAGCTCACCTTGTAACCCTCAGCATACTTTTCAGTTGAGCAGAAATAGCAAGAAAAGATTTATTTCTAAGTTTGTATAGAAGTTAACCAGTCTTTATTATTTATTGCTGTATCTCCAGATTCTAACATACAGTCTGTAATATAACAAGTACTAACTTAAATATTTATGGCATGAAGAAATGAATGAACCCCGTAGCATTAGTATTCTAGCATATACGACATTTTAACGTATTTATACATTTGAGTGTGAATTTGTATTTTGAATAGATAGGTACATGTGAAGTTTGGATGTAATATTCATGGAATGCCTAAAGTCAGAACTAGATTCAACTGGAGTCAGTTTGAAACCCATTGCTTTAAAGAAATTCATATATATTTCATAAAGACGACAGACACAGTCTCAGCTAAGGAGACCTTCAAGATACACCCCTTTATCTTATGATATCTTCCTCTATAAACTAGTTTTGAAAGTAATTGGTTTTGTGGGGGTTTTTAAATTTTTTTTAAAGATAGGGTCTCAATCTCACTCTGTCTCCCAGGCTGAAGTGCAGTGGCACAGTAATAGCTCACTGTAGCCTCAAACTCCTGGGCTCAAGCAGTCCTCCCACCTCAGCCTCCAGAGTAGCCGGGACTACAGGTGCACACCACCATGCCCAGCTTTTTTTTTTTTTTTTTAATTGTTTGTAGTGTTGAGATCTTGTTATGTTGTCCAGCCTGGTCTTAAACTCCTGATCTCTCAAGCAGTCCTCTCAATCCCCGGGATTACAGGCATGAGCCACTGTACCTGGCCAACAGTTGGTCTCTAAATCAAACCTAGAAGTATGCATTTGGCCAGGTGCAGTAGCTCACGCCTGTTATCCCAGCATGTTGGGAGGCCGAGGCAAGCAGATTGCTTGAACCCAGGAGTTCAAGACCAGCCTGGGCAACATGGCAAAACCTCATCCCTACAAAAAAAAACCCACAAAAATTAGCCAGGTGTGGTAGCACATGCCTGTAGTCCCAGCTACTCAGGAGACTGAGGTGGGAGGAGCCTTAGATTGATCACGCCACTGCACTCCAGCCAGGGAGACAGAGCGAGACCCTGTCTAAAAAAAAATAAAGTCATTTACGTTCACCTAGTTTTTTTGCTTTATCAACTGAAAACAGACATATTTTTATTGATAAAGATGAGAAGAATATTTTTAAGAAGATGACAGATTGTATATTGACATACATATACTATACCTGTATCATTAAAAATGTTTCAGAGTGGCTGGGCACAGTGGCTCACACCTGTAATCCCAGCACTTTGGGAGGCCAAGGCAGGTGGATCACCTGAGGTCAGGAGTTTGAGACCAGCCTAGCCAATATGGTGAAACCCCTTCTCTACTAAATAATACAAAAAAAAAAAAAAATTAGCCAGGCGTGGTGGTAGGCACCTGTAGTCCCAGCTATTCGGGAGGCTGAGGCAGGAGAATCCCTTGAACCCAGGAAGCAGAGGTTGCAGTGAGCTGAGATTGTGCCACTGCACTCCAGCCCGGGTGACAGAGTGAGTGAGACTCAGTCTCAAAAAAAAAAAAAAGGTTCAAAGTTCAGTGCCCTATCAAAATTTTGATGTTTTGTTTTACTCTTTCATTTGTATTTGCTTGACAATGTTTTGATTGCCTTTTCTATCTAGATTTGTGATTTTGGATTGGCCAGAGTGGAAGAATTAGATGAATCCCGTCATATGACTCAGGAAGTTGTTACTCAGTATTATCGGGCTCCAGAAATCCTGATGGGCAGCCGTCATTACAGCAATGCTATTGACATCTGGTCTGTGGGATGTATCTTTGCAGAACTACTAGGACGAAGAATATTGTTTCAGGCACAGAGTCCCATTCAGCAGGTATGATTTCAATTTAAAGCTTTAGTTTCAATTCTATTACAGATTTGAAGGAAAATCCATCTTGCACATGTGTCTTGGGCTTATTCATTATACTGTCTAATTTGCTTTTAGGAAATTCAGGTTCACTTAAAATTCAGAAAGTTATAAAGTTGAAGATTACAAAGAGATTCATTTTGTAACTTATGAGCCTTTAGAGGGAGTATTGAGTGTATTTATTTATTTATTACTATATTTTTTTGAGATGGAATTTTGCTCTTGTTGCCCAGGCTGGAGTGCAATGGTGCCATCTTGGCTCACTGCAACCTCCACCTGCCAGGTTCAAGCAATTCTCCTGCCTCAGCCTCCCAAGTAGCCAGGATTACAGGCACGCTGCACCACACATGGCTAGTTTTTGTATTTTTAGTAGAGACAGGGTTTTGCTGTGTTGACCAGGCTGGTCTTGAACTCCTGACCTCAGGTGATCCACCTGCCTCAGCCTCCCAAAGTGCTGGGATTACAGGCATGAGCCACTGCACCCAGCCTCTTGACTTTATTATATGAACTGATGCATAGCCGTGAGCTCTGCTGTGACAATTTGCAAAGGTATAATCTTCAGTTGTTAGAAGGCCTTTCTTCCTTCTAAGTGAATGGCTATGACTTGAAAATGTATTGGTGACTTAATGTACTTCCACTTTGTGCTTAGAATATAAATTTTTATTGTGTTGATTTCTTGAAATCTGAACATTTAGGAAAATTTCTAACCTTTATTATTGGACTAAAATATCTAAATATGGCAGAGAACATCAGGAGATGATTAAAATCTCTTCAGAGAATCCTTTAGAAGCCATTCATGTTACTTTAATTGTCTTTAAAGCTAATTATTCACTAATACACATATTGACTTGCGATAATTACTGGGTATTTTTTACTAATTTGCTTGCATGAAAATAATGTAGTAACTATGAGCTCAGGCTGTGAAATCAGATTGGTGGGTTCAAATCCTAGCTGCACCACTTATGTTAAATCTTGGGTAAGTTACTTAACCTCTCTGTTCCTTTTTTTCCTCCTCCTTCTTTTTTTTTTTTTTTTTTTTTTCTGGCCCCTAAAACTGTTCTGAGGATTGTTGTACAATGAAGTAGGAAAGCTGAAAATGGGGCCTGGCACATAGTAAGCACTCTGTAAATGTTTGCAATTATGATGGTGGTAGTGTGCCAGGACTCTAGGGATACAGCAGTAAATAAGACAGTGTTGTTCTTAACCTTTGTGAAACTTTCACATGAGACAAAAATAAATATACAAATAAATATGATTCCAAGTAATGGAAGTTCCATAAAGAAAAATGTAGCCAGGTTAGGGATAGACAGTGGTGGCAGAGCAGAGCAGGCACTAAAGGATTCTCTGAGGAGATAACATTTCACCCACATAAAATGAGGCGGTAAGATGCTGGAGAAGTGTTCCAAGAAGAGGGATGACCACCATAACAAAGCCCCTGAGGCAGGAACAAGCATGGCTTGTTGGAGGGATGGTATGTGATGGAAGACGCTGTAGGAGATGAGGTCAGAAAGTGAGAAAGAACCTGGCCATGGTGACATGATAAAGCCTTAAGATTTTATTCTAAGTGTGATAGAAAACTTAAATGAAGGTTTTGACCAAAGGAATATTAAGATTTGATTGATGACATTTTAAAAGATCACACTGACTACTATGTCTTTGTAAATAATTAATGCACTTGACCAGACAGAATTATTTCTTTTATGCTTTTTCTACAAAGAATTTTTACTTAATATGTTAGAAACTATATCTGCTTTTATCAACATTTAAATTTTCCTATGCTATACATTTGAACTGTCTTTTTTAAAGTTTACGTCTTAAAAATTGATTCTGGTGTAAAAAAAATTATGTACATATAATACGTAATCTAATATTGGGTACTTTTGACAATATTCACTTTTCAATTTCTTTAGAAAGTAAAGTTTAACAGACTTAACCTATAAGACTATCATATCTGGACATAAGCTGTCATAAAATGAATGTGACTACTACCTTGCATACAGAAAAGCTTAAGTAAAAAATAATAAGGAAGTATTCAAATCCTATATATGGAACAAGAATCTTGAATTGCTGCTGCGAAAAATATGTGAGGGAAAGTGTGAAGCAACTGGACTGGAGTTCAGATATCTCCTTTGCTAGAGAGATACATAGATCTTCAGTTTGGCAGTCTGACATAGCCACTGCAGGAGAATTCATGTCTGTCTAATTGTTGGTGTGTGTTGGGGTGAGAAATGAAGATCTAAAATAGGAAAAGGCTCTAACTTCTAATGGAAGTCATTATTTCCTGTTGTATTTTCTCTGTATCTTTGAGATTTAATTACCCTAGTACTAGCAGACATCATAAAAGTGTTTCTTATCTATGGATCTGACCCATTTTAGACAACTTTCTGAATGTTTCAATTTGTTTTTATAAGCTAGTCATTTCCTTCAGCCTTTAGTGTGGTTGTTAGAGATCCAAAAGTATCACCTACACACTTTTCCCAAAAAGCTTTGTATAGAGATCTTTACTTCTGTGGAAAGCAAGCTTCTCAAGTATCTCCATTAACCTGTAGGGTGGTGATGCTGATAGCTACCCCATGGTTTACATAAGTGCAGAAACTAGTTCTTTATATTCGGCAAGCCCAGAACCAGGAAAAGAAGTGTTCTGTAGGTAAGAATTTCCCATCCTGGAGGGATCCAAATGAAATGTTATTGCTAATTAGGTTATGAAGTTAGAACAATTGTGACACTACAGAAAATTGGTAAGATAGTTTGCTACCCAAAGACTTGTTTGCAAGAAGACTATTTTATTGGTCTCTTTTATTGTGTCCAGCTAGTTAAATGTGGTCTTATGCGGTGTCATATTTTTCTAAGTGTCACAGTTTTCTGCTAGTGTAAGAGATTTCTAGCATGACTAGAATGTAAAGGATGTGTACTGGCCCAAGCATGGAGAGCTTAGCTTTCATTTCAGGTGTGAATATTTTCAGTATTTATTAAATCACAGGTGTCTGATTTGTGGATTAGCTCCTTGGTGAGCCAAATCCATTTGAAGCGTCAGAATCCATTCATTAACTGTTTGGAAAGAAGAGTCATTAGCCATCAACAGAAGAGGAGTTCAACTCTGCAAAGATCTTAGATGCTATGGTATCAAGAAAACAGGACAGACAGATGCAGACTCCCAAATTGCTCTAGCCTTGGAGTGTCAGGCTTATCAAAACATATTTTCTATATTTCTATCATATAAATAGGAACTTTTAAATAAATAAGTAGGAACTTCTAAATAATAGGATAAATAGGAACTAAATAATAGGATAAATAGGAATAGGATAAATAGAAATAGGATGAATAGGAATAGGATAGATAGGAACTTTTAAATAATAAATAGGAATAATAAATTAACAGGAATTTATTTAAATTCCTTTACATGAGGAATTTGTTTCTTATAAATTCCTAGAAATCTTTTTTAATAGGCCAGAAAGTGAAAGTAGGGACTCCTGTCAGTTAATCTAGAGCTTGTCTTAAGGTTTTTTCCCCCAGATTTGGTCCACATCTCTAAGGCTATGATTTAAGAGTACTGAAAAGTTATTTCCATGAGATTGTTATCTATCTGTATTTTATTTCCTTGTAGTTGGATTTGATCACGGATCTGTTGGGCACACCATCACTGGAAGCAATGAGGACAGCTTGTGAAGGCGCTAAGGCACATATACTCAGGGGTCCTCATAAACAGGTGAGAGGAGGGGGGAATCTTGTTCTGGTAACCATCTGTTTGGGCAAGATTTCCCTTCCAATAGAATAATCTATTAAGGATTTTTAAGCAAATGTATTATCTGTAGGATTTTTTTTTTTTAACATCAAGGTCCTAAAGTAAGAAAATGTTCAATATTTGTCAAACGAAATAAAATCTCATTCCTAATGCCGTAGAAGAAAGTGCGTGTTTTTGTAGCTCCTTTGCTAATAAATGACCCTTGGCTTTGTGTCTCCTGATTTATTGGTGTCTATAGGAAAAATTACTGGAGATGGAGCTTTGACCTCAATGCCATAACCTACTACATGTATATCAAGATGTCCTTTCCAAATACTGAGCCAAAATACCTCATATTTCTTCTTCCAGCCAGGAATGTGAAGCTGTTGCTATCGCACTCTTGCCACTAACACAGAATCAGATGTGAATGTTGTTAGAAAAGAAGTATGAAGATAGATTGCCAGATTTGCACTCATCAGTATTACTTGCATCTAGTCAAGTCACTGCTGAGAAAGACAAGATGGTTTTCTATCTCCACCTGTTGATTTAGCAGCAGTTTTTACAAGCACTTCCTAATCTCCTTTGGACGGAACAGCTTAATGATGTGAAGAGTGAATAAGGGGAATACTTTTCCTAGGAGCAACAAATTAAAACAGAACAGATAAGACTTGAACAGGATGACCCAGCAACAAATTTTCCTGAGTTTTGGTTGCTTTTGAGTTGGACATTTAGATTATCTGATTGATGGTACCAAATGACAGTGAATTTGACACTCCTGCTCTCAAACTGTCAGCCAGACATTTGCAAAGGGAAGGCCTCACCTTCCCTTTGCGGTTCTCTCTTTGTAATTCTAGTGTGACTCCAGAGCTTTTGTTGTCACAGGCATAAAGGGCAATGAGGTAAAGTGTGTTCTCTTCTAAAACCAGCCCAGGCTAGTAAATAGAGATGTATGCTTGTATGTTAAATAGCCCCCTGATGGTTACATCTTTCTGTTGCATTTGGTTTAGAACTGTAAAATAATATGAGGCCCTAACACCCTTAGAAGAGCACAGTAAGTCTTAACCTAGAGGAAAGTTCTATATTATAGAAGGAACTAACAAGATCTATTATGTTCCATTTATTGGCCAGCATCAGGAACATAAAACTAATTTACTAATGCCTCTTGGTAAATGTGTCCTTAGAAGTAGCAAAATAATTGTCCTCTTTCACTGACTTCATTAATTAGTAAATCTTGCCTGGTTCAAGGTAAACAATAATGAAAAGTAAAGAAGATCAGACACCCTTATGCTACCCTTCTGTCTCTAGAGGAGTTTTAACTGTTGTTAATGGTTGCTAGTTAATTAATCATCTGTGTCAAAGAGTTGCTAAACAGCAGCCTGAAGAACAAGGTTTCCTAAGGAGTTTCCTGTCTGCTGTCTAGATAGAACGGCTGGAAAATGTAACCTACTGCACCAAAAGTCACTGTGCACTGCTCTGAGCATTCCTGGCAATTGAGTACTTTTTCTGTGAAAATTTTTAAAATCTGTTAGTTGTAAAAACCTAAGACTTTCCATGAAATAAAAAAGGGTAAATATATTATTTTGTAAAGCAAAAGAAGAGGGAAGGAAAATCCAAAGTTCCACTGTTATTTAACTAAATAGGTTGAGATGTCCAAACAAATCATTTCTTATTTATTTTGCTATTAATTGGCCTCTTAACAGTAATCCCTTTGTTTATCACTGAGTTTAGTGATGACCTTAAGGGAGCACTGTGGTAAAAGTTAGGGGCAGCCCTTTCCAGTCTTGGTGTCCGCATATTTTGATTTTGAAGAGAAGACTGGTGGAGTGAAAACTAGTTAGGGGGCCATTTCTGCTTAAAGGCTAGATGCACTTTGCAGAGACTTTAAAGGCTTTAAACAGCTTTTATCCACTGCTTGAAGTGGTCTCCTTAGGCAGATGTTCATGGTCTGTTAGCACTAATCCAGCTAGATGTGTATAAAGTTATACCAACAATATATAATTGAATGTAAATAAACCTAGCATATTGCCTGCTTCCACTTTTCCTCCAGTGTGGAAATTCAGTTTTTGATGTTTGCTAGTTGATCTTTATCATCGCTGCTCTCAAGAGATGTCAGCAGGTTCTTGAAGCTCTTTACTTAAGCCACCAATCAGATTCTACCTTTTCACTTCCCACTCCCTGCCCACTCACCAACCACATGATGCATATCCTATGTGCCTCTTGTTGGCCTATTAGCAGCTGCTTGAAGGTATCGCCATTCATGTTATAGCTATTTACAGCTGAGGTTGGAAGACACCTACACACAAATATATTTGGGATGTAGCCACCTGGATTTTTTTTTTTTTAAGATTAATTTGGTCTTTGGAATATACAGTATAGCTTATGTTTTTGTACATCATGACTTTTCTGCAAAATGTATAGGGTTTAGCTTAGTGCTCTGCACAGGTATGTACTCAATTTATAACCTCTGGACTGTAGTGATTAAGAGTGTAGTGTCAACTGGGCACGGTGGCTCACGCCTGTAATCCCAGCACTTTGGGAGGTGGAGGCAGGCGGATCACGAGGTCAGGAGATCGAGATCATCCTGGCTAACGTGGTGAAACCTCATCTCTACTAAAAAAAACTCAAAAAAAAAAAAAATTAGCCAGGCGTGGTGGCAGGCACCTGTAGTCCCAGCTACTCGGGAGGCTGAGGCAGGAGAATGGCGTGAACCCAGGAGGCAGAGCTTGCATTGAGCCGAGATCACGCCACTGCACTCCAGCCTGGGCGACAGAGCGAGACTCCGTCTCAAAAAAAAAGTGTAGTGTCAATTTCAGTTTCACCATGTTGCACATGTTTTGAATGGTAAACTGGGAGTTGTACAATACAGTTTTCAGACAGATTGAGTATGAATCCTGGCTTTACTAGTACCTCCCTTTGTGACTTAGGCAGATTATTTAACCTCTGTGTATATCAGTTCATTCATCTGTAAAATGGTGATTAAAAATGGTTTTACCTTATTAAATTGTTACAGTGAGAAAAGAGCTAATGCATGTAAGGAGAACACAGAATAGTGCCTGGCATATACTACACATTTAATAAATATTAACCATTAAAGTTATGACTCAAAAATAGCAGATAAAGCTTGTGACTTTTAAAAAATTATGCATTATCATCAAGTGGGGTTTATCCCAGTAATGCAAGGGTGGTTCACCTGCAGAAAATCTATTAATATTTTATAACAGAAAAATCTATTAATATTTTATAACACCTTAAGCAAGGAAAATCATGTTTATCTCAATTGATGCAGAAAAGGCATTTGATAAGATTCAGTCTTTTTTATGCCTTAACATAAAGGATCTTTACGAAAATCTATAGAAAAATTTGGGGTGAATTTCTTTTAAGCTTACAAACAATACAGTGAAGTATATAACACTTTACATGAAATAAAAATGTGTGCACACAGAAGGAGCCTCTGGCTTTTAGAAAAGACTCCTAGTAATCCTCAGTGATGCTGCTTAGGCCAATTGGGAGGTCTTCATTTGGGGGTCTAACTGGGGCAAGTTCTATCTCACTGCATTTATTTTAAATTACTTAATATAGGAATATTAGATTGACGGTGTTTAAACTCATGAAGAATACTTCTAAAAATTCAATACAAGTTTTTGAGTTTGGACTGAGAAAAACTAAGCTTCTTTCAAGTAGTTTTCATTTAAGTAATTACTCAAAGTTAGACATAAATTATCATTTTTGTTCATAATTTCTAACAATAATTAGAACTTTGCTATGTACTGAACACTTCTTATATACTAGCTCATTAAATTCTCACACTAACACTATAATGTACCATTACTATTCCTTTTTACAGATGGGAAATGGAAAATTAACAGAGGTTAAATAACATGCCTAATGTCATAAGCCAGATCTTAAAATTAGGTTTCTTTAACTCCAAAATCTATGTTCTTAGCTAGTATACACTGCCTGGCACTTACACATTCACAGCAGACTTATTAAAATTTCATTTGTATATATGCAGGTAATCTGTGAGAACATATAAAATAAAATAAAAATTTTACAGCAAGTTATCTGCAACTACCACCCCCAATCCCAGTCTCATCTGGATTAACTTGAGAATATCTTTCCGGATATATATTCACATATTTATATTCATTTGTTTACATATATTTGTATGAATAGAATATGAAACTTTTAAAAACATACAATGGGCCCTTAAGCAATGCAGGGGCTGGGGTGCCAACTCCACCCCCCTAACCCCCTGGCTACAGTTGAAAATCCATGTATAAGTCGATTAACACATTTTGTATGTTTATATGTATTATATACTGTATTCTTAAAATAAGCCAGAGAAAATAAAATGTTATTAAGAAAAATCATAAGGAAGAGAAAATGAATTGACTGTTTGTAGGTGGATCATCATAAAGGTCTTCATCCTCATTGTCTTCATGTTGTGTAGGCTGAGGAGGAAGAGAAAGGAGGGGTGGCAGAGGCGAAAGTGGTGGAGGAGGTGGAAGGAGAGGCAGGCACACTCTATAATTTCTACTGAAAAAAATTCACATATAAGTGGACCCATGCAATTCAAACCTGTGTTGTTCAAGGGTCAACTGGGAGAACCTATTTGACTGTCATCTTAAAGTCACAGGTTAATGTGTCAAATTAATGTATTTGTGTTGGTTGGTTAATATAAATGCATCTATGTGGCATGTTTAGTCAAGACTCTTTCCAGTGAAACTTAGTTTAAACTGGCTTAAGCGAAAAAGGGAACTCTTAAAGGCGCATAACTGAAAAATCTGGAGCTACAGCTGACTTCAGGCCCTGTTGGAATTCAGGTTGTGAGATGATCTTCCATGCCAGGAATCTGACTCTCCTCTGCTCTGCTTTCCTGTGTTTTGGCTTCATTTTCAAACAGGCTTTCCCCAAGTGTTTGCAAAGATGAAGCCAGCAGTCCAGGCCTACATTCTATTACCATAACAATCCTTCTGGAAAGAGCTTCCTAAATAGCTCCAGAAAAAATCTTTGAAAGACTTTTTATTAGGAATGTGTTTGGCTATAAGTAGTAGAAAATTATAGTGGTTTAAGAAATAAGAGAACACTTTTTCCTCATATCAAGAGGTTTCCTCCATAGTCTGGAGCTGATAGAGTAGATTACTTGTGTCAAGGAACCAGCTTTTTCATTTTCTGCCCTGCCATCTTTAGAATGTTGCCTGCATACTATATGGTAACTGGTCACCATATAGCTGTAGCGTGTCCAGAAATCACGTCGATATTCAAAGCAAGAAAATGGAGGAAAGAAGGTGCATTAGCAGTATCTGTTCCCTTAATCGGGAAAGCAAAAGCTTTCCTAGAAGCCTGTTTAGCAAACTCCTGCTCATACGTCATCATCCAGAACTGTGTCATATGTGGCCTCCTAGCTGCAAAACAGGCTAATAAAGTGAGTATTTAGCTTTTCTGTTCTATATAATAAAGTCAGATAAGGAAAAGAGGGTTGAGGGTATATATTGGGTTAGCCATCCCATTGTCTGTCCCTTGCCTATTTCAGACCATGTGTCCATCCTGGAGCTGGTCATGGTGCTCAGGGAGGATATCATTTGATTGGCCAGGCCTGGGTCAGGTGCCCATCCTTAGGAGTTGGGAGATTGCAATCAAGCCTAATCAGACCACTTGGTTTGGGAGTGAAAGGGGGTGGTTCCCTAAAGGTCAGGGAATGCTGAGCAGAATAAAACACTGTGTGATGTTTCAAGTTTATTATCTCTTTTCTACAACTCAAAATCTTGAATGAAGGGAAGTATAGCTGCCACAGCCCACATATCTATTAAAGAAGATAGTTCTTCAACTGACCTGTTGATAGGATTGAAAAGTCTATTGTCAGCACTTAGTCCTCTTGTTCCTCTCTTACAATAAGGTTTAGGTCTTCAGTTTTCCTCAGTTTGTTCCCACCTAGTTGTGTCAGAAATGGATAACAATATTTCTGCTGAAGTGAAGATAGTCCTGTCTCCTGACAGGAACCATATCTTATATTTAACAGACTCTAAGGATCTTAGAGAGTTCATTCAGTTCAAACTTATTTTATAGGTGGGGGTTTATGTCACCCCAGAGTGCTTACTATTGTGTACTCACTGTGCATGCTCACTTAATGTGACTGACTGATCATCACAGCTTCTTTACTGCCAGCTAAGGTCTAAAACTTACATGTAGTTGAATGAAAACTAATAGGAACATCTGCTCAGGACACTTGCACAGTCCAGCTGACTCTGCTGTAGCAACCAGCATGCTGCAGTTAGCTTATGATGACTCTGGCATATCATTTAGGGCCACTCACCCAAGTCCAGAAGCTCATCTTTGCTTCATTTAATTAATCATAGTCATTAATAGAGCACTCTTTATACCCCTTCCTGTCCTCATGATTCAACACTGGCACCTACTCACTCCCACATTGCTAAGTTACTTATAAACTTGCAGAACAAACAGAAAATGGAGCAGTTTATTTTAAAGGAGGAAATTTAACGTGTGAATGTTAGGAGAATTGGCAAAAATATTTCCAAATGAGATGTTTAGGGCATATTTTTTTTTCTTTTGAGACAGGGTCTTGCTCTGTCACCCAGACTAGAGTGCATAGCTCACTGCAGCCTTAACTTTCCGGGCTCAAGCAATCCTCCCACCTCAGCCTCTCAAGTAACTGGGACTACAAGCACATACCACCCTGCCTAGCCTTTTTTATTTTTATTTTTATTTTTTTTATTTTATTTTAAGAGAGAGTGTCTCCCAGCGGGGAATGGTGGCTCATGCCTGTAATTCCAGCACTTTGGGAGGCCAAGGCAGGCAAATCACTTGAGGTCAGGAATTCAAGACCAGCCTGGCCAACGTGGTGAAAGCCTGTCTCTACTAAAAATACAAAGAAAGTTAGCCAGGCGTGGTGGCAGACACCTGTAATCCCAGCTACTCGGGAGGCTGAGGCAGGAGAATTGCTTGAACGTGGGAGGCAGAGGTTGCAGTGAGCCAAGATCACGCCACTGCACTCTAGCCTGGGTGACAGAGTGAGACTCAAACAAAGAGACAGGATCTCTCTAAATTGCCTAGTCTCGACTTCTGGGCTCAAGCAATTCTCCCGCCTTGGCCTCCCAAAGGGTTATGATTACAGGCATGAGCCACCGTACCCAGTCTAGGGCATATTTCTAAGCATTCTTTCTTTTTTTTTTTTTTTTTTTTTTTTTTGCTTATTCAGATTGATTCTATTGCACTTAAGAGAAATGTAAACTTCTTGTTTGTTGCTGATGTCCTGGTCCAAATGGTTTTAACCTAATGGCTGGTGAGTTAGTGGGAAGAAAGTGAACTTAGAAATGCAGTATCTGTAGCACTTCATCTTTCCTGTGGAGCCAATGCTAGAAACTAAAATTTTAATGGTTGTCTTTCTGAAGAACCATTGGTATGAATAAACTGACACAGAAAAGGAGAAAGTATGTAATATGGCTGTTCTAGGCTGAAATGATACTTTTATTGTATTTGTTGAGGTGTCCTTCTATAAAGAAAGGTGAAATTTGGTGGAGGAAGAAATTTAAAATTTCAGGTAGCCTTAACATCACTCATTTTATTTTCTTCAGCCACTCATTCCATACCCAGTTGTCTTTAAAAATTCTGCCTTTTAATTTCTTCTCTATTCTCATTCACTGGCATATAGAACTACTTATTTGCCTGTCTTCTTTGCCCACCAGAGAAGTCTTTTTCATCTTCATTACTTCAATAACTAACCCAGGCCCTGACATTGGGTGGTTGCTAAATGAGTAGCAATGATGTTAGGAGGTAGGGATGTGTGTACTGGTGCAGTTTAACAGATGAGAAAGCCAAAGCTTGAGTGATTTACCTAAGCTAGTAATGGCAAGGATAGGATTCAAACTCATGTCTTCTAGTACTTCTTCCAGTATTCCCTTTGCTAAGCTATGACATATCTTCACCACAAAAATAGTTTGAGTAGTTTCACTTTGAGAGTGGAAGGGAAAGAACTGTTTATGGTGAGACAATTCAATTGTACGAATTGTCTGGAATTTGGCTGCCAACCTGCACAGGCTAGTAAAAAAGAAGACAGCTATTCACAGTAAAAATTTTTCAGCAATATCAAATTACTTCACTTTACACAATAAAAAAAATTCTTGTGTAAAACACATGTAAATTAAGTTATAAGTTAGAGCCTCTCCCCCATCACTCTCCACCTCTCCTTATTTTGACTAATACAGATAATTTCAGAGCTTTATAGACTCACACATTTTTAAACAAGAAATACTTAGGCTGGGCATGGTGGCTTGCACTTGTAATCCTAGCACTTTGGGAGGCCAAGATGGGAGGATCACTTGAGACCAAGGGTTTGAGATCAGCCTGGGCAACACAGGGAGACTCTGTCTCTACAAAAAATTTTTTTTAAAAGTTAGTGAGGGCCAGGTGTGGTGGCTCACACCTGTAATCCCAGCACTTGGGGAGTCCAAGGCAGGCAGATTGCCTGAGCTCGGGAGTTCGAAACCAGCCTGGGCAACAAAGCGAAACCCCGCTCCACTAAAAATACAAAAAAATTAGCCAGGCATGTGGCAGGTGCCTGTAATCCCAGCTACTCTGGAGGCTGAGGCAGGAGAATCGCTTCAACCTGGGAGGTGGAGGTTGCAGTGAGCTGAGATCACACCACTGCACTCCAGCCTGGGTGACAGAGCAAGACTCTGCCTCAAAAAAGAAAAAAAAAAAAAAAAGCCAGCCGTGGTGGCACATGCCCGTAGTCTCAGCTACTCAGAAGTCTCAGGTAGGAGGATCACTTGAGGCTGGGAGTTCAAGGCTGCAGTGAGCTGTGATTGTGCCACTATACTTCAGCCTGGGCAATAGAACAAGACTGTCTCTTAAAAAAAAAAAAAGGAAAAGAGAAATACTTCTCTTTTTATTACCAAGAAATAGCGAGTTGGTCTACAGATACTTGAATGCCAAATATACTGTATGGGTTCTGTGCATACATGTAATTTTTTTATCCAGAGTAATCTTATCAAGACTCACACAAGTCTGGGTGCAGTGGCTCACACCTGTACAAATTCCAGCACTTTGGGAGGCCGAGGAGGGCCAAAGGCTTGAGCTCAAGACTTTTGAGATCAGCCTGGGCACGTCACGAAACCGTGTCTCTAAAAAAATACAAAAATTAGCTGGGTGTGGTGGTGCACGCCTGTAGTCCCAGCTACCTGGGAGGCCAAGGTAGCAAGATCGCTTGAGCCTAGGAGGTGGAGGCTGCAGTGAGCTGAGATCGCACCATTGCACTCCAGCCTGGGTGACAGAGCAAGACCCTGTCTCAAAACAAACAAACAAACAAAAAGACATACAATTTTAGAACTAAAGTAAACTTCAGAAATCAGATGGTCCAACCTCCTCATTTTACACTTGTATCATACCGAGGTTAAGACATGTTGATTTATCTAATTAGTGACAAGACAGAGCTAGAACCTCATCTAATCTTATCTGTATTATACTCTTTGATCCTGAAGAAAACTTATATATAATGAATAATTACCTCCTGATGATTCTGAGGTATCTTCTTGGTGTTGTTTTTGTTTGTTTGTTTTTTGTTTGTTTGTTTGTTTGGATTTTCCTACATGGCTTTTGTTGGAAGGAGGAAGATATATAAAATTCTTGACATTAATAGTTGTCCCAGCGGGATTCTGAGGCTATGACCAAGGTCCAAGGAAACGTTTTAGTGTTCTGCTTCTCCTGTTTCTGGTGTTGTGGAGAGCTTGACCCACATGAGACCTGTTTATATTGCTGTTCTAGCTGCTGTTTCTGGCCTTCCAGTGCTGAAATGGCAGGAGCTTTCCGTGATACTTTGAATTTTCATCTACTGACAAACCAGAAAATACAAGGCACACTACCCACAGGAAATTTATTTAAGAGTTTGCAAGTAAAACTTCTTTCCAGTTTGCTTTGAAAGTAATACAGTGTTGCTGAGATGGTCAAATTCTCCCAAACATAAGCCAGACTGCCTGCCCCCACCACCCCACCCCTGTTTGAAGCTCTGCTCTCTTGTTAATAGACCATTTAATGATGTAGTAACAAAATGTAAATGCCCTGACCCTAAAGTGGTATGATGAGGCAGTGTCTGCAAAAGAGATCAGGACCAGATAAAGATACCACACGTTCACAGATGGCTTTTTAAATTGTTTTTCAAATGAGAGAAACATATGTTTTTAAAACTCTCTTTTTAGTTTTTCCCACAAGTATAATCATAGTGAAGCAGTCTGGGCATTATATAAAACAAGAAGCCCAGGAACTATGAAAGGCTGCTCTAGTCTGAGATTATACCCTAAAAGTTCAAAGTTTTATAGGGAACCCCTGAAGAAACAGAGGATGTAAAAAGGATTTAGAGAAGCTGGGCACAGTGGCGCGTGCCTTTAGTGTCAACTACTTGGGAGGCTGAGGTGGGAGGATCGCTTGAGCCCTGCCTGGGCAATATAACAAGACTCCATTTCTTTAAGAAAAAGAAGCAGCAGCAGCACTTAGAGCTAATGGGAAGAGATCAGATCCAGATGAAATATAGTTTATGGCACTTGAGCCTCTTCACTTTCCAAAGCATAGTGAAGGTCAGGGGTCATTACTCCTACAGTTAGGTTTTCTTTAGGCTAGGCTTTTACTTTTTTGTGTGTTTATAATCTCACTCTGTCACCCAGGCTAGAGTGCAGTGGCATAAGCACGGCTTACTGCAGCCTCGACCTCCCAGGTTCAAGCAATCCTCTCACCTCAGCCTCCTGAGTAGTTGGGACTACTGGCATGTACCACCATGCCAGGCTAATTTTTAAGTTTTTTGTAGCAATGGCATTTCACAGTGTTTCCCAGGGTGGTCTCAAACTCACAGGCTCAAGCAGTCCTTCTGCCTCGGCCTCCCAAAGTGCTGGGATTACAAACGTAAGCCACTGCACCCAGCCTTAGCCTTTGACTTTATTGTTATTTGAGTTGATTTTCATAGGCTTTGACCTACCAAACTTTCTGACCACAGAAAGGTTATAAGTAGACGCCAGGTCTAAAACCCATTAGGAAAATCATTTACCCCACTAAGAGATTAGTTTTTTTTTTTTTTTAAGTGGTATGAAAGTCAAGCCAATAATAATTTGGCCATAAGTCTAGAACTTTCAAAGCTTGAGGAAAAAATTCTCTGCCAAAGGTTATATTAAGCATTGGAAGAAAAGGAGTGTCTAAACATTTTTTGTCACCTTCCTTAATTCTGCCTTTTTTATGTTAGAAAGAATTTACTTGTGTGAGAGACAGAGCAATGATGCCATTTACCTGCTTTGTCCCCTGACGCTTCTAGCAGTGAAATGGAAGCTTTATAAGCTCTATGGCTTCTCAGGTCATTAAAGCCACCTGCCTGCTTCACGGAAGTCAGATATGGCCATGTGGATATGCCTACCACTTATGAAGGCAATTATTGAGTGAGAAATCAATGCTAAAGACAATTCAGATTGAACCACCAAAACCAATGGTGTCCTTTCTTACAGGTTCTGTAAGTTCTTGCATGTCCTTTGGCTCCTTTAGGACTAATATCTCAGCACCTTTATGGTAATGTTGTCATAGACACAGTTCACATGCTTATAGTTGACATGCTTTGCATGTGGCCCAGGTTTTAAAACCTTTCAATCGTTTCTCCCACCCCTAGGCATGTTTGATTATCATTCTTGCCAAAGCATTTAAGGTGTAAGGCTAACTAAAACCCATTTTTGGCCATGCTCCAATCCCACACCGTTTCTATAACCTCAAGCTTCTGTACCTCATTGAGGGTTTGGGGCTTTATTTTGAAGCCTCCCATGTACGCACGATAAATAAATGTGTATGCCTTTTCTCCTATTTAAAAAAAAAAGATGGCTAGCAGGAGTGCCATATTTACAATTCGTTTTCATTTTTTCATAGGCTCTTTTGTGCTTTCCCCTACAGTGGGTAATCATGCAATATAAAAATCTACGGGGATGGACGTGGTGGCTCACGCCTGTAATCCCAGCACTTTGGGAGGCCGAGGCAGGCAGATCACTTGAGGGTCAGGGGTTTGAGACCAGCCTGGCCAACATGGCGAAACCCCATCTCTACTAAAAATACAAAAATTCCTGAGCGTGATGGCACGTGCCTGTAATCCCAGCTACTCGGGAGGCTGACCACAGAAGAATCTCTTGAACCTGGAAGGCGGAGGTTGCAGTGAACCAAGATGGCGCCACTGCACCCTAGCCTGGGTGAGAGAGCGAGAATCCATATAAAATAAAAAAATAAATAATAAATAAATAAATAAAATGCTACAGGAAGTTAGTAACAATTGTTGCTTTTGAAGACTGGTTACTGAAGGGAAAACTCATTCTCCTTGAGTTTAGACACACATTGCCTTTTGAGCTGAGTACTTACCTTATCATAAATTGGCTGTATTCCATAGCTATTTACACAAAGACTCACTTAAATATTTGAATTTTTAATTTTTTCACAGCCATCTCTTCCTGTACTCTATACCCTGTCTAGCCAGGCTACACATGAAGCTGTTCATCTCCTTTGCAGGATGTTGGTCTTTGATCCAGTAAGTAGTGTTTGTTTTTATGTATTTTTAATGAATTACAAGTACATGTGTTCGAGAGAAACAATGTGGTTTTGAATAGATTGGCAATGTAAATAATTACTTTTCAAAACATAAACTTCAATCCCCAGTATCATATGTATCATGCACGCTCATCACATAGAAGTTTGATTATTAACACATAAGAGTCTAAGGGAAGAGATAAGGAGCTGGATCTTATTTAACTCTTATTTCTTATTTATCTCATTATTTGTAAAAGGAGTTTGACACCAAGTTAAATCAAGACAAAATAATTTTTTGTTTGTTTTGAGACAAGGTCTTGCTCTGTCACCCAGGCTGGGGTGCAGAGGTGTGATCTCAGCTCACTATACCCTCAACCTCCCAGGCCCAAGCAGTCCTCCTGCCCGAGCCCCCTGAGTATCTGGGACTACAAGCATGCTCAGCTAATTTCTAAATATTTTGTAGAGAAGAGGTCTCACTATATTGCCCAGGCTGGTTTGAACTCCTGGGCTCAAGTGATCCTTTTGCCTCAGCCTCCCAAAGTGCTGGGATTACAGATGTGAGCCACCACGCCCAGCCAGGACACAAAGTTTTTTAAGATTGTTTGAAAAAAAATCGACCATTATATTGCATAAGGAAATGTTTGCTCTGGGTTGTTGAGATGGAAGCTTTTCCCAATACCCTTTCTGGACTTGACTCTTCTGGAACATACTACAAATTATACTGTAAGTTCAGCTCTTCATTTATTCATCCAAAGAATATTTATTATTCACATCTATGCCAATAACTATTGTCAAAGAAGACTTAAAAATGGAAGCATTTAGAAAAGAAAATTTAACTTGCCAAGAATACAAAGTCACCAAATACAAAAAATACCAGATATTTAAAAGATCAAACAACCACAAAATTACCAGTTATTAAGTTTACATTGGTCCATTTGTAGTGAGAAAGCTGCAACTTTCTCAGAAGATATCAAATTCACAAACCTTCAGACATCAGCACAGCAAAGATTAGGGATAAAAATAATTCTGTTAAGGAGTCCAGGTTTGTGAGAAACAGTCAAGGTTTTTTTTATTTGGGGGACCAGAACCAATTAGGGTGACCCAAATTATTTTTGTAATGTCTCAGGGTACAATTTAGATTGCTTATGTGTTTATTTTGGTGTTTTTTGCTGTTGTTTTCTTTTTTGTTTTTTTACTGTGGTGTATTAGTCTGTTTTCACACTGCTGATAAAGACATACCCAAGTCTGGGCAATTTACAAAAGAAAGAGGTTTAATTGGACTTACAGTTCCACATGGCTGGGGAAGCCTCACAATCATGGTGGGAGGTGAGGAGGAGCAAGTCACGTCTTATATGGATGGCAGCAGGCCAAGAGAGGGAGCTTGTGCAGGGAAATGCCCCTTTTTAATACCGTCAGATCTCATGAGACTTATTCACTATCATGAGAACAGCACAGGAAAGACCTGCCCCCATGGTTCAGTTACCTCCTAGGTCCCTCCCATAGCATGTGGGAATTCAAGATGAGATTTGGGTGGGGACACAGCCAAACCATACCATGTGGTATGTGAAGTGCTTAGTGATACTGTAAGCCTGACAAAGTGGCAGTTCTTGCTCCCACAGTCTCTTTGTGATCAAGTTCCCACCATTAAGGACAATTTCAATCATATAACTTGCTTTATTGAGCTAGTGATTTACTGTCATTCGATATTTTGTGTTATTTGGCAAGTTTATCTACATAGCTAACAGAAGATGTTGATCAATATGTTAAAAAACAAACTCCTTTTATATGGTTAACAAAACTAGAGCTGTGTAAAATTCAGGCTTCAGAGGTAATTTCTGTCTGCCCATAGAGGATTTTATAGAGGGTCTAGGATTGAAATTTACTTTTATGTGTTAGAAATATTTTATTCTCTATTTCTATTTAGATGTGGATCCAAGAACCATGTAACTCACCTCTACCAGGTGTGCATACACTGTTTAGAGCTGTAAGGCATCCTCTTTCTCTGAGATCACATGTTTGGTTTGGTTTGGTTTGGTTTGGTTTTTTTGAGACAGAGTCTTGCTCTGTTGCCCAGGCTGGAGTGCAGCTGCTCAATCTTGGCTCACTGCACCTCCACCTCCCGGGTTCAAGCGATTCTCCTGCCTCAGCCTCTTGAGTAGCTGGGATTACAGGCACGTGCCACCACACCCAGCTAATTTTTATATTTTTAGTAGAGATGGGGTTTCACCATGTTGGTCAGGCTGGTCTCAAACTCCTGACCTCATGATCCACCTGCCTTGGCCTCCCAAAGTGCTGGGATTACAGGCATGAGCCACCGCACCCAGTCTAGAGAGCCCATGTTTATTAATGCTCCCGATCTGCCAGGAAGGTAGTGTTTACAGTCTTTAAGGCTGGAATTTCCTAAGCCATAGAGCAAGTAGTAAGCCCATTTTTCTGGGAGGTCTTTTATACACAAGTTCTACATGTGACATGTAGTCCTTATTCCTTAACAGTGGGATTATCACACTTAATTAAATGAAATTTGTGGTGTAGTTGTAGTTATAAAGATTTATCTAAGGAGAAAGATTTATCTGCTAAGGAAGAGTATATATTCTTATGGAACCTATATAAGTAACTACATAGTCATTTAAAAATAAAGAAATTAGGCTAAGCATAGGGCACAGTGGCTCACACTTGTAATCCCAGCACTTTAGGAGGCTGAGGCGAGAGAATCCCCTGAGCCCAGGAGCTTAAGACCAGCCTGGGCAATTAGGGATTACAAAATTAAAAATTTTAAAAATTAGCTGGGCGTGGTAGCACGTACCTGTAGTTCCAGCTACTCGGGAAGCTGAGGTGGGAGGATGGCTTGAACCCAGGAGGTTAAGGCCAAGGCCACAGTGAGCCATGAGCTCACCATTGTACTCCATCCTGGCAAGGGAGACAGAGCAAAACCCTGCCTCAAAAAGAAAGAATTTATTTAATGCACACTACGTAATAATTAACCGTTTTTATCACTGTGTTATAAACAAAGCCAACAAGTTTGTTACTTTGTTACAAAACTATTTTTAAATTGGCCTGATGCTTTATTAGCTTTTGATCTATATTCAGGATTTTTTTTATTTCCAGTTCTGAGAGTTCAATCAGAACAAGAAACCATTTAAAGAGAGGTTTGTTCTGATTTTAACCTGTTAAATTGAAAGTCAGCAATACATTAAGAAAGAAATGAGGTGTGTGTGTGTGTGTCAGGGTCTCACTGTGTGACCCAGGCTGGAATGCAGTGGCACGATCTCTGCTTACTGCAACCTCCACCTCCTGGGTTCAAGAGATTCTCCTGCCTCAGCCTCCTGAGTAGCTGGGATTACAGATGTGCGCCACCATGCCCAGCTAATTTATTTTTATATTTTTGGTAGAAACAGGATTTTACCATGTTGACAAAGCTGGTCTCGAACTCCTGACCTGCCTCGGCCTCCCAAAGTGCTGGGATTACAGGCGTGAGCCACTTTTTAAATATCCATGAAGAGGCCGGGCGCGGTGGCTCACGCTTGTAATCCCAGCACTTTGGGAGGCCGAGGCGGGCGGATCACGAGGTCAGGAGATCGAGACCACGGTGAAACCCCGTCTCTACTAAAAATATAAAAAAATCAGCCGGGCGTGGTGGCGGGCGCCTGTAGTCCCAGCTACTCGGAGAGGCTGAGGCAGGAGAATGGCGTGAACCCGGGAGGCGGAGCTTGCAGTGAGCCGAGATCGCGCCACTGCACTCCAGCCTGGGCGGCAGAGCAAGACTCCACCTCAAAAAAAAAAAAAAATAAATAAATAAATAAATAAATAAATAAATAAATAAATAAATAAATAAATATCCATGAAGAACAGACCATTGACCATAATTAAATCTGTGTATTTATTTAGTCCATTTAGTCTGAGGTAACTAGTTATTCTTGTTTTGTTGATCTTGGGTTAAGCAGTCTACTGCCATCACATGTCTGCTCCTGGACTGAAATGATGACTCAATTACTTGATTCAGTCTAAGAGGCAGGTGCCTGTGGTGAGATACACATACACAGACAAACACAGACACACACACACACACACACACACACACACACACACACACACACTGAACATCCATAATCTGGAACTTTGAGTGCCAACATGACACCACAAATGACCTGACCTCAGTGACAGGTCACCATCAAAAAGCAGGCATACAACACACCGTTTGTTCAGTATCCCCAAGGGAAAAAAGACCCTCCAGCCTCCTTCAGCTGTGATTCTGTCTTCCCCAAGCATATCCAGATTCCCCCATGCAAATGTGCCCACAAAGGGTAATAAAGTGGCACATCTGCAGGCCAGATGCACCAATGACAGGTTCCCCACAATGTCCCACATGCTGCCAAGACCTATAGGCATTATTTACTGTATTTTTTGCCTATTCTATGCTCTTTGGAATAAAAATATTGTTGAAAATGTCAAAAAGTCCTGCAGATAACCCAGCAGGTAACTGATTTTTTTAAAAAGAGGAAGCATTTATGTTTATAGCACAGAATGCCAAGCTATTGAAGAAACTGGACAGTGGTGTAAGTGTGAAACATCTTACAGACACGTATGTTGTTGGAATGATCACTGTATATAACCTAAAGGAACAGAAGGATAAACCGTTGAAGTTCTGTCCTGAAACTCATGAACAGAAGTTAATGAAAAATAGAAGGAAAGGGAAGCCAAGGGCTCAGAGGGGCCCGGGGTCAGGCACATACACCGTCAGCCTACTTGTTCCTTTGGGTTCAAACAGTGGAACACTATCCCAGTGGAGTCTCCAGGAATAGCTATCAAAGAACTCAGACTTTTTTAGAAAAAAAGAAAAGGAAAAAGTTTACTTGCTAAGAATGCAGGGAAGTCAGACTTCAAAAGAGCTAGATCACCAAATACAAAACATAAACTTATTGAAAGAAAAAAACAAGGTTATCAAGTATAAGTTTGCCTGTTCCTGGTAGATAAACACCCGCTTTCTTCTGTGATTATCTTATCTTGAAAGGTCATGACATGCCTTTTTATATCAGCATAGCAAAAATCAGTGATAAAAGTGTTTTTAGCGAATCCAGGCTTATGAGAAACATTTTAGTATTATTTGGGAACCGGAACAGTTGTTTTTGGTTTATCTGAGAACAAAAGTGGTTTTCATTTTTAAATTGTGTAATGTGAAGAAGTGCTTGGTCATTTTGGAATCAGGGCAAAGTGTGTGTTCCTGTTTTTGTTCTACTTTGTGCTATTGAGTTCATCCTTAAATCTTTAAAATTTACTTTCAGTAATACACATATGTCTACTGAGCTAAAAGAAGGGACAATTTCTTTAATTTTTTCATGGAGTAATGTTAAAAGTTTAGATTTTCAGGCAAACTTAAAACTCATGCAGTAAGTATTCTGATCTAAAGTGACAGAAAATGACTAGGCACAGTAGCTCATGCCTGTAGTCCCAGCACTTCAGGAGGCCAAGACTGGAGGCCAGAAATTCAAGAACACAGTGAGACCCCATCTCTACAAAAAATTTAAAAAATAAAGTGCCAGAAAACAAAAAGCGAGACTAGACTCCTGATATTGAGACTGAGCTCTATCTCAAAACATGGCAGGCAGACCACTGTCTCTGCCTAACTCCAGCAGCTTTTGCCATCGTCTGCTTGGTATTCTAAGAGAATAAAAATTTCAAGCAGCTTTGAAAATTGCCACTGTGAACACATCTTCTGGATGCTGACACATATTTAGAAAATATAGCCTGTTATTTAAAAGGTAAACGTAACCCCTTCAAAGCACTACATAGTTAAATGTCATGATATTTGTGATTTTTGACCCAGCATACATCTATTTCAATGTAGTAACTTCTTAGAATTTTAGAAGAAAGGCACTTCTAAGTGCTTTATAACAGTAGTTGTCCTAAATCATACACTGCCTCTGCTTCTATGTTACCCACCTCTAAATTCAATTATCCCTCTTTGGATGGGATGTACTATAAATTATATATATGCTGTATAAAGCAGTTAGTGTGTCTTTTGAAAGATCCTATGTGGATAGTCATTTTGTCTGTAGTGTTGATGTGCTGGTCTCTAATTTGATTTCAGTCCAAAAGAATATCCGCTAAGGATGCCTTAGCCCACCCCTACCTAGATGAAGGGCGACTACGATATCACACATGTATGTGTAAATGTTGCTTTTCCACCTCTACTGGAAGAGTTTATACCAGTGACTTTGAGCCTGTCACCAATCCCAAATTTGATGACACTTTTGAGAAGAACCTCAGTTCTGTCCGACAGGTTAAAGGTGAGTATCTGTTTTGGCCTTTGGCCAGGCAATATGCCTAGTAACATTTTCCATTAGATGGCCATGAAGAGCTGAGATCTAGATGGTAACCAAAGCTCCCCTCTATGTTTATTTTACAACCTTGCATATAGCTATGTGTCCAGGGCATAACAAAGCATATTTAATACTATATCCAGGGGAAGGTCAGGGAGAGGAATGAATATTTTGTTCTTATTTTCAAAGTTTATTTAGTGAGTATGACTCAAAATATGTTTAATATGTATTCACTCAGTGTCATTTCATTGATTCAAACGTATTGAACTTCTTTATATAACATACAAAGTTCCATAAAGGATAAACATTCACTGAGGGAATTATTCCTTGGATGATGACAAGAGAAGGGAATTTCTGATAGTGTACTCATAAAATTTTGTGGCAGGATCTCCTATTGGGATACAGTGGGAGTAATGACATCCAAAATTCTGAGTGATTTTAGTGTCTACTGCAGGACATTTTACAAGAGAGAGAGTAGTCCCCAAAGTAACCACAAGAAACTATACACCTAGATACCAACTGAGGTCTTTAAGTGATCTTCAAAAAGGCAATAATTGCCAGCAACTTAGAAGAGTTCACCCATAATGCCAAACCTGTGGAGTCTCTCTCAAATTTATAGGCCATTTTACTCTTCCCACGGATGGGATTTCAGTCTGTGTAATGCCACCAGTAGGTTTCTAGCTTATATTTAGCAACAGCTGTCATTTTAGTTTTAGGAAGTTCAGCTGAATTCTGCTTGATAGATGATGTGTGTGTTTGATTTAACTAAACCAGTAGGAAATGCTTTTCAGATGCTGGCTAGAGTTCACTGAGAATTCACTGCTCCCGGGCTTGCAAATTGTCATGGATTGTATGTTTGTTTTCTCCACAGAAATTATTCATCAGTTCATTTTGGAACAGCAGAAAGGAAACAGAGTGCCTCTCTGCATCAACCCTCAGTCTGCTGCTTTTAAGAGCTTTATTAGGTAACTATATGTATGTAATTCAACCTTCTTGTTAGAATTAGAAGGATGCCAGTGTTACTTCATTATTCAGCATATTTCTGGTTTTATTTAGATAACATAGATAAAAGGTGCAACAGAAAGTTTCTGTTATGAGGTTTGGCTTTAGTCAAAAGTGTATTAAAACTGTAAGCCTCTGGGCTGGGCACAGTAGCTCATGCCTGTAATCCCAGCACTTTGGGAAGCTGAGGCAGACAGATCACCTGAGGTCTGGAGTTCAAGACCAACCTGACTAACATGGAGAAACCTTGTTTCTTCTAAAAATACAGAATTAGCTAGGCACGGTGGTGCATGCCTGTAATCTCAGCTACTCAGGAGGCTGAGGCAGGAGAATTGCTTGAACCCGGGAGGCAGAGGTTGCGGTGAGCCGAGATCGCACCATTGCACTCCAGCCTAGGCAACAAGAGCGAAACTCCGTCTCGGAAAAAAAAAAAAAAAAAAAAAAACTGTAAGCATCACATTTTACACTGGTGCCAGTTGACTGCAGTTGCTTTGGCAATTTTTTGCCTAGGTGACCACTGTGCTGCCTCATCACATACATGGCAATCCTACTGCAGCATTAGTATGGTGGCCACCTGTCCTGGAGTTAGACGTGGTCATCTCAGTTCCCACTACCATTCCCACTCCTAGTAATAACTGCAGGCAAGAAAATAATTTTTGTGTGTACAGGTGGACTACTGGTGTAGCCTATTTAGAGGAGAAGTCAAAAGGCTTATGGTAGAGCTATGAACCTACACTGGAAGTTACCAGGCTTCATTCTCCTTCTCTGTCTGTCCTTTCCTTCTCTTGATCTCTTTTTCCTTAACTCCTCATATATTGATCAGGGTCTAGTCAGGAGAAATAAACCACTTCCCTAGAGTATGAATGGGGAAAATTCAGTAATAAGAATTGTTAACTAGGAAAGATGATCAACTGCTAAAAGGCATAAAAGAGGATTCTGAAGGCTGCTGAAGTAGCAAATGCAGAAAGCAGCCACTCCCTGTAGACTGAGGGAGAGTAAACAAGAAAGAAATTAAGAATTTAGAAGAGGTTCCTCCATGTAAGGACCTCTTTGGAGAGGGTATGGCTGCCACAGGAACAGGAACACACAGCATGAGGGTGGTGCGGAAGAGGAAGTGTGCCAGAAGGTGTGGCCAGAACTGGTCCATCAAAGACTGCCTGCCAGGAGAGTTCGGGTGGACCAAAGCTGAGCCTTCCACATGACCAAAAACAAGCACAACAAACCAAGGAAGGGAGACTGCTTCCTGATGCTACAGCCTTGCAAATGCCCTTCCAGCACCCTCTGTTGACACAAGCTAACATTAAGCTAGGTGGCAAAGGGGAACCATGAACAGGGTCTGGCTCCAATATCACAAAGCAGGACAAAGGGTGGATTCGGATACGAGTGGTCACACAGTCTCTATCTTCCCCGCTGCCTTTCTCCTCTCCTTTTTCTCTCTTCCTGCTGCTCTTTCCCTTTAATCATATTAAAGTTGGTTGGATTTGTTGGACCACCATCAAGATTTTATGCTTAAAATTTGCAAAATCGGGTGACTTTCATTTCTTCCATGTATTTTTCTATTGGAAGAAGGAATTAAGTTGCATTTTTACTTATCTGTGGTTTTAAATTACTTTGTTTTACTATTTTCCCCTAAGAGTCAGTGACCCAGTCAGTTAGGCAGTTTAGCAGCTTAGGTGCAAATGATCCTGGGCCTTGGGGAAACAAGGGGTTACACTTTTCCCTCTCAAGTTTATAATCTAATTAGCAACCTTAGACATAGGAAAAAGCCAATAACAGATCTAGATCACCAATGCTAAATGATTACCTATACTTCTCCATTAATACTTGATAAAAGAATGCTTATAAGGCCCATTCAAAATAGGCCACTGTATTTTGAGAGGCTACTTTAAATGGATAATTCTACATCCCTTAAGGTTATTTTCCTGATTGATTATTGAAATTATTACTTGTAATACCTACATTTACTTTACACTTTGAAGCAGGCACTGTGGAAAATACTTCACATCTATTATCATTTATTCATCCCAGTATCCTATGAGGTAAACAGCATTATTCCTTTCCAGATGAGAAGAGATTAAGGCACTTGCTCAGTGCCTTACAACTAGTAAATGACATGTGGTTTTCAAGCCTACATATTAGCCCCTATACCAGATTGCCTCTCCATAGATAACAGGTCCATAAACAAGCAACTTAGAACAAATTCAACTTCAAAGAAACAAATAAAAATTCAGAAGTGGAATTCATTTTTTCAGAGGAAGAGAGGAAAACAGGAAGTAGTGAATTACCCTTTTGTCCATTGTGACATTACAACTAATTTCTCCATCTCTGTTTTCTTCCAGTTCCACTGTTGCTCAGCCATCTGAGATGCCCCCATCTCCTCTGGTGTGGGAGTGATGGTGGAAGATAATGTACTACTGAAGATGTAATGTAGCTTTCCACTGGAGTCTGGGATTTGCAATTCTGGAGGTTAATCATGCTTGTACTGTAATTTTACTAATGAAGTTTTAAATTAACAACCACTACTTGTATGATACGAATAATATTTAGAAATGTTACTAGACTTTTAATCTTGTAAAGTGGTTGTGCTTTTAGAAGAAAAATATTTTACCCAGAGTTGCACATGTTTTATGAATTTAGTGCAGCTGTTATGGCTCACCTCAGAACAAAAGAGAATTGAACCAAATTTGGGAGTTTGGGGTTTTATGTTTTTGTTTTGTTTTTCTTTTCTAAAATGAAGTGAGATTGTTCACACACACACACACACACACACACACAAATGCAAACACAAAGGACAGTCATACAGTTTGATATTTGAGCCATTCCTAAAGATTTGGGGTTTTCTAAAACTAAAGAATCTAGAAACCTTGCCTGCGACCAATCATGGAGCCACGTGAGCTGATCGTGGCTGCACCTGGGGGGAGGGTAGGGAGGAGGGGCATGCCACCTAATGATCAAGCCCTATAATTAGCTTCTCATTAGAGCCGTGATGGTGATGTGTGCTGTCTAAAATCCAATGTTGTGGGTAGAGAGAATGAGTTTGTGACTAGGAGAGACTAAACTTTTGTTTTCCTTACCCAGTATAAATATATATATATATATTTAATCTATTTTTATTAGAAGTTTTTCTGCTCTTTCTTACATAAAAGAACCCCAAGCATGCATCTTTCATGTGTGTAAATAATTCATTTCTGGGTTAATTTCAAAAGAATCCCAATATTGCTGTATAGAAAGAGAACTAGCTTGCACATTTTAGGTCTGTGAAATTTTGTGAGACTTTTCCTGCACTGGACAGTAAAAAAATAATAAAAGACAAAAACAAATTTAAAAAAAAATTTAAGCCACAAAAAAAAGGCACATAGGGAATTATGTCAAATGTGTTTGTGTCCTTAGGCAAAGCTGTGGGAGTCTTGAAATGTCACAGTAGTAAATAACTTATTACTTTTTGACAAGTTCTTTTTTTCTGTTGGAACACTGAATTCTTCTGTGCATATGTACATATGAATACAAATCGAAGGCCTCTACCTCCTGGAGTTATACAACTTGGCTTGTTTACCTCCACATGCTGATGATGACTATTTTTTTTTTTAAGTTCAGTGTGGAGACTTGAAACTTGAATGTCCCTTCCAACTTTTATATTAAAAATAAAAAGACAAGAAAATTGAAGATCATTTTTCACCTGTACAAGGAATACTAATGGATCGTCTTAAAATTGGTCTAGGAAAAAACCTTGGTGTGTGTTATGGACAATTAACTGTTAAAGTTATTGTAAGTTATCTGTATTTAGCAGAGTATTTTCAACTTGAGTGATCTGAGCTGAATTTGAAGACTATTAATAAGTTATGTTTGGAAGTTTTAACTTCAATGAAGTAATTATTTGCTGTGAAAGAAACAAACATTGAATTACTAAACAAAGATGGTGCAATATCTTTGTTTTTTTTTTATGAGGCTCCTGAGAATCAACCCAACTGAAGCATTTCAATTCACTTGAATGAGAAACGTGTTTAGTATCAAAAGAGCCCAAGAAGACACTGGTGTGAAAGGTACAATCTCAGAGGTTGGTCAATTACCGTGGCACACTTTCTGGTCACTTTGTACAATGTAGATTTGAAGTACAGTGGTGAAAACATTAAATGTGACATTTGAAAAAGATGTGTCATCTGTTTTATTTCAATTTATTTCCTTTGTTTTCTCTTCAGTACAGCTTATATCCTGACTTTGCAAAGTTTTGAGACACTCCTATTTATATTTCCACTTTGATCTTTGAGGAAATTGGTTGTTTTTAAAAATCTTCTCAGAAACTTTAGACTGACAAAAACATATTGAAAATTTAGTTAAATCAATATCAAAGACGTGATTTAAATATACACAATATAGAAGTCTTTTTAGACCTTAGAGTCTCTAATCCAGTGGTTTTCAAACTTTTTTTCTTTGAAGCAATATCTTGGAGTCCAGTATATTAAATAAATAAAAGTAGATTGCTCTGTATGAAGCAGACTGGTAAAGGGACTTGACACCTCCCTCCTCTTCACTTCTGCCTCCTGCCCCTAGCAGCCCAAAGGTACTTTCAGCTAAGGAAGAAGTCCCAGCCCAGTGGTGGTGTAATCAAGGCCTGAAACCAGACTGCCTAACTTCAAAATACTTTCCCTGAGGCTAGATAAAGCAACATTACTCTTGAGTTTGTAGGTGGCATGTACTTCTCCCTATCTTTTTTTATTTAGCAAAATGAATGGATTTTTTTTCCTGACATTGAGGCAGTTGACTATTCTAACTCATGTAAATTAATATAAATACATTTATTATTTTATTCATTCAACAAAATTTTGAATACTTAGTATAACAATTACTTGTCAGGAAGCCATATTAATATCACCAATGCTTAGATAAGGAAACCAGTTTCATCACTTACAAGAGAGCATTTTGAGTTAACACATATCATTTTGAAACTAAATTCTGGCCGGGCATGGTGGCTCACACCTGTAATCTCAGCACTTTGGGAGGCTGAGGCGGGCCTCAGCCTCACTTGAAGTCATGAGTTCAAGACCAGCCTGGCCAACATGGTGAAACCCCATCTGTACTAAAAATATAAAAATTAGCGAGGCATGCTGGCAGGTGCCTGTAATCCCAGCTACTCAGGAGGCTACGGCAGGAAAATCGTTTGAACCCAGGAGGTGGAGGTTGCAGTGAGCTGAGATCATGCCAGTGCACTCCAGCCTGGGCAACAGAGCGATATTCTGTCTCAAAAAAAAAAACTAAATTCCTTTACAGATAAGTATTTGAGAAAATATATTGACCTGCTCTTACTGGAACCTACTTAGAATACCAAGGAGGTTTGTTCCTTGTTGCTTTATTTTTGGGAATTGCAAAACTGGAGTTCCCAAAGCCAGTAGAGTCAGTGTGGACAGGTAAGTTAGGGCTATAATCACCTACAATTTGTGTGCAGTTTAAGAACATGTGGAAGATGCAGATCATCTCTTACAATGACTCATAAGGTTTAGAATTTTTGTTTTTTTCTCTCTCTATGGTATGTTATTTAAAATATGACTTTATATTAAAATAAAAAATATATTAATATAATGCAAAATTTGAATTTTGAAATTAAGACAACTTTTAAGATATTTTCAGAAAACAAATTGAGTTTACTATCAACAGAGCCTCACCAAAGGCAGTTCTAAAGGGGACTGACTTTACTTCAAGGAGGTGACGTACTTCAAGAGGAAGAAAAAGAATAACTAAAAGCAGATCTCCAAGAATGGTGAACAAAGAAATTGGTGAACACGTGGGGGAAACTAAGCAAACACAGATTGCATATAATAATAATAATGTCTGGTTGTGGGGATGATAAATTACAGCAGCATTCTTTAAACTGGGGTACAGACACCCCTAAGGATAAATGAAGACTCCAGGAGGTACATGGCACATTGTTTGGGTCTTTTTGAGATAGAGTGTTGCTCTGTCACCCAGGCTGGAGTGCAGTGGCTTGATCATATCTCACTGCAGGCTCAACCTCCTGGGCTCAAGTGAGCCTCCCACCTCAGCCTCCCAAAATGCTGGGATTACAGATGTGAGCCATTCACCCAGCCAAGCACGTATACTTTTAAGAGTCAACTTCACTAACTTTTTTTTTTTTGAGAAGGGTCTCTGTCACCCAGACTGGAGTGTAGTGGCACAATCTCAGCTCACAATCTCCACCTCCCAGGCTCCAGCGATTCTCCTGCCTCAGCCTCCCAAGTAGCTGGGATTACAGGCACACACCATTACCACCCAGCTAATTGTTGTCTTTTTAGTAAAGACAGAGTTCCACCATGTTGGCCAGGCTGGTCTCGAACTCCTGACCTCAAATGATCCACCCAGCTTGGCCTCCGAAAGTGCTGGAATTACGGGCGTGAGCCACCACGCCTGGCCATCTTCACTAATTTTTTTTCCTCCATTCTCTTCCGGAGTTTTATTTTCACATCCCTCTTCATAGTTATTCTCCCGCTTATAAAAGAAAGACGAATTTCTTATACATCTTAGATATTAATGTGGTGCAATATACCTAAGCATAAAAACTTCCTGGGTTGCCAACTAAAGGGACAATTTGAAACAGTTTTTGCTTATAGAGATCTCACCTCTTGCATCTCACTACTGTCAGGTAATCCATCAATCCTGAGAGAAAACCCCTGCAAAGTAAAGCAAAGAGGACACTAGGAAGAAGTACTGGGACTAGCAGTATTTTATTTCATTCAGGCAGCAAATTCATGGCACAGCTGTGTCTGTCTTAAAATTCAGAAGTCAGATGGTTTTTGTGGAAACACGTATAAAATAAATGTAGACCTTTCCCAATAGAACGTAAATCAATTTTGCCTGCGTGGTTTTCCAGTTAGGACTTTCCAGTAGTTTATATGGTAGACGTTTTCCGTAATTAGAATTAGCCTGAATCTACAGCTACAAAGTTTTGGGGAAAATATATTTAAAGCAAAAGATTAAAAATTAACCAAAAATATTGTAGAAATATTGGCGAGGATGTGAAGAAATTGGAATCCTTGTGCATTGCTGCTGAGAATGTGAAATGGTGCAACAACTGTGAAAAATGGTATGCTAGTTCCTCAAAAAAATTAGAAACCAGGCACAGTGGTGTGTGCCTGTAATCCCAGCTATTTGGGAGGCTGAGGCAAGAGGATTGCTTGAGGCTGGGTGCAGTGGCTCATGCCTATAATCCCAGCACTTTGGGAGGCCAAGGCGTGCGGATCACCTGAGATCAGGAGTTCGAGACCACCCTGGCCAAAATGGTGAAAACCCGTCTCTACTAAAAATACAAAAATTAGCCAGGCATGGTCGTGGGTGCCTCTAGTTCCAGCTACTCAGAAGACTGAGGCAGGAGAATCGCTTGAACCCAGGAGGTGGAGGTTGCAGTGATCTGAGATGGTGCCACTGCACTCCAGCCTGGATGACAGAGTGAGACTCTGTCTCAAAAAAAAAAAAAAAAAAAAAAAGGCTAGATAACCAGAAAATATAACAACCACTAAAAAAAAAGTTATTGAGTTCTACTTTGTGTTCAATATCTCTGTGCTGGCCATGGAGATTATCAAAACAATAAAATGTCAAGGTGCCTATGGTTCATGGGGATGGAAATGCAAAGAAATCACAACATGATTTCAGCTCTGCTCTGAGACAGGGTTGACTGCCCTGGAGTACTCAGGGGTGGCAGCTCACCCAAAGCGGGTGAAGTGGTCAGGTAAGCTTCCCCGGAGAGCTGAATTGAGGATAAATTAGAGTTAGCCTGGCAAAGAGAGGTGATCCGATCTGTGCTTTCCGTTACGCTTTTATGACATGCACACCCGTTTTAACACTTGTGCTGGCAAGGCTGTTGACCTTTCTCTTTGTGATTTCTTCCAGGGCTTTTACTCGCGTAAAGCTCTCTTTCCACAAGAGGTCTGATGATTCTGTTTCCTGTTTTTCCATAGTTCGATATATTTTTACATTTAACTCTTTAATCTACCTGGAAATTATTTTGATGATTGGCAGTGGGATGAGACCCTCATGGAAGGATGAAGAGGCAGAAACAGGAAGAAACGTCTTCATTCTGCTACCCTGCTTCCTGAGTCGGTGGCTCTGGGGTTCCCACCAGTCACCTTCTCTCCTCCCTGTGGTGTTTCAGTGATGGGTGAGTGGGAGGGTGTGGCTGCAGCCCTGGGTGATTTGAGGTGATGGTCCAGTAGACCATGTTGGCCTGAAGTAGGAGGGATGCAGAGCAGATTGCTGTGAGGACTTCCAGCATGGGGACTGGACAGAGCAGAGAGAGGTGTATGTGGTACCTCTCCCTGCCCATCGCTGCTACCCAACTGGCTTGGCCTCATTCTCCCTGGGAGGTAGCAGGAAGGCCGGAGTGGGTCATTTTCTTTTCTTCTCTCTCTGCTTTCACTTTCCACCCCCGTCTCTGATGGATGGCACAGACTGAGTCACAGCTAACGGCTTTCTACGGAGCCCTTGGAACTAATGAAGCTGCTAACAAGTGCCTGGGTAAATGAGTTGCCACCCCTGCATCACTCTCCCCCTGCATCTCCCTGTTCTGATGAAGGCCACGGAGCCGGCCACAGGCTGCACAGCAGCTCATGGACACTGGGGATACAGAATGGTAATGAAGGATGGGGCCGGTCATCCTAAGCCAGGAAGGCAGGGTGGGGTCAAACGAGAGGGCAGAGGTAAGCACTGGGGAGAAGCATATGTGGAGAGAGAGTTGGTGAGAATTGTGGAGAAATGGGAGAGGCAGGTGGCAAAGATGTGAGCAAGAAGGAAAAGGCATATGTATCAGGGTGGGGTGGGGTGGATTGATGGTACCCTTCTGTGCCAGGCACTGGGGCACAAAGGTAGGAAGCCCCTGCCTTGTCCTTGAGGACACCTGGTTGCGGCGTTTTTTTGCTTTTTTTTTTTTAAACAGGGTCTAACTCCCATCACCCAAGCAGCTGGAATGCAGTGGTGTGATCTCGGCTCATTGCAGCCTCAACTTTTTGGGCTCAGGTGATCCTCCCACCTCAGCCTCCCAAGTAGCTGGGACTACAGGCACACGCCACCACACCTGGCTAATTTTTTTGTGTTTTTAGTAGAGATGAGGTTCTACTATGTTGCCCAGGCTGGTCTCAAACTCCTGGGCTCAAGTGATCCTCCCACCTTGGCCTCCCAATGTGCTAGGATTACAGACATGAGCCATGGCGTCCAGCCTACCCACTGTTTTAAGTTGTCAAAAAGAAGCCTGTGACACGAGCTTTACTGTTCTCTTTTTACAGTGAGGCTCAGAGAGGCCAGGCAACTCTCCCAAAGTCACACAGCTGAGAAATGCAAGTGGGATTCAAACCTAGAACATCTGACTCCAGAATCCATACCCTTTCCACCACCCCTAGGTTTGTAAGTACGTGTCAAGGAAAGACATGATCAGAAACAACTAAGAACAGATCGGTCTGGGTTGCTCTGATTTTCCCTGTTGGAATTATTTGGTCAGGGATGGGGGTGCCACAAGCTCCTCGTGTCTGGACTTTAGCAAGGTCTGACATCCTGTGGACACGGGGTGATATGTGGGTGAAATGGCTCAACGGCTGGAAGAATTTTTGTTGTTGTTTGTTTGAGGCAGAGTCTTGCTCTGTCGCCTAGGCTGGAGTGCAGCAGCCTGATATTGGCTCACTGCAACCTCTGCCTCCCGGGTTCCAGCGATTCTCCTGCCTTAGGCTCCTGAGTAGCTGGGATTACAGGCGCCCGCCATCATGCCCAACTAATTTTTGTCTTTTTAGTAGAGATAGGGTTTCACCATGTTGGCCAAGCTGGTCTCGAACTCCTGACTCAAGTGATCTGCTCACCTCAGCCTCCCAAAGTGCTGGGATTACAGGCGTGAGCCACCACGCCCGGCCAAGAATTTCTGATTAGATGAGAGGCTGTTTCTAAAGGCAGTCCATGGCTGAAAGTGGGAAGTGGTGGGTTTGCACCACAGGGCTCTGCCTCTGGTCCTGCTGAACTTTTTTTTCCTGATCCTCTCCTCCATATTTATTTCTAATTATCGAAGTAATATATGTCTGCTGTAGAACAACAGAAGCTATAGCTAAGCCAAAAGAAAGAAAAAGCATCCTGATTCTCATCAGCACCACTTGCTGAACAGCCGTTTTCAATTTGCTGTAACTTTGAACGTTTTTAGAATACAATGTTGGGACCCGAAACCCACAACAAATTTTGATAACTCACTGTTCACAGTGAGGGTGCATCCTGCCAGTCTCTTTACTGCAAGCAATAGCAATAAAATGTAGCATGTTATTGGGTGCTCACAATGAGCTGGCAACAGTCCTGAGCTTCTGACAGGCATTATTTCATTCAATCCTCCTAACGCTTTACGGGCACTTTAAAGACCTGTGTTTCACAGAT
The DNA here is from genome assembly GCF_028878055.3 of Symphalangus syndactylus. Classification (NCBI taxonomy): domain Eukaryota; kingdom Metazoa; phylum Chordata; class Mammalia; order Primates; family Hylobatidae; genus Symphalangus; species Symphalangus syndactylus. Next base: position 29,436,246 of record NC_072442.2, on the reverse strand, counting down.
GACAAAACCAAAATTCAGAGATGTAATAATTTCCTCAGGCCACAGAGACTGGTTGAACAATTGAGGCAGGGTTTGAACCAGGTTTTGTCTGATTCTGGAGTGGGGCTCTGAGCGACTATGGGATGCCTCCCTGCAAAGGTGCTTGCAGGTTCACCTGGACCCATCCGCCACTGTCTGCCTTTCCACCCCGCCCTCTAACTGGGAACTGTGCAGGACAGTCCAAATCTCCCCGTTGCTTCTCTTCTGCTTGCACAGTAGCACCTGGGGACATGACTTAGAATATGATCCCACACCAGGCACAAAACCCAAAGACTCTCCTGATCTGTCAGTAGCCACCCATGGGTGCTTACTTTACAATAGGAGGGTGGCTTGCCTAGGAAAAGCAGAAATTTAAGTAACAAACGCTTGTTGAAAACTTACTGTTTTTCAGGTTCTGTTCTAAGCACTTTAGAAATAACTTTTTCTTTTTTTAATGACTTTTTGGCTGACTGCTGTGGCCCACGACTGTAAATCCCAACACTTTGGGAGGGTGAAGCAGGAGGATCACTTGAGGCCAGGAGTTTGAGACCAGCCTGGGCAACACAGTGAGATCCTGTCTCAACAAAAATAAATAAAAATAAAAATTACCCAGGTATAGTGGTGCATGCCTGTAGTCCTAGCAACTAGGGAGGCTGAAGTGGGATGATCGTTTGAGCTCAGGAGTTCAGGGTTACAGTGAGCTATGACTGGGCCACTGCATTCCAGCCTCGCTGATATAGTGAGAGCCTGTCTCAAAAAAAAAAAAAAAAAAAAATTTTTTTTTTTTTTTAGTAACAAAGTTGGCCGGCCATGGTGGCTCGCCTGTAATCCCAACACTTTGGGAGGCCAAGGCAGGTGGATCACGTGTGATCAGGAGTTCGAGGCCAGCCTGGCCAACATGGTGAAACCCCACCTCTACAAAAAATACAAAAATTAGCCAGGCATGGTGGCACACGCCTGTAGTCCCAGCTACTTGGGAGGCTGAGGCAGGAGAATCACTTGAACCAGGGATGCAAAGGTTGCAGTGAGCTGAGATTGCACCACTACACTCCAGCCTGGGTGACAGAACAAGACTCCCTCTCAAAAAAAAAATTAATAATAATAAAGTAGCATAAAGTAAAATTGACTATTTCATTGGTGTACAGCTTTATGAGTTTTAACACATGTATAGATTCCTAGAGCCAACAATGGTGTCTGAATAGTGGACATTCATATACAAAAAGAGAACTTCGACCTAAACATCACAACTTATACAAAAATTAGCTCAAAATGGATCATATATCTAAAAGAAATGTAAAATGATAAAACTTTTAGAGAAAAGTAGGAGAAAATCTTCATGACCTCAGTTTAGGCAAAGAGTTCTTAGGCTGACACTAAAACCATGAGTTACAAAAGAAAACGATTGATAAACTGGACTTCATCATAAATAAAAACTTTTGTTCTATAAAAGACAATGTTAAGCAAATGAAAAAACCAGCTACAGACAGAAAGAAAATAGTTGCAAATGACATACTCAACAAAAGACTTGTATTCAGAATATATAAAGAACTCTTCAAACTCAACAATAAGAAAACAACGCACTCAAAAAAAAAATCAGGAACAGACACTGCACCAGAGAGGATATAAAGATGGCAAATAAGCACATGAATAGATGTTCGACATCATTAGACAATAGGAAAATGCAAATTAAAACCATCATGAGGTGCCACTATCCACATATTAGAATGGGCAATATAAAAAAATATTGACAATCTGAAGTACTGAGGGGGTGCAGAACAATTAGAACTCTTGTCCACTGATGGTGGGAATGCAAAATAACCATCCTGGAAAACACTTTGACATTTCTTTCTAAAGTTAAGCACACAATTACGTATGACCTAGAAAACTCTCTCCAGGGTATTTATCCAAGAGAGATGAATATGCCCACTAATAGCAGCTTTTTTTTTTTTTTTTTGAGACAGAGTCTTGCTCTGTCACCCAGACTGGAGTGCAGTGGCGCGATCTCGGCTCACTACAACCTCCATCTCCCAGGTTCAAGCAATTCTCCTGACTCAGCCTCCCGAGCATCTGGGACTACAGGCATGCACCAGCACGCCCAGCTAATTTTTGTATTTTTAGTAGAGATGGGGTTTCACCATATTGGCCAGGCTGGTCTCGAACTCCTGACCTCATGATGCACCTGCATCAGCCTCCCAATAGCAGCTTTTTTTTTTTTTTTCCAATGTAGCAGCTTTATTCATAGTTGATCTACACTGGAAACAGTCCTAATGTCTTTCAATGGGTGACTGAGTAAACAAACCACATTAATATATTGGGATACTTACTGCTCAGCAATAAAAACGAATGGACTATTGATACATGGAACAAATCTCAAAGGCATTAGGGATGGACAAAGCCTGTCTCAAAAAGTTACACACTGTATTATTCCAGTTGTGTGACATTCCCTAAAAGATGAAACTATAGCGATGGTAGTGGGTACCAAACATTAGGGGTGAGAGGAGGAGTGACTACAGAGGGATAGCTCCGGGAGTCCTTTGGAGGGATACAGTCATTCTGTGTCCTGATTCCACTGGTGGTTCTAGAAATCTTTCTCCATTCAGTTGCCTTTGCACTTTGGTCAAAAATCAATTTGCCATATTTGCATGGGTCTATTACTGTACTTTCTATTCTGTCCCATTGACCTAGCTGTCTGTTATTCTGTCATTTCACCTGTATCACACTTTTTTTTTTTTTTTTTAGACAGGGTCTCCCTCTGTCGCCCAGACTGGCATACAGTGGGTGTGATCTTGGCTCACATCAGCCTCCACCTCCCGGGCTCAAGCAATTCTCATGCCTCAGCCTCCCGAGCAGCTGGGATTACAAACATGTGCCACCACGCCCAGCTAATTTTTGTATTTTTAGTAGAGATGAGATTTCGCCATGTTGCCCAGGCTGGTCTTGAACTCCTGGCCTCAAGTAATACTCCAGCCTCAGCCTCCCAGAGTGCTGGCATTACAGGCATGAGCAACTGCACCTGGTCTTTTTTTTTTTTTTTTAAAGAGACAGGATTGCATGACTGTAATCACAGCTTCTCGGGAGGCTGAGGAAGAATAGCTTGAACCCAGGAGGTGGAGGCTGAAGTGCGGTGATGGCGATCTTGGCTCACTGGTTGCACTTCAGCCCAGGCGACAGTGAGATTCCATGTCAAAAAAAAAAAAGAAAGAAAAGAAAAAACAAACAAAAACAAAATACTAGCCAACTGAACTCAGGAATATATATTTTTTAAATGCTATAATCAGGTGAGATTTATCCTGGCAATACAGGGCTGGTTCAATATTCAAAAATCAATCACAGTAATTCACCATATTAACAGCCTAAAGAATTAAAAGCAAATGATCAGGCCGGGCACAGTGGCTCACACCTGTAATCCCAGCACTTTGGGAGGCTGAGGCGGGCAGATCACCTGAGATCAGGAGTTCTAGACCAGCCTAGCCAACATGGCAAAACCCTCTCTCTACTAAAAATACGAAAGTTAGCTGGCCGTGGTAGCTCATGCCTGTAGTCCCGGACACTCAGGAGGCTGAGGCAGGAGAATCACTTGAACCCAGGAGGCAGAAGTTGCAGTGAGCCGAGGTTGCGCCACTGCACTCTGGCCTCGGTGACAGAGCTAGACTCTGTCCCAAAAGGGAAAAAAAAAAAAAGCAAATGATGATATTGATTGATAGAGAGAAACTATGTGACAAAAATTCAAAATTCACTCACAATTTGAAAAATAATACTCTTAGGCCCAGCTGGGTCACTCAGACCTGTAATCCCAACACTTTGAGAGGCTAAGGCAAGAGGTATTACTTGAAGCCAGGAGTTCAAGACCAGCCTCAGCAACGTAGTAAGACCCTGTCTCTAAAAAATTTTTTTAAAAATTAGCTGGGCATGGTAGTGCCTGTAGTTTCAGCTACTCAGGAGGCTGAGGTGGTGGAATTGCTTAAGCCTAGGAGTTTGAAGTTACTGTGAGCCATGATCACACCACTGTACTCCTGCCTGGGTGGTCTCAAACTCCTGACCCCAAGAGATCCACTCACCTCAGCCTCCCAAAGTGCTGGGATTACAGGCATGAGCCACTGCGCCTGGCCAGCTAATATTTTGTTGAAGATTTTTACATCTGTGTTCATGAGAGATATTGATCTGTAGTTTTTTTCCTTAAAATACCTTTGTTTAGTTTTGGTCTCAGGATAATGTTGGCCTCATAAAATGAACTGGGGAGTATTTTCTCTTGTTCTATTTTCTGGAAGAGATTGTGTAAAATCAGTGTCATTTCTTCTTTTTCTTTTCTTTTTTTTTTTTTCTTTTTTTGAGACAGAGTCGTGCACTGTCACCCAGACTAGAGTGCAATGGTGCAGTCTCGGCTTACTGCAACCTCTGCCTCCCAGGTTCAAGCGATTTTCCTGCCTCAGCCTCCCGAGTAGTTGAGATTACAGGCACCCGCCACCACGTCCAGCTAATTTTTTGTATTTTTAGTAGAGATAGGGGCTCGCCATGTTGGCCAGGCTGGTCTCAAACTCCTGACCTCGTAATCCGCCCACCTCAGCCTCCCAAAGTGCCGGAACTAAAGGCGCCTGCCACCACGCCTGGCTAATTTTTGTATTTTTAGTAGAGATAGGGTTTCGCCGTGTTGGCCAGGCTGGTCTTGAACTTCTGACCTCAGGTGATCCACCTGCCTCAGCCTCCCAAAGTGCTGGGATTACAGGCATGAGCCACTGCGCCCGGCCCTGTTGATCTTTCTCGTTGCCCCAGTGCCCATTCTGGATTTGGGGCTGTCTTGTATCCAGGCTGGGGAATATCAGAGAGAAAATGAGAAACTTGCTTCAGCTCAGTGGATCGCTGACTTCTGGCTCTCTTCTCTTGTTTCCCCACTGTGTTTACTTTCACACTTCTCAGAGAGCTGCCCCGTGCATGTCTGTCCATGTTTCACAGCAGCATTCAGTGGGAGAGACACGGTGGAGGGTGCTTACTCCATCTCATCTGGAACCTAATAGCTTTTTAAACTGTCACAATTACATGAAGTAGGTATTATTGTTATCTATATTTGACAGATGACAAAACTGAGGTTCCTAGAGGATAAGTAACTTTCCCAAGATCACACAGCTAGTCAGTGGCCAACCCAGTCATCCTAGCCCCAGAGTCTGTGGTCTGAGCCGCTAGTTCTGCAGCTTTAGAGGGAGCTGAACACAACAGTTCTGTGGGGTGAGGTATGGGGCTTGTCTGTTGTGGGCAGGGCCTGATATCTCACTCCCTTTAACCTGCATGGTGTATGAAGGAAGAGTGCATAGTGTTTAGGGAATTGCTTTCTTCTTTGACGAAGATCTGGACTGTGGTGGGATAGGAATAGACTTCTACCTTCAAGACATATGCATGTGTGTGTATGTGTGTATACATGCTTATGTGTGTGCCTGTGTGTTAAGCCATGCAGCCATTGAAAGTGAGGATGTGGATCCATTCATTCAGCAAGTATTACTTGAACCCCCACCATGTATCACACATTATTCTAGGCACTGGGGATACATCAGTGAAGAAACAGACAAAAACCTCTGCCCTCATGGAGCCCCCATTCTAGTAGACAGACAATAAACATACAAATAAATAATTACATAGAGTGCTAGAAAGTAGTAAGTCCTAGGGAATAAACAGGGCAGATAATGAGGATTGGGAGTGTTGGGGTAAAGGGCTGGATATATTTATTAACACGAAATGATGTCTGCCATGTACTGCTGAATGCACTTCCCAAGCTGCAATTTCATATGACTCCCTGGTATTCCAGGGGAAACTCATCCAGTAAAGTTCAGCCCTTTATGAAGAATTCCTCTGTGGTCACATTCCAATTCCTGGACCTGCTGCCACCCTCAGAGCTGCATGCTCCTTCTTCAGACTTTCTAAGAATGACTCAGGTCATTGGTGGAGTGAAGCCAAGGTTTCCAAATCAGTTACCTGAAGAGACGGAGATACCATTCATGGAGCTGGAGATCCCTGAAGATTTGGGAATTCAGAAAACAAGCTAAGATAAGGGTGAGCTACTGACTTGACCTTTCTGTGTGTCAGTTTTATATCTGTAAAGCTGGGCTAATGATGGCACATTATGTGTGGTGAAGACTAAGACAATATGTGAGACGTACCTGGAATAGTACTTGGCACAGTGTAAGCACTTGAGAAATGTCGATGTATTATTTTTGCTATTAGGCTGCATTAACTTTAAGCTGACTGAGAGGTATCCATGGGGATATGTCTGGAAACAGTGGACAGTGTGGATCAGAACTCAGCAGAAGAGCAATGACACAGATTTTAGGGGTGGTTAAAATCTTGGGGGTGGATGACAACTCCATGGTGAAAAAGAGAAACAAGAAACAAAAGAGAGCCAAAGATCTCATCTTGGGGAGCACCAGTGTCAAAGGGAAGAAACAGGAAAGCCAGTAAAAAACCACTTTGTGTTTTGTAGTTACAATGGCTGGAAAGAGAAAGAATTATTTTAGTTGTTTCTTGGTTGTTTTTTGTTTCTTGATGGATACTTTTGTTTAAAACTTTTTATGGTACTATTGACCTCTGTCTCCTCATTCTTCCCCACCATGCCCTGCCCCTGGTAACCACTGTTCTACTCTCTGTTTCTTTATATTTAGCTTAAAAAAATCCATGTATAAATGAGACCATGCAGTGTTTTGCTCTCTGTGTGTGGCTTATTTCACTTAGCATAATGCCTCCTAGGTTCATCCATGCAAATAAGTTTAGACATCTCAATGTACAGCATGAGGACTACAGTTAGTAATGTTGTATTGCATGCTGGAAATTTGATAAGAGAGCATTTATGTGCTCTTTTAGATACACACACGCACGGAGCTACGTGAGGTGATGGATATGTTAATTTGCCTGACCCTAGTAGTCATTTCTGTATGTATATGTATATCAAGATATCATGTTGTATACTTTAAATATATACAATAAAAACAAAACAACAAAAACCTCCATTTTTATTGTAAAACAAAACACTGATATAGAAAACCAGGTAAAACAGGTTGGGCACAATGGCTCATGCCTGTAATCTGCACTCTGGGAGGCTGAGGAGGGTGGATCACCTGAGGTCAGGAGTTTGAGACTAGCCTGGCCAACATGGTGAAACCTCGTCTTTACTAAAAATACAAAAATTGGGCGTGGTGGCAGGCACCTGTAATCCCAGCTACTCAGGATGCTGAGATGGGAGAATCACTTGAACCCAGGAGGTGGAGGTTGCAGGGAGCTGAGATCACCCCATTGCAGTCCAGCCTGGGCAACAGAGCAAGACTCTGTCTCAAAAAAACAAAAAAAGGAAAAAAAAAAGAAAAGTATGATGAGGAAGCTGCATTGCTTCTTGTGCTCCTATCCCACTGGCCAGAACGTAGTCATGTGGCCATCCCTAACTAGAAGGCACTTGGTCTCTGTTTTGCTCCATTTTCCCCAACCCTCATGTCATCCAGTCTCTGTCTTCTCTGCCTCCAGACTTACCTGTCCCTTACCACAAGCTTGATGAGTTACAAGATGAACACCCCAAACCCCTGGTCAAGAAATAGAACTTTGCCAGCCCCTCCCCACCCAGAAGTCCCTCTGTGTGCCTCATCCCAATCACAGCCCCACCCTGGCCCCAATCCAAAAGTGACTGCTACTAACCTGACACTTTCAATAATCACTCCTTGTTTCTTTATGGTTTTATCTCCCATGTGCATTTCTATACACTATAGTTTAGTTTTGCTTATTTTAAACTTTCCGATACTTTTTTTTTTTTTTTCGAGATGGAGCCTCACTCTGTCGCCCAGGCTGGAGTGCAGTGGCACGATCTCGGCTCACTGCAACCTCCACCTCCTGCATTCAAGCGATTCTCCTGCCTCAGCCTCCCGAGTAGCTGGGATTACAGGTGCACATCACCATGCCCGGCTAACCTTTGTATTTTTAGTAGAGATGGGGTTTCACCATGTTGGCCGGGCTGCTCTTGAACTCATGACCTCAAGTGATCTGCCCACCTCAGTCTTCCGAAATGCTGGAATTACAGGCATGAGCCACCATGCCTAGCCAAAAATCTGATTCATTTTAAGGTTCTTCTTCTTCCTTATCCTTCGTCTCCTCCACCTCCTCCCAGTCCTCCTACTCCTCTTCTCACCTCAACATCATTAGGTATAAGATTTCTTTTTAAAGGTTTCTTCTAATCTGAAGTCTCCTCTTCTGTCCCTTTCTTTTTCTTACAACTTATCTGTAGAAGAATCTGGGCTGTTTGACCTGTCAAGTTTCCCACAGTCCAGATTTGGATGACTGCATACTCATGATGCAGCTCAGTAAGTTCCTCTGTCCTCTATTTCCGCAAATTGGCAGCTGGATCCAGAGGCATGATCAAATTCAGGGTCGATCCGTTTGGCAAAACTATAGGTGCTGGTGTGTTAACCAGGAGACTCATATTGTCTGGCTGCCTCTCTTTTAATTTATTTATTTATTTATTTTTGGAGATGGAGTCTCATTCTGTTGCCCAGGCTGGAGTGCAGTGGTGTGATCTCAGCTCACTGCAACCTCTGCTTTCTGGGTTCAATCAATCCTCCCACCTCAGCCTCCTGAGTAGTTGGGATTACAAGTGTGCCCCACAATGCTCAGCTAATTTTTTTGTATTTTTAGTGGAGATGAGATTTTGCCATGTTGGCCAGGCTGGTCTTAAACTTCTGGACTCAAGCAATCTGCCCGCCTCAGCCTCCCAAAGTGCTGGGATTACAGGTGTGAGCCACCGTGCCTCACTCTTTTTATTTTTTATTTATTTATTTTTATTTTTTTGTAGAGATGGGGATCTTGCTGTGTTGCCCAGGCTGGTCTCAAACTCATGGCCTCAAGTGATCCTCCCACCTCTGCCTCCCAAAATGCTGGGATTACAGGTGTGAGCCACCATGCCCAGCCATCTCTTTCTTTTGATGACAACAGATATTGATACTCAATGAGTAGATCCATTAATATGCTGGGGAGGGCCAGGGGTGATAAATGGTGATGATTTTCTAATTCTATCCTTTGTCTTTATTGATTGATGGAATAACTTTATAAAGAATAACTTGCCCTCATCTGCTGTCTGGCTATCCAGTTCATATAGGACAGTCAAGATAAATGCTTGATTCCTTCTCTTTGTTTATCCAGTTTTCAAGATAATGAAAAACATTAAAATGAACTCACAATTATATCATCATGAACTCAAGTATTTAAATGTGTTTGACAGGTTTCAACCCATTACATTTCATTTACTATTATTATTATTATTGAGTCAAAATCCTGCTGTCTTGCCCAGGCTGGAGTACAGTGGTGCGATCATGGCTCACTGAAGCCTCAACCTCTCAAGCTCAAGCCATCCTCCCACCTCAGCCTCCTGAGTAGCTGGGACTGCAGGAATGCACATCAAGCCAGTTCTTTCTTTTTTTTTTTTTTTTTTTGAGACGGAGTTTCACTCTTATTGTGCCCAGGCTGGAATGCAGTGGCGTGATCTCGGCTCGTTGCAAACTCCACCTCCCAGGTTCATGCGATTCTCCTGCCTCAGCCTCCCGAGTAGCTGGGATTACAGGCATCCACCACCATGCCCAGCTAATTTTTGTATTTTTAGTAGAAACAGGATTTCACCATGTTGGCCAGGCTAGTCTTCAACTCCTGACCTCAGGTGATCCGCCTGCTTCGGCCTCCCGAAGCACTGGGATTACAGACGTGAGCCACCACAACCGGCCCAAGCCAGCTAAATTGTTAAGGTTTTTGTAGAGATGCGGTCTCACTATTTTGCCCAGGCTGGTCTCAAATTCCTGGGCTCAAGTGATCCTCCTGCCTTGCCTCCCAGAGTTCTAGGATTACAGGCATGAGCCACTGCACCTGGCCCCAATCCATTACAATTATTACCATGATGATGCTCATTAAGTCCATCTTTGGCCAGAGGGAGCTTATTCAGATTGGTTCTTTAGTCCTTTGGACATGCCCACATGCCCGAAGCCTCTTTGTTTTCTGATTTGACAACGTGTTCCAGCCTCACCTTGTGTATTTCCAGTTCCAGAGCTCAGCTCTACCACTTCTCCAAGAAATCCCAGTTCACTCAGTTATTAAAAAAAAAAAAAAAGAAGGAAATCCTGCCATTTGTGACAATATTGATGAACATGTTGGGTTTTAATGCTAATTAAAATAAGCCAGACACAGAAAGACAAATACAATATGATCTCACTTATATGTGGAATCTAAAAAACTCACAAACTCACAGAAGCAAAGAGAGGAACAGTGGTTGTCGGGCTGGATGAGGACGGGGAGATGGGAAGATGTTTGTCAAAGAGTACAAACTTTCAGTTACAAGATGAATAGATTCTGGGAATCACGGTAAAGCATGGGAATTCTGGTAAAGTGTGGTGATTAGAGTTAATACTATTGTATTGTTTACTTGAAATTTGCTAAGAGAGCAGATCGGAAGTGTCCTCACCACACACATACACACAAATAAATGGTAACTGTGTGGTGAAGGATGTGTTCATTTGATTGTAGTAATCATTACATAATGTATACATATATTAAATAATCACATTGTACCCCTTGAATACATACAACTTTTTTTTTGAGACAGAGTCTCGCTCTGTTGCCCAGGCTGGAGTGTGGTGGCACAATCTTGGCTCACTGCAACCTCCACCTCCGGGTTCAAGTGCTTCTCCTGCCTCAGCATCCCAAGTAGCTGGGACTACAGGCATGCACCACCATGGCCGGCTAATTTTTTGTATTTTTAGTACAGATTGAGTCTCACCGTGATGGCCAGTCTGGTCTCAAACTCCTGACCTCAAGTGATCTGCACACCTCAGCCTCCCAAAGTACTGGGATTACAGGCGTGAGCCACCGCACCCAGCTGAATATATGGAATTTTTATTTGTCCATTATTCCTGAATAAAGCTGGAAAAAAAGAAAAAGGAAAAGGAAAGGAAAAAAAGACCAGTCTAGATGCTAGGGATGTTCACTGCCATTGGTTTCAACATCGTTTCTAGGCCTTTTCAATAAACAGAGATTTCCAAATCAAATTCAGGACTGATGGGTGTTTATTTAACCTCTTCTATATTACATCTGTAACCTCTTTCTTCCACATTGTAAATTCTGGTTCTCAAGGACACAGGAGATGAAAGCATTAAATATCCCATTTATTTTAGAATATGCATTTGTTTGATCTGTATTATGCAGAAGTCTCAGAATAACAATACTGACTGCCACCACCAGTTATTACTGAAAACAGTTGGTTTTTATTTTTTTTTTTTTTGCATATGCTACCCCCTTGGTCCCCCTGCCCACTTTTCTCTGGTTTTACTATATATATTGTTAGAGTATCTAACCATTACATAATACACTTTCTTCCTTTTAATCCTCATTTGGTATTAGTTCTATGAAACTAAACTTCATGCTCATCACCAGTCCTTATGACAATGTCTTTCTAGTCATTTTGGTTGTTGGAGGTTTATTCTCTAGTAGATTCCTCAGGAAGGGCTCATGGGCATAATATTCCCTGAGATCTTGCATGCTGATAATAGTTTGGTTATGCATTTGAAGATTAGTAGAGCTAGGTATAAAAATCTTTGGTTCATGTTTTCTTTACTTGAGCATCTCAAATATACTATTCCATTTCCTTCTTGTGTAGAGTATTGCTGTCAAAAAGTCTGATGAGTCTGGGCATGGGGGCTCACACCTTAATCCTACCACTTTAAGAAGTAGAGGTCCCTTCCTTCCTTCCTTCCTTCCTTCCTTCCTTCCTTTCTCTCTCTGTGGCCCAGGCTGCAATCTACTCGGCTCCCTGCTGCCCGCACCGCGGACTGCCTGGGACTGCCAGCGCGCGCCACCGCTGCCTGCTTTTTCTCCTTTGGCTGCAGGCACGCGTTCGCCATCTTGGCGACGCTGGTCGCCAACTCCTGACACCGAGTGCTCTGCCCGCCTCAGCCTCCCGAGGTACTGGGACTGCAGACGGAGTCTCGCTCACCTGGTGCTCGGTGTTACCCGGGCTGGAGTGCGGTGGCGTGGTCTGGCCTCGCGGCAGCCTCCGCCTCCCAGCCGCCTGCCTTGGCCTACCAGGGTGCTGGGATTGCAGCCCCTGCCCGGCCGCCGCCCTGTCTGGGAGGTGGGGAGCATCTCTGCCCGGCCACCCATCGTCTGGGAGGTGAGGAGCGCCTCTGCCCGGCCACCCATCGTCTGGGAGGTGAGGAGCGCCTCTGCCCGGCCACCCATCGTCTGGGAGGTGAGGAGCGCCTCTGCCCGGCCACCCATCGTCTGGGAAGTGAGGAGCGCCTCTGCCCGGCCACCCATCGTCTGGGAAGTGAGGAGCGCCTCTGCCCGGCCACCCATCGTCTGGGAGGTGAGGAGCGCCTCTGCCCGGCCACCCATCGTCTGGGAGGTGAGGAGCGCCTCTGCCCGGCCACCCATCGTCTGGGAGGTGAGGAGCGCCTCTGCCCGGCCACCCATCGTCTGGGAGGTGAGGAGCGCCTCTGCCCGGCCACCCCGTCTGGGAGGTGAGGAGCGCCTCTGCCCGGCCACCCCGTCTGGGAAGTGAGGAGTGCCTCTGCCCAGCCAACCATCGTCTGGGAAGTGGGGAGCGCCTCTGCCCGGCCACCCCGTCTGGGAGGTGAGGAGCGCCTCTGCCCGGCCACCCCGTCTGGGAAGTGAGGAGTGCCTCTGCCCAGCCAACCATCGTCTGGGAAGTGGGGAGCGCCTCTGCCCGGCCACCCATCGTCTGGGAAGTGAGGAGCGCCTCTGCCCGGCCACCCATCGTCTGGGAGGTGAGGAGCGCCTCTGCCCGGCCACCCCGTCTGGGAGGTGAGGAGCGCCTCTGCCCGGCCACCCCGTCTGGGAGGTGAGGAGCGCCTCTGCCCGGCCACCCATCGTCTGGGAGGTGAGGAGCGCCTCTGCCCGGCCACCCATCGTCTGGGAAGTGAGGAGCGCCTCTGCCCGGCCAACCATCGTCTGGGAAGTGGGGAGCGCCTCTGCCCGGCCACCCATTGTCTGGGAAGTGAGGAGCGCCTCTGCCCGGCCACCCATCGTCTGGGAAGTGAGGAGAGCCTCTGCCCGGCCACCCATCGTCTGGGAAGTGAGGAGAGCCTCTGCCCGGCCACCCATCGTCTGGGAAGTGAGGAGAGCCTCTGCCCGGCCACGCATCGTCTGGGAGGTGAGGAGCGCCTCTGCCCAGCCGCCCCGTCCGGGAGGAAGTGAGGAGCGCCTCTGCCCGGCCGCCCCGTCCGGGAAGAAGTGAGGAGCGCCTCTGCCCGGCCACCCATCGTCTGGGAAGTGAGGAGCGCCTCTGCCCGGCTGCCCCGTCTGGGAAGTGAGGAGCGCCTCTGCCCGGCTGCCCCATCCGGGAAGAAGTGAGGAGCGCCTCTGCCCGGCCACCCACCGTCTGGGAAGTGAGGAGCGCCTCTGCCCGACCACCCACCGTCTGGGAACTGAGGAGCACCTCTGCCCGACCACCCATCGTCTGGGAAGTGAGGAGCGCCTCTGCCCGGCCACCTATCGTCTGGGAAGAAGTGAGGAGCGTCTCTGCCTGGCCGCCCCGTCTGGGAGGTCTACCACGGAGGCCAGAAGCAATGTGGGGGCTGGACGTGGTGGCTCATGCCTGTGGTCCCAGCACTCTGGGGGGCGAGGCGGGTTGATCACTTCGGGCTAGGAGTTCGAGACCAGTCTGGCCAACTTGGCGAAACATGAAAAATACAACAGACAAACCAACCAACCAACTCAGTGACAACAAAACAGGTCTACCCTGGAGTCATACTCTAATTTTTTCTATTTTCCTCCCTTTCTGATCCTTTATCCCACTTTCTTTTTCTTCCTCTTCCTTCTCCCTCTTCTTTGTCAAATAGAGGATTGAGTTATTATCACTGATCCATATAAAGTCCCTCTCTTATTTTAACTCCCACCCCCCATTTCTATTCCCCGACTTCCCATGTGCAACCTTCCTAATATGTTTGATACGCATCTTTTTGTTTGTATGTATTTTTAGAAAATGTTTATTGTTTTTGTGTGCAAAAAAAATTAAAAAAAAAAAAAAAAAAGAAGTAGAAGTGAGAGGATAGCTTGAGCCCAAGAACTTGAGACCAGCCTGGGCAACATAGTGAGACTCTATCTCTACAGAAATAAAAGAATAAAACAATATTGTCTGGGTGCGGTGGCTCACACCTATAATCCCAGCACTTTGGGAGGCCAAGGCAGGCAGATCACCTGAGGTCAGGAGTTGAAGACAAGCCTGGCCAACATGGCAAAAGCCCATCTCTACTAAAAATAAAAAAATTAGCCAGGCGCAGTGGCAGGCACCTGTAATCCCAGCTACTCAGGAGGCTGAGGCAGGAGAATCGCTTGAGCCTGGGAGGCAGAGGTTGCAGTGAGGCAAAGTCACCCTACTGCACTCTAGCCTGGGCAACAAAGTGAGACTCTGTCTCAAAAAATAAAATAAAGTCCCTTCCAAGATTGCCAGATTGGAACAGCTCCCAGTGAGATCGATGCAGAAGACGGGTGATTTCTGCATTTCAAACTGAGGTACCTGATTCATCTCACTGGGACTGGTTGGAGAGTGGGTGCAGCACATGGAGGGCGAGCCGAAGCAGGGTAGGGCATTGCCTCACCTGTGAAGTGCAAGGGGTTGGGGGATTTCCCTTTACTAGCCAAGGGAAGCCATGAGTGACTGTACCTGGAGGAACGGTACACTTCTGCCCAAATACTGCACTTTTCCCACAGTCTTTGCAACCAGCAGACCAGGAGATTCCCTCCTGTGCCTCATTTGGCAGGTCCCATGCCCACGGAGCCTTGTTCGCTGCTAGCGCAGCAGTCTGAGATCGACCTGGGATGCTGAAGCTTGGCAGGGGGAGGGGCATCCACCATTGCTGAGGCTAGAGTAGGTGGTTCCATGCTCACGGTGTAAACGAAGGAGCAGGGAAGCTCAAACAGAGCAGAGCCTGCTGCCATTCAACAAGGCCTAATGCCTCTCTAGATTCCACATATCGAGGCAGGGCATATCTGAACAAAAGGCAGCAGACAGCTTCTGCAAACTTAAACGTCCCTGCCTGACAGCTCTGAAGAAAGCAGTGGTTCTCCCAGCATGGCATTCGAGCTCCAATAATGGACACACTGCCTCCTCAAGTGGGTCCCTGACCCCCATGTAGCCTGACTGAGAGACACTTCCCAGTAGGTGCTGACAGACACCCCCTACAGGCGGGTGCCCCTCTGGGACAAAGCTTCCAGAGGAAGGATCAGGCAGCAATACGTGCTGTTCTGCAGCCTCCGCTGGTGATACCCAGGCAAACAGGGTCTGGAGTGGACCTCCAGCAAACTCCAACAGATCTGCAGCTGAGGGGCCTGTCTGTTAGAAGGAAAACTAACAAACAGAAAGGAATAGCATCAACATCAACAAAAAAGACATCCACACCAAAACCCCATCCACAGGTCACCAACATCAAAGACCAAAGGTAGATAAAACCACAAAGATGGGGAGAAACCAGAGCAGAAAGGCTGAAAATTCCAAACACCAGAACACGTCTTCTCCTCCAAAGGAACACAACTCCTCGCCAGCAAAGGACCAAACTGGACGGAGAATGAGTTTGATGAACTCATTCTGTTTGATGAACAGAAGTAGGCTTCAGAAGGTCGGTAATAACAAACTTCTCTGAGCTAAAGGAGCATGTTCTAACCCATCATAAGGAAGCTAAAAACCTTGAAAAATGGTTAGACGAAGGGCTAACTAGAATAACCAGTGTAGAGAAGAGCTTAAAGGACCTGATGGAGCTGAAAACCACAGTACGAGAACTTCATGAAGCACGCACAAGCTTCAATAGCCAATTCAATCAAACGGAAGAAAGGATATCAGTGATTGAAGATCAAATTAATGAAATAAAGTGAGAAGACAAGATTAGAGAAAAAAGAGGGAAAAGAAACGAACAAAGCCTCCAAGAAATATGAGACAATGTGAAAAGACCAAATCTACATTTGATTGGCATACCTGAAAGTGACGGGGAGAATGGAACCAAGTTGGAAAACACCCTTGAGGATATTATCCAGGAGAACTTCCCCAGCCTAGCGAGGCAGGCCAACATTCAAATTCAGGAAATACAGAGACCACCACAAAGATACTCCTTGAGAAGAGCAACCCCAAGACACAGAACTGTCAGATTCACCAAGGTTGAAATGAAGGAGAAAATGTTAAGGGCAGCCAGACAGAAAGGTCGGATTACCCACAAAGGGAAGCCAATCAGGCTAACAGGGGATCTCTCGGCAGAAACCCTACAAGCTAGAAGATAGTGGGGGCCAATATTCAACATTCTTAAAAAGAATTTTCAACCCAGAATTTCATATCCAGCCCAACTAAGCTTCATAAGTGAAGGAGAAATAAAATCCTTTACAGACAAGCAAATGCTCAGAGATACTGTCACCACGAGGCCTGCCTTGCAAGAGCTCCTGAAGGAAGCACTAAATATGGAAAGGAACAACAAGTATCAGCCACTGCAAAACATGCCAAATTGTAAAGACCATCAATGCTATGAAGAAACTGCATCAATTAATGGGCGAAATAACCAGCTAGCATCATAATGACAGAATCAAATTCACACATAGCAATATTAACCTTGAATGTAAATGGGGTAATGCCCCAATTGAAAGACACAGACTGGCAAATTGGATAAAGAGTAAAGACCCATCAGTGTGCTGTATTCAGGAGACCCATCTCACATGCAAAGACACACATAGGCTCAAAATAAAGGGATGGAAGAAGATCTACCAAGCAAATGGAAAGAAAAAAAAAGCAGGGGTTGCAATCCTGGTCTCTGATAAAACAGACTTTAAACCAACAAAGATCAAAAGAGAGAAAGAAGGCCATTACATAATGGTAAAGGGATCAATTCAACAAGAAGAGCTAACTATCCTAAATATATATGCACCCAATACAGAAGCACTCAGATTCATAAAGCAAGTCCTTAGAGACCTACAAAGAGACTTAGACTCCCACACAATAATGGAAACTTTAACATCCCATTGTTAATATTAGACAGATCAATGAGACAGAAAATTAACAAAGATATCCAGGACTTGAACTCAGCTCTGGATCAAGTGGACCTAATAGACATCTACAGAACTCTCCACACCTAATCAACAGAATATACATTCTTCTCAGCACCACATCGCACTTATTCTAAAACTGACCACATAATTGGAAGTAAAACTCTCCTCAGCAAGTGGGCCAAGTAAAACTCTCCTTCCCAAGTGGGCCACCTCCCACTCTTCCCAAGGTAGCTTCATGGTTTGCTTCGTCACTTCCTTCCTGGGCTCAAGTGACCCTCCCACCTTGGTCTACCAGACCACCGGGATTACAGACATGAGCCACTATACCCAGCTCTGATTTTACTCTATAGCACTTATCAGATATATTCCATGCCTACTTATTTATTTATTTGTTTGTTTGAGACAGAGTCTCATTTTGTCACCCAGGCTGGAGTGCAGTGGCACCATCTCAGCTCACTGCAACCTCCGCCTCCCAGGTTCAAGCAATTCTCCTGCCTCAGCCTCCCAAGTAGCTGGGATCACAGGCATGTGCCACCACACTTGGCTAATTTTTGTATTTTTAATAGAGACGAGATTTCACCATGTTGGCCAGTCTGGTCTCGAACTCCTGACCTCAGGTGATCCACCTGCCTCGGCCTCCCAAAGTGCTGGGATTACAGGCATGAGCCACCGCGCCCAGCGTCCTTGCTTATTGATTTATTTTCTATTCTTGTCACTGGAATGTGAGCTCTATGAGGGCAAGGGTTTTGCCTGTTTGTTCACTGCCCTATCCCAGTCCCTAGATGAGTGCCTGGCACACAGCTGGGACTTCATAAATGCTTGTTGAATGAGGATAGAATTACTCTTGCTGTATGACCATCTGCTGTCTGCAGGACCCTGGGCATGAGGAAATGCCTGCAGGTGGAAGGGCAGTGGGCCAGTGCTGCACAGTGCACGATGATCAAAGAGAGGGCTTATGTGTGGGGAGTGGGTACAGGCAGGTGGGTGATGGGGTGCAGAATTCTAAACCTCTAATGATGAATGGCAGAGGACACATCCCCTTGATGAGTGGCCCTGGAGCCCACCGGCTGGGGTCCAGGTCCATGGTCTCCCTGACTTACGGTGGCCTTGCCTGGTGCTCTGAGAATGGGGCCAAGGAAGCCCTAGTGATTCTGTCCCCTACCCTTCAAGGACAAGTTGGAGGCAGGCCCTGGTCTCAAACATCTACAAAAACAATTGTGTCTGAACTTTCTGCCCTCACAGATGTCAGCCCCCCAACCCCCAGACATGTCTCATGACCACTGAGTCATGCATCAGTGATGGATGTGAGTGTATGGATGGATGTAGCCGAGCCCATTGACCGAGGGCTGAGACATACTCCCCACTAATCAACAAGTTAACAAGCTCTCCGATGAGGAGGCAGTGATTAATGAACCACTCGGCTTGCCCTGTAACTGGGGAGTGAAATTGGAGGGTGGGAGTATGATGGATAGGGAGGGCTTGGAGGGATGTGTGAGGCTGGCTCCTGGTCCACACTGAGACTATCTGGGCGCCCATTTACTTTGGCCATAAATGAGGAAGTGACTTCTTCAGAGGTTGTAGCCCAAATTCAGGCCATCCCATGCCCTTTAGCTTCTATAATGTCTCTCCTCTCTTCCCATCTGTCCCTGGATCCCATATTCCCCAAGACATAATGGGGGTTCCAGGGATGTCAGATTCCCTGTGGACATCTCACAGGCTCCATCTCTGTGCCCGGAATCAGTGCACTAGAAACCCCCTATCCCCTCATGGTTAGTGCCGCAGGGTCAGAAGAGCAAACAGGCCCCTACTCTCTGGTATCCTTGTCCCCATTAGCCTGCAGGGTCCTTCTGTAGGCCCTGACCCCTGGGATCACAGATGTACTAACCAGCTCCCACTGCCCCCTCCATCCCAGGGTGAGCACCTGTCATTTGTCTTTCCATGGAGGAGTGGAATTCTTTGATTTCTGCTGTCACCCCTCCAAACAGGACAACAGCTGTCTCTCTGTTTGTGTCTCTGTATCGATGTTCTGGGAACCCCTCAGACTGAGGATACCCCATGATACAGCCATGTCCTTTCTTTGAGACTGGAGTTCTTGAAGGATAGGGCCGTGTCTTGCCCCCTGGATGAGGGGTCCCTAAGAAGAATGATTTTTCTCCTTCCTTCAAAGGTAGGATTTATGTCCCCTTGTCCTGCTGTCCTCTTCCACCTCCATGCTCAGCAGGGCACCCTGGTGTTTCCTGGGGTGGGTGGCCCCATGGGGCCTGATTGGCTGATAAGGAGCCATCTGCAGAGAATGCAGGTGATTGAACCCATAAAAGAGTGACTGAGAGAGCCCTGAACTCTCCCTCTCAGGAGAGCTCTAAAAATAGCACCCACAGCCATCTGTCCTGGGGCTGGAGGGGCTGGCTCAGAACCAGCGGCCTGGACAAGTTGGCCCCTTCAGCCCCCATGGGCTGATGGGACTTCTGGAAGTATTGGAGGTCTGGCCAGGCCAGGGAGAGGAAGCTGGAATGGCTTTATGGAGAGACCTTCCCACAGCCCTCTCTCCTACTGGGCAGGTGGGTTTGAGGGGGTTGGCATTCTGGAGGCCCTTCCCCTACTCAGCCTCTCATAGCGGGTGGTGGGCCCCAGACTTAGGCTTCGGGTCCCTGCTCCCAGGCCTGCCTCCGGCACCACATGGCTACTCCAGGTGCTGAGCCTTTCTGCCCCTCACAATTGAGAGGTCCTCTTCCTGGGGTCTGCCTCACCCTCCTTTTCCTGTTTGAATCATGGGTGACTTTGGCTGCTTCATCAGGGCTTCAGTTTCCTCATCTGGAAAATGGAGATAAACTCAGCTCATTGTTTTGTGATGTCTGAAATTATGTACTACCTGGTGCACAGTAGGTGCTTAATAAACACGAGTCCTTTCCTTCAAAGGATCTGGGCTTCAGAGCCCAGTGGAGACTGCCACGGGCGGGGGACAGTGGCATGTGCTTGGGAAGGCTTGGCATCACTCAGGCCCAGAAGACAGCAGTGCCCTGATTGACACCTGCATGGGGTGGGGACATTGCCTGGGGAGGGGGCTCTATGCCACACATGGCTGGACCAGGGTCTTCGTGTGCCAGGCTGGATACACAGGTAGCTGACTCAACTGCTTCTTGTGGGGGGACTGGCTTCTGCCTCCTCCTGCCTCTTTTCCCAACTCTTTAATGGAGACAGAACATAATGGAGTGTTCAGAAAGGCCTCTCCCCCAGGATATCATAAACTGCAGGCCAGGAGCCAAGGTCAGGTGCTCCCACCCCTGCCTCCAGGAGAAAGACTTTCCCCCAGAGGTCCTGTCACTCCTCAGCCCTTCTCCAAGGTATTACTGAGCAGAGGCTGAAAAGGGTTGTGTTTTGGAAAGAGTGGTCACAGATCCCACAGGCTGGAGGAAATGTGTCCACCCTCCCACCCCCCACTCCCACCATGGACTGGCTAGGGAAGACAGAATCTCATTCCTGGTCCTAGGGGCTGCCCCAGGAGTCTAGATCCAACCACTTCACTTCGTCAGGAGGCCGGACCTGCCCCTGGGGGGCTGTGGGCTGAACACAGGGTTCAGGCTAGATACTCCATCCAGTGGGACCCCAAATCTGAGCATGGCAGCTGCCCCCTGAGCTCCTGTGAGGTGGAGACGTCACACAGTGGCTGAGTGTAAGCTCAGCGATCTGGTGCGGGTGGAAGGAGGAAGAAGGGCGCACCCCCTGCTGGCTGCCCCTCCCCGTGGGACTCCCTTTCCTTTCCAGATGGGGATATAAGCCCCGAAAGGAAAGTCCTGAGCAGAGGAGGCCTCAGCTTGACCTGCCCCAGTGCAGCCCTTGAAACTTTCCTCGCCTTCCACCTCCTGCTCATGTGCTTCACAAGCTGTCGCTGTGAGTGGCTGGGGCTCAAGCACGGTCTGGTACCCGGAAATCCAGGCTGTTTTGTGGGGAAACTGAGGCTGGGATGGTGGAAGCTAGGGGTGAGTGGTGGGAAACTGTATTGGAGGGGGCCATTGGAGGTGGGAAGGAGGCCCGGGAGTCCCGTTGCCAGCACAACCCTCTTTAATCTACCTCCTCTCTGGGCAGCAGCGGGGGTGGGGGTGGGGTTATGTCAAGCAGGGCTTGTGTCCCTCTGACAGATTAGGAAACTGAGGCAGGAGACGGTGCAGTGCCGGAGAACATACGGCAAGCCGGTGGCTGAACCTTGGTCCGCTACCAGCCCCAGGGAGAGCGCCGGAGCGCGGCCCCGACGACAGCCGCAGCCTCCCGCCGTGGAGGGTCGAGGCTCGAATGACCCACACCCCAGTGTCGCCTTCCCAGGTGGTGTCGGTGCGCAAGTCGTGGCCTACCATGGCCACAGTGCTTTTGGCCCTGCTCGTCTACCTGGGGGCGCTGGTCGACGCCTACCCCATCAAACCCGAGGCTCCTGGCGAAGACGCCTTCCTGGAGGCGCTGAGCCGCTGCTACGCCTATCCGTGCCACTGCCTCAACCTGGTCACTCGGCCGTCCTGAGCGCAGGCGCGGGGCGGGCGGAGCGGGACCCCTGGGGCTCTCCCCCTGCGGCCCCGCTCCATCGGGGGCGTGGCTAGATCTGACTGCGCCCTTCCAGACCCCGCCCCCAGGTGTGGGAAACTAGACCGCCCGGTCGCGGGCCTCTCCAAAACGTTCTTCCCAGACGGCGAGGACCGCCTCTGCAGGTGGCGGTAAAAGCGCCCCCGTCAAGTCACATAACATCCTGCCTCCGAGAGCGCGGTCTGGCCCCACCCTGGTCCATCACTTACGACGTCTCCCAGGCTTGCCTCCCCAGATCGGATTCCTTTCCCTTCGCTCCCGCAGGCCGGAGGCGCAGACCTGTGGTGAGGACACCCGAGGCCTCCTGGGAGACCTGCAGACCACGCCCACCTCATTTGCATGTTCACTCCCGACCCTGGAAACCCGGATTCCGCCTCCCGACGGCGGCGTCTGGGCAGGGTTCGGGTACGACAGTTCCGCGTCTCGATGCCCCCGCCCCCTGAGCTGCAGGGCTGTGTGTGGTCCTTCCCTGTTCCCAAAATAAAGAGCGAATTCCACCGAAACGGAATGTGTGCCTTTGTATTTTCTTTCCTTTCTCCTTCGTGGAGGTGGCGTCTCGTGGAAGTGGAGGATGGAGGCGTGGGGGCCAGAGGAGAGAAAACCGACTCGGACAGAGGCGCTCCAGGACAAGGCTGGGGCGGGCGCGGGGGTTCCCTCTGCTCGGAGCGCAAGGAAAACTCGACCACCCAGCCTGGGGCTGGACAGCGCCCAGACCAGGGGCTGCTGTGGATGGAACTCTAGAGTGACGGCAGGGGTGGATGGGGTTCTGGAAGAAGGGGCAGGGAGGGTGGACAGGAGCTGCGAGAGAGGCAGGTAATTTCTACCGTCCCCCTTTCCCCGAGCAGAAGAGCAATGGGGAGTGCGGAGGCTGCCCGATCACTAAAAAACCGCCCTCTCTCATCTCGCTGAATCCACACTCAGTGGATAAGTCACGAACTGTGCTTTCCTAGTGACAAGGCCATAGGGACACTCTCCCATGTACCCCCCCCCCCCCTCCCCTGGACTAGATACTGAAGCCTAAAGGCGCTGTGGATGTTTAAACTCACCAATCTGCACCGATTCCAGAGCTTGCCTGTAGGGTGATCTCCCCTGACATCCACCCTTTCCTGCCCCTTTCCTCCAAGAAATTTGCCTTGATTGCCCAATTGCACTCTTCCTGCCTTCTCTGGCTGCCCAGCTGTCAGGGCCTCTGCTCTATTCACTGAGAGTTCTGTCTATGTCTCTGAGTCTTGTCTCCCTCCTGGGGCCTCAGGAAGGAAAGGCCTATGTCTCCTTCCTCAGCCTCCTGTATCTATGGGATGTCTCCAGATGCAGCCTCCTGTATCTATGGGATGTCTTCTGTATCTATGGGATGCCTCCTGGGCCTCTAGTTCAGCAAGACCTGCCCAAATCTGGCAGGGGGCTAGGAGATGAGGGGGAGAAACAGGGTTGAGGCCAAAGCCCTTGACCCAGAGAGGGTAAAAAGGACAGGAAGACTGCAGGCATCCCTGTGTGGACCAGGGTTTTGAAGTACTGTTTGCAGTTCCATGGCTCTGAAAGAAGAGAAGACTCTAAAGCTGCAGAGGAGGCCCCTGCTTGGACACAGGTCCCCAGGGGGCCACAGGGCTCTGACACCCACCCTCCCATGTGCTGCCCTCCAGCCTCCCTGGAGGTAGAGCTGAAAGGGTGACGCTGAAGAGGCAGGGGTAGGTCACTGGCTATGTGGATTCTGATGCTCCGTGCCTTTGCCCAGGCCACTCTCCCTGCTTGCAGAGAGCCCTTTCCCTCTCTTCAGCCTGGAAGATACTCTCAGGATAGTGGTCACCTCCTCCTGGAAGCCTTGCCTGATTTCCTGGGGATGGAGTTAGTTTCTCTGGCTCCCTCACCCCACTCATTATCTTGGACCCACTTTCCATCCCATTTTGCTGCCTGTCTTCTCTCCTGTGATAGAACAGGTGGGATGGGAGCATACAGTGGCTACCCGGAGCTTCGGCTCATCGTGTGGGTGGGGAGTGGGAGGATGTGTCTGTGCATTGGTGTCTGTGATCCCTTATCTATTGGTCTGCCTGGGAGAGCTGTAGTCAGTTTAAGGTGGATGGAAGAGAGACCTGGTAGGAATTAGGCATGACCACAGACAATTTCTGCCCAGCTTGACATGTCTCATTGACCATCAGTGACATGGGTCCACCTCATGTTCATTTTGAGGAGTGTTGAGCAGTTTAGGGTAACAATATTATTAATAACTATTATTAGTATAATAATTAATGTAATAGCAACAATTACCTTTTCCAAAAATCACTTATTTATATACTAGACACTGAGCTGTTCGTTTTACATATATGATATTACTAGGATATTGATTTGGCTTAAAAAAAAACAGATGGAATTAACAGTGACTTAAACAGGGTGGAAATTTATTTCTCTTACCTGAAATGCGAGTGACATCTGGGGAGTTGGCCTCTCTGCTCCACGAGGGCATCCAAAAGCCCAGGCTCCTCGTTTGTGGCTTCCCCATGCCCTCATCTATGTCATTTACAGGACTGAAGACAGCCCACCATGACCTCATCTGTGTTCCAGCCAGTGGCAAGTGGGGGAAGGGAGAGGGTAGGTGCTCTGGTTACTATGTTGTATAATAAGTTACCCTAAAACTTGGCAGCCTCAAACAACCATTGTATGTCACTCATGATTTTGTGGGTCAGGACCAGGAAGCGCTCACCTCAGCAGTTCTTGCTTTGAGTCTCACATGCGGATACAATCAGAGGTTGGCAGACCTGCAGTTACCTAAATGATCCACTGGGCTGATGCCTGAGGAGGCTCACTCCCATGCTGGCGCTGGCTGTTGAGTTCAGCCGGGGCTGTTGACCGTCGTACCTACATGTGGGCTCTCCAGCACGATATTCTTGGGGTAGTTGGACTTACATGGTAGCTGGCTTCCCGCTTATTTCCAAAGAATTGGATGAAGATGGCATTGCTATTTAGTTTGCTAGGGCTGCTGTAGCAGGACGAGTCGCAGACAAAACTCCTCAGACACCGGATTAAAGAAGGAAGAGGTTTTTTATTCGGCCGGGAGCGTCGGCAGACTCGTGTCTTAAGAGCCAAGCTCCCTGAAAAAGAAATTCCTAGCCCTTTTAAGGGCTTACAACAAAAAGTTTTACAGTGCTTTCTCATACAATGTCTGGAATTTACAGATAACACCAGTAGTTTTGGTCAGGGGTTAATATTATTATTATTTTTTAACCACCAGGGCCAGGTGGTGGCGCCAAGGTCGTCTAGCTATTTATCTTATTTCTGTTTCTTTCCAACTTTTTGCTTTCTCCCTTTTCTCCTGTCTTATAAATGAGGGAAAAGGGGAGGTTGGGGAGAAACTGGGAAGGACAACAGGAGAAGTGGTGGTCTCATACCATACTGCCATAATAAAGAGTCACAGACTGGGTGTTTAAACGAGTTCTGGAGGCTAGCAGTCTGAAATGAAGGTGTTGGCAGGGTTGACTCCTTCTGATCTGTTCCAGGCCTCTCTCCTTGCCTTGAAGATGGGTGTCTGAGCTGTGTTTCTTCACATCGTCTTCCCTCTATGCATGTCTGTTTCTGTGCCCAAATTACCCTTTTTATAAGACCAGTCCTACGGGATTAGGGGCTCACACACTGTAGTATGACCTAATCTTAACTAATTAGATCTGCAGTGATTTTCTTTCTAAATAAGGTCACATTCTGAGGTAGTAGGAATTAAGACTGCATCATATGAATTTGGTGGGGGGCAGGGACATGCAATTTAACTCACAACAATTGCTTTTTGTGACCCAGCCTCAGAAGTCACATGGCATCGTACCCCGTAAGTCTGTTGGCCGGAGCAGTCACAAGTGCACACACATTCAAGAAGAGGGGACATAGACCCCACTGTAGAATCGCACATGAGATAGGAGATATTTTTGTGGTCATCTTTGAAAAATATAATCTGCCACAGGCAGACACATCCGTTCCTAAAAACAGAATGGCAAAAATCCCTTTTAACTCTCAGGCCATTGGTTAAAGCCTAGTCTCATGGCCCCACTTAGCTGCAAGGACAACCTACGAGGTGTCTTTAGCTGAGTGTCTGTGTGCCCATCACAAGCTCTTTGTTTTTAAAAATATTTTTATTTATCGCTGGGCGCGGTGGCTCACGCTTGTAATCCCAGCACTTTGGGAGGCCGAGGCGGGCGGATCACGAGGTCAGGAGATCGAGACCACGGTGAAACCCCGTCTCTACTAAAAATACAAAAATTAGCCGGGCGTGGTGGTGGGCGCCTGTAGTCCCAGCTACTCAGAGAGGCTGAGGCAGGAGAATGGCGTGAACCTGGGAGGCAGAGCTTGCAGTGAGCCGAGATCGCGCCACTGCACTCCAGCCTGGGCGACAGAGCAAGACTCCGTCTCAAAAAAAAAAAAAAAAAAAAATTAGCCGGGCGTGGTGGCGGGCGCCTGTAGTCCCAGCTACTCGGAGAGGCTGAGGCAGGAGAATGGCGTGAACCCAGGAGGCAGAGCTTGCAGTGAGCCGAGATTGTGCCACTGCACTCCAGCCTGGGCGACAGAGCGAGACTCCGTCTCAAAAAAAAAAAAAAAAAAAAAAAAATTTTTATTTATAAATGGATTTTTTTTTTTTGTTATATAACAAACCTACATATGTACCATCTCAAGCTCTTTGATGATGAAAGGAGAATGTGGATATTTGGGCACCTAGCATTATCTGCTAGAAACATGATGTCCTTTGGATGTCATCTAGAAATCGCTGGGTCCTATCTCTTCATTGAACCAATGGGAATCCCCAGGCCAAGAGGGAGACAGGCTGGCAGGAGCCCATAGAGTGAGGGACAGAGGTAAGAGTTCTCATCCCAGAGCACTTCTGATTCTACTAAACATGAAATCTAAACTATTTCCTGGAAACTCCAGACATTTCATAACACCCCTTCCTCCTCCTCCTGCAGTTCCTCAGTGTGTGCCCCTAAAGTGCTCAGCCCCACTGCCACAGCCCCGCTTCTGTGAAATAGCATTTCCCCCTGCCCCGACCTTCAAGGACACTTCAGGCCTTATTTCTTCCAGGAACCTTCCTGCCCTGCCCTCCCTGTTCACCTCCCCAACACTGTATTGTGTAGCTTGGTGTAGTCTCTATTTCAGCAAGAAAGAAGCCATCCTCTTTGAGAACAATTTGGAGTGGCGATGATAGGATGTGCTGTTGCAGACACTGGAGACAGGAAAGGAGAAATATTGAACTCTCCCTGTGTGTCTTCAGGAGGCCCTGGAGGCACATGGGGTTCCAGGGCAGAGAGAAGTGGAGGCAGAGCCCAGGCTCCACATTAGTGGAGAGAGCCCCCGCTGGGTCCTGAGCTGGCTCAGAGTGGGTGAGACGAGGTGCTCAAGGTATGCATGTGGGTGTCACAGCTATCCCCAGACCAAAGGTTTCTCTAGGGCATAGGTCCTGGCATCTGGGACAGCTACCCCCCAATTTACCCCCTTCCTCTGCTGCTGCCATTCAATTTTGGAATAAGACATTGGCCTAAGGGCTGGGCCAGGCTCTGGCCAGTGGCAGAGGGCGGGGGCAGAAGGGTGGTGTCTGGAAACAGGTATAAAGCCAGGCCGGAACCATGTGGACCTGGGTTTAGTCTTGACCCTTCCTGACTCCCATGTGACCTTAGACAGCCTCAGCTACTTCACTGGGCCTTGGTTTTCTCATCTGATTGATAGGAGCAAAGAGTAATTCCTGCCTCCCTCACAAGGTAGCAAAGAGGCGTTTGTAAAATGACCTGTGAGGAAGGTTCTGAAGTGCAGCCTTAGGTGAGGGATGGCTGCCAGCTTGCTGGAGGGCCACAGCCAGCTTCTTCCCTTTCTGGACTTTCGTGTCCTCACTTTCAAAAAAAGCCATCCTGGCCAGATGCAGTGGCTCACGGCTGTAATCCCAGGACTTTGGGAGGCTGAGGTGGGCAGATCACCTGAGGTCAGGAGTTTGAGACCAGCCTGGCCAAAATGGCAAAACCCTGTCTCTACTAAAAATACAAAAGTTAGCCTGGCATGGTGGCAGGCGCCTGTAATCCCAGGTACTCGGGAGGCTGAGACAGGAGAATCACTTGAACCCGGGAGGCAGAGTTTACAGTGAGCTGAGATTGTGCCACTGCACTCCAGCTTGGGTGACAGAGTGAGACTCTGTCTCAAAAAAGAAAAAAACCCCAAAACAAAAAAACGTCTTGGCTGGGTGCAGTGGCTCAATCTTGAATTCCAGCACTTTGGGATGCTGAGGCGGGTGGATCACTTGAGCTTGTCTCTACACAAAATTAAAAAAAATAAAAATTGGCTGGCTGTGGTGGCGCACACCTGTGGTCCCAGCTACTTGGGAAGCTGAGATGGGAGGATCCCTTGAGCCATGAGGCAGCGGCTATAGTGACAATGATCATGCCACTGCACTCCAGCCTGAGGGACAGAGTGAGAGCCTGTCTAAAAAAAAAGAAGCAAGCCATCCCCCAGCTCCTCACACAGCTTGAACTTCCTTGCAGAACCCTTGCTTCTTCATCTCCTCCTGCTGCCCCCACCAGGCCCAGAACAGATGTGCAATAAATGACCACTCGTTGGTCATTAACTGAAAGCAGCAGGGATTGCAGTTAGACAGCTAGGACCGGGGGTGTGATGGAGGACGCAGTGCAGGCCAAACTGCTGCCCTGGGGTCATGTATGTGGGGACCCTATTCCCTTTGCTCCTTTACCTGCCTCGTTCAGTCTGTGACCTCAGGTGTTTCTGGGGTGTTCCTCTCCTAGTCTCATAGCACTTACTCCATCCCCATCACTGCCAGTGGCCATCCTCCTTGTGCCAGAGGCATGGTGTTGGGCAGGGGAAGAGGCACCACTGTCATCTTCATTTAATGCATCTGCAGGCCGGGAATTGGTGATTTCAGATCAGGGCTCTGTGGCAAGCACTATGGGAGTTACTGAAAAGGGGTCCTGACCCAGACCCCAAAAGAAGGTTCTTGGAGCTCCTGCAAGAAAGAATTCAGGGTGAGTCCACAGAGTAGAGTGAAAGTAAGTTTATTGGAGAAGAAAGGAAACAAGGGCCAGGCACAGTGGCTCATGCCAGTAATCCCAGCACCTTGGGAGGCTGAGGCAGGAGGATAGTTTGAGCCTGGGCAAAAAACTGAGCCCCCATCTCTACAAAATAAACAAATAAAAGGGAAGTAAAGAAACAGAAGAGGGCCGGGCGCAGTGGCCCAGGCCTATAATCCCAGCACTTTGGGAGGCTAAGGTGGGCGGATCAGCTGAGGTTGGGAGTTCAAGGCCAGCCTGACCAACATGGAGAAACCCCATCTCTACTATAAATACAAAATTAGCCGGGCACGGTGGCACATGCCTGTAATCCCAGCTACTCGGGAGGCTGAGGCAGGAGAATTACTTGAACCCAGGAGGCGGAGGTTGCAGTGAGCCAGGATTGCACCACTGCATTCCAGCTTGGACTACAAGAGCCAGACTCCATCTCAAAAAAAAAAAAAAAAAGGAAACAAAAGAATGGCTACTCCATAGGCAGAGCAGCCCCCATGGCTGCTGGTTGGCTATTTTTATGGTTATCCTTGATCATATACTAATAAACAAGGGGTGGATTACTCATGAGTTTTCCAGGAAAAGGGTGCGGATTTCCCAGAACTGAGGGTACCGTCTCCTTTTAGATCATGTAATGTAACTTCCAGATGTTGCCATGATATTTGTAAACTGTCTGGCACTGGTGGGAGCATCTCTTAGCATGCTAATATATTATAATTAGCATATAATGATCAGTGAGTCCGGGCGTGCTCACGCCTGCAATCCCAAAACTTTGGGAGGTCGAGGTGGGCAGATCACTTGAGGTCAGGAGTTCCAGACCAGCCTGGCCAACATGGTGAAACCCCATCTCTACTGGGAAAAAAAAAAAAAAAAAAAGAACAGCAAGGATGATCAGAGGTCACTTTCATCACCCTCTTGTTTTTTGCATGTTTGTACCGGCTTCTTTATCTCATTCTGTTTTATCAGCAGGGTCTTGTGACCTGTATCTTGTGCCAACCTCCTATCTCATCCTGTGACTAAAAATGCCTAACCTCCTGGGAAAGCAGCCCAGCAGGTCTCAGCCTCATTTTACCCAGCCCCTGTTCAAGATGGACTCGCTCTGGTTCAAACGCCTCAGACAGGAACACATGAAGATGAGCGAGCATTGCTGTGTTCTAGACATGGTGACATGGTTAGGCTTTGTGTTCCCACCCAAATATCATCTTGAATTGCAATCCCCATTGTCCTCATGTGTCAAGGGAGAGACCAGGTGGAGGTCATTGAATCACGGGGGCAGTTTTCCCCATGCTGTTCTCGTGATAGTGAGTGAGTTCTCATGAGATCTGATGATTTTATAAGTTGCTATTCCCCACTTCGATCGGAACTTCTCCTTCCTGCCACCTTGTGAGGAAGGTGCCTTGCTTCCCCTACGCCTTCTGTGATGGTTGTAAGTTTCCTGAGGCCTCCCCAGCCATGCCAAACTGTGAGTCAATTAAACCTCTTTCCTTTATAAATTACCCAAACTCAGGTGGTTCTTTTTGTTTTTCGTTTTGAGATGGAGGCCCAGGCTGGGGTGCAGTGGCGCACTGTCAGCTCACTGCAACCTCTGCCTCCCAGGTTCAAGCAATTCTTCTGCTTCAGCCACCCCAGTAGCTGGGACTACAGGTCCGAGCCACCACGCCTGGTTAATTGTTATATTTTTAGTAGAGATAGGGTGTCTTGATCTGGGACAGCAGAACGTCAGCAGTGAGAAGTCCTTTGCTTCCTACTTGGGTGTCACCGTGTCATTCAGACACAGTCAGTTACCACTCCTTGGCCTGAGCAGGGGAGGGAGACTTGGGGTTGGGAAGAGACGCTGGGCAGGGGAGACTTGGGGGCTTCTGGTGGGGACGGATTAGTGGGGTTGAGAATCTAAGCCAGAATTGGAGACCTAGGTAGCTATGAGACCTTGAGCAAGCCTCTTTACCTCTGTGAGCCTCACGTTTCTCAGCAAAAAAGTGGGAAATTATACCAATACTTTGACAGTCCCACTTAGAAAAAAAAAGTCTAGGTTTGGAGTTAGACTTTGGAGTTAGATTTTGTTCCAAACCCCAGATCTCCCACTGACTAGCTGTGTGGTCTGGGGTCAGTTACTTGACATTTCTGTGCAGGTTTTGGACCCTGAATCTGTAAAGTGGGTTGTTGTGGGGATTTAGTGAGGTGGCTGAGCTGGGAGCACTTTGGAAAAGGTGAGGCTTTACAAATGATGCTGGGTTTTAGCACTCCCCTGGAATGGGGGCTCTAGGATGGCTACCAGAAACTGGCATCCCCTCAACCTTTCCCCTGAACCTAGGCACATTAGTTCTCATTCTGCATCCTATGCACCCACCAAACGGCTTTCTCCAAACCTGGCACCCCACTTCTTTCCACCTTGCCTGAGGACCTGGGGCCTCTTCCCTGTTCCCACCTTGTTCTAGTTCCAAACTGCAAAGGATGGCCTGAGTTTCCATTCTTCATCCTGGAGGCTCCAGCTGCAGCCTCAATCTTCTGCCCCGAGAGAATCCACTTGATTTGGGTTGATCCTTGGGCGATGGGAGGGCCAGCTCCAAGGCCTGTGACCAAAACCTTTCAGTCACCCTGAAGTCCCAGAACTCCATCTTCCTTGAACCAAGCCTGCTCTGGTGCCCAAAAGGAAGGGGTGTCAGCAACGGGGGCCCACAGGAGACTTCTGCTGTGGTCCAGTTTTATTGACTATGCTGCTAGTCTGGCACCCCCAGCACTGCCCTGTCCCCCTCCCATCTCTGGCCCAGTAGTGGCGTTGCGAGTACCAGGGAGACAGTGCAAGGAGGGAGTAAGGGCTGCGGAGTGAGAGAGGCTAACAGGAGATGGGGACTCTGGGGGACTGAGGACTATAAAGCGGCCCAGCTGAGGGCAGGGACCCGTCCTTGCTTGGTCCAGTGACCTTTTACTCTGGACTCTGGGTAAGTGGGCTCAGCCTGCTTGGGGGTCTGGAGGACTCCCCGAGGCTGGGGTCTGGGATGGAGGGAAGGAGTTCGTGCTTTGCAGGGCCAGGGACCTTCAAAGCCTAAGGTCCTGCTTGGGTCTTGCTCTGCATCTGGACAGACCTGTCACACTAGGAGAGCCATCTGACGACTGCAAGTGTGTGTGCACACTCGTGTGCATGGCTGTGAACTGGAATGTGTCCCTGTGTGAGTGGCTGTGCCGGTCTGTGCAGGATGACATGGACAATAGAGTCTTCTCCAGGACCCATATCTGTCGCTGCTGCTGGGTGGAGGGCCAGACCCACAAGGCCATGGATTTCTGTCCTTTGCTTCCCCAGTTCATTCCATGTCCCACACCCTGTGGGTGACCTGCTGTGCCCTTATTTCCCACTAGCTATTGCTGCCTCAGAGCCATGAGGCCCTGGATGTCATGAGGCATGTGTCTCCAGGACTCATGTCTCCATTTTCTCTGCTACACTTTTCTAACTTGAGAGGCCCTGGCTGCTGCTCACATGACAGGCTGTCCATGCCTCCAGCGCACCGCCTGGGAGGTGGAGTGGTCAGCTCGGAGTGGCCCTTTTCTCTGCCCTCTTGTCCGCAGGCTTGGAGAAACGGATGATGGGCTAAGGGGCTGGTAGCTGGGCCCCGCTTCCCAGGCACAGGAAAATCTGCAGCATGGGCTCTTCCACCTCCACCTCCCCTCTGCTTGCTCCTCAGATGGCTGCCGCATGCGGCTGATCTCCCTGCTGCTCCTGTCCACCTGTGCGGCTCTGTTGCTGCAGCCACTGCTGGGTGCCCGGGGAGCCCCGCTGGAGCCATTGTACCCAGGGGGACAATACCACACCGGAGCAGATGGCCCAGTACACAGCTGAGCTCCGTAGATACATCAACATTCTGACCAAGCCTAGGCATGTGCCGTGGACCGGGAGAGAGATCCC
The DNA here is from genome assembly GCF_028878055.3 of Symphalangus syndactylus. NCBI lineage: Eukaryota > Metazoa > Chordata > Mammalia > Primates > Hylobatidae > Symphalangus > Symphalangus syndactylus. Next base: position 29,403,693 of record NC_072442.2, on the reverse strand, counting down.
AGCCCCGGGGACCCTGGGCCCACTCCACATTCCTGGCCACACCCTATCCCCAGCCCAAGCCCCATCTCCAGCCCCAGCCCCTGCCAGGCCACTCTTGGGGAAACAGAGCATCTGTGCTGACCAGGCCTGGGCCCATGTGCTCTGGGCAAGAGGGTGCCTACAGGCAGATATGAAACCGGTGTGCTGGCACCTGGGCACAGTGCTTCCAGGTATGGGGAAAGAGACAAAGAGGACACATTGACTTCTCAGAGTGGGGTCCTCCCATGCTGCTGCCCCCAGGTGAGTTCGACTCCCTGCCCTGTCTGTCTGGCTCCCTGGGGCTGAAATGGGGATGGTGGGACTGAATAAGGGCTTGAAAAGGTGTGGTGGGGGGTGGAAGAGGGAGAACAGGAGCGCGGGGCTCGCCTGAGGCCTCCTGACGGCACGAGGCCTGCCCCCCACACTGCCACGTTCCACAGTCCTCACAGAGAGCTCAGCCCGCTGGACTTGTAATGCTACCTCCTGTCTCCTACCACTCCACGGGCAGTGCCAGCCCAGCTCTCCCCTCCGCACTGTTGGCTCCGGCCGAAGCTCATTCCCAGTCCCTGCACAGGCTCAATAAAGCAAGTCAAAACCACAGTCTATCTCTGTGTCTCTGTGGACCCCAGGAAGAGCCAAATGCATGAAAAGGGGAGGGCAGGGCAGAGGCAACAGGGAAAGCAGGCTGTGCTTGTAAATCATCCAGAACGTCCATGGGGTCATCAGTCACTCAGCTCATCCTCTCCACAGAGGGACAAGTTGTGGCCAGAGGAAGGCAGGGACTCCTGTGGTCATTCGGCAATCTGTGAAGTGGCAGTCTTGAGCTTGAATCTTCCCAGTTCAGCACCTATAGACCCTCCCAACCCAGCCCCGTGACAACCCTGCCCCAAGTGCACCAGTGCTTTCCTGTGGCTGAGGCAGCAGGAGCACCAAAATGTATAATAAAGCATCCTTGGCATGGGGGCAGGGGCATCAGCCCAGCACGGAGGCACAATTCTGGTGCTATGGCAGTCATGGCTGCATCCAGGGGCCTGAGCTGCTGTCCAGAAATTTGGAGAGAATGGGCTGTCCAGAGAGGTAGTGAAATCCTGGGCACAGGAGGTATTCAAGCTGCTGTGGAAAGGGAGGAGGCTAGATTAGCTGAGAGTTCCAGCCACTGCCGTGAGTCCAATCTGCGCATTCCACACTCCAGCTCTGGGAGGGCGAGGACCTGGATCCTGCCCCAGGGAGGACTGCCCGGAGTCCCAGTGCACCTGTCTCTTCCTGGCCCTTCTCAGTCATCCTGAATTGGTGGGGACAGAGCGCGCGTGTGTGCGTGTGTGTAAAGGGGAGAAGTGAGGGAACTAGAATGTGTCTGGTTCCTAGAATGGCTTCTCCTGCCTCCCCGACATGCTTGGCCTGAAGGGATGGGGTTATGGGTTTGGAGGATGAGGGGTCCACTTTCCTGGGCTCAGCACCTTGCACAGACCCCATGGAAGTGACACCACAATTGTGTTTCCCCTCAAGTCCTGACTCAATCTGGTGTGTGCAAATGACCTGGAAGTAGAATCAGGTCCTAAAAGGCAAAGAGCTTTAAGAGGATGCAGCTGCTTGGCTCAGATTGATTTTTTGTTTTTGGAGACAGGATGTTGCTCTGTCACCCAGGCTGGAGTGCAGTGGCATGAGCACAGCTCACCGTAGCCTTGACCTCCTGGACTCAAGCAATCCTCCTGCCTCAGCCTCCCAAGTAGCAGAAACTACAGGCACACATGCCCAGCTAATTTTCTTATTTTTGTACAGACAGGGTCTTGCTATGTTGCCCAGCCTGGTCTCAAACTCCTGAGCTCAAATGATCTGCTCACCTCAGCCTCCCAAAGTGCTGGGATTACAGGTGGGAGCCACCATGCCCCACCTCAGGTTGATTCTTAAATCCAAGGGGTGTCTGGATAGAGAGATGGCTTCAGCAAGAGAACAGTTTGAGTCTGAATAAAGCAGCCTGAAGTCCCAGCATTTTCTCTGGCAGCTTAAGGGGATGGGGTGAGAATGGGAAGAGGCGTGGATACTTCCTAGAGCCAGGAGTCTGCACCCTGGAGACATACCTGGATCTAAGAGTAGGATCAGGGCAGGGGGCTCTGCCCCCACCAAGCCTCTCTGATGGCCAAGGGAGCCCCCAGAAGACAGAGAGCCACCCTCACACCCAGCTTCTCAGGGACAGGCCCTGGCCAGGTCCACCCCTTCCCCTGCTCTGCTCACCCCAGAAGAGCTGAGAAGTCCAGGAGGCAAAGGCGGCCCCCTATACTCTGCACACTGAGGGGCAAAGGCACCTCTTCTCGTTCCTGTGCCAACTCTTACAGCCCAAGCTGGGCTGTTTGGTAGAAACTTGGGTGAGGTGGGACTGGGGGTGTGTCTAGCTGAAGCCCTCCTTTGAGGTTCCCGCTTCTCTCACCTCTGCCCTCCTTCTGCGTTGGAGTCTCCCCCACCTTGGTGGTGGTGTGTGGGGCGAGGTAGGGGAAGGTTGCTGGGGGAGTGAGGGGAGGACCCCTCCACCCAGCAGCTGAGGTCTTTTTCTCCCACAGCAGGAACTGCAGGGCTCCCCCTCCCCGTCGAAGGACTGGTCCCTTCAGAAGTCACTGAAGCAACAGAGATTTGTCTTTATTGTTTTCACTGAGGGGATGAGGAGGGGTTGAGGCCCCTCTCAATATAAAGGGGTTGGTGGGGGGGCTAGGCGTCTGGAGGCCAAGCCCCAGCCTGGAGAAGGAAGCCCCAGGGTGCCAGTATCTCCCCGCACGCCGGCCCTGGGGGCTTCCTCTCGCTCCCACCCCAGCTGCCCCCAGTCCCGAGGCCCCTGGTTCGGTGCCGAGCATACAGGCTGTCCCACCTGGGGCCCTAGGAGGAGGCGGGTGGTCGGGGTTCCGAGGTGTTCAGCCACTGGGGTTTCGTGGTGGTCCATGGAGGGGGTTTCGTGGCTTTCGGTGGGGAGGTGTTCGCGGCGTTTGCAATTTTCTTGTGGTTTTTAGATTTCTTTGAGCTGAGAACACGTCTTTGCAGCGGTCATGAGGCCGCTCCCAGAGCCCAGCTTGGGCCGCGATGCGCGTGGGGGTGCCCGGCGGCGTCCGTGTCCCCCCGCACCCTCCGTCGTCCTCCCTCCCTCCCTCCCTCCCTCGCGCCCTCCACCGGATCACCTGCTGTTGAAAAGCCTCCCCACGTACTTCTTGATCGAGCCTAAGTTCAGCCAACCGGCGGCCCTGGACTGCTGCGGCACCTGCAGCCCCTCGCCCAGCGCGCCCTGTGGCGGCACCAGCAGCCACACGAGACCGGCCACGACCAGAGCGCATGCGCAGCGCGGAGCCGGCGCCTGGAGGGGGCAGAGCGAACGAGCCGCGGGCGATCACGTGATCCCGCGGGAGGGCGGGGGTGGGGGTCCGCGCGATATCTGACCGTAGCTTGCGGGTGCTCCGCGCTGTGGGCAGCCTGGGGTGCAGAGACGCTCAGGCTGAGGGACGTGGCTATTTCTGGGACACACACCAGTGCACGGACGCCCTAAGGGACATCCTGGTGCCCCGGGGAATGGTGCACACCTGGACATGCCCGGTGATGCACGCAGAAAGCATCAAGGTAAAAATGAACGGGGAGACACACCCTCAGGTGTACGCATGAGGACGGCATAAAACCATTGGTCAGCTCCCTAATCTCACCGACCTCTCTCCTGCAAATTCCTTACTTATCACCCTCCTTTCTCCCTGCCGTTCCCTCAAAATGTCAGTCACGTTGTTCTCAGCCTGGAAGACTCTTCCTCCAGACATCCTCATGGCCGGCTCTGTCGCCCCCTGGAGGCATTAGCTCAAAATCCACCTTTTAAATGGGTCTTAGCCCTGACACCCCTGTTTAAAATTGCAACCCGGCAGCGTGCGGTAGATGACGCCTGTAATCCCAGCACTTTGGGAGGCCAAGGCGGGCGGATCACTTGAGCCCATGAGTTCCAGACCAGTCTGGGCAAAAGACAGAGAGCCCTGTCTCTACAGTTTAAAAAATAAATTTAAAAAAATTGCAACCCAACCCCTCATCTTGCTCTTTTTCTTGCTCTATTTTTGCACTTTTTTCTTTTCTTTTCTTTTCTTTTTTTTTTTAGACAAGGTCTTGCTTTGTTGCCCAGGCTGCAGTATAGTGTCGGGATCATGGCTCACGGCAGCCTCAAACTCCTGGGCTCAGGCCATCCTCTTGCTTCAGCCTCCCAAGTAGCTAGGTCTAAAGGTGCACACGACCATGCCTAGCTAAATTTTAATTTTTTGTAGAAATGGAGTCTTGCTAGGTGGCCCAGGCTGGTCTCAAACTCCCGGCCTCAAGCGATCATCCTGCCTTGCCTCCCAAAGTGCTGGGATTACAGGTATGAGCTGCCACACCCGGCCTACACTTTCTAACATATATTCTATACTTATTATATTTATGTCCGATCCCTTCCCAGCAGCATCTCCTCCCTCAGTGTGGGCATCATTAATTACAGCTGGGCTCTTTGCTTATTTTGTCTATTGATGTATCACAAGCACCTAGAACAGTGCCTGGCACTTAGCAGATACTCAATAATACATATTAAATGAATGACTAACAGTTACACACAGGAAAGCCAGCCTGATGATTCACACACCCAATGCACAGAGAATTTTGTGCCTGCAACACACCATGATTCACAGACTATGATGCCATAAACATGATGCACACCCCCAGAGCTCCTAAGCCCCTCAACCCTCTTTTAACCGGGAACTCCACTCACCCCACCACCCCAAGCAGGGATAAGAGGCCCTAGTAGCTGTCCTGACCATCAGAATGGCAGACGAGGCTGCCCTGGCCTAATTCCTTCATGCCCTTAGTGAGCCTGAGGAGGGCCCTTGGTGCCAGCCCCCATCCCCAAGCTCCTAGAGAATACAGCTGATAGGGGGCCCTAACTTGGCCACCAGACATTACCATGGTGCTGGGCAGGTGCAGAGGAGCACAGCAAATGTCTCTGGCCAGGACCTGAGGCCCTTTATATTCCTAAGGATCCATGCCCCCTTTCCCGCCAAAGTTCCACTTCCAGCTCAGCCTTCTTTTCCTCCCCCTGTGTCATGACCTGAAAGTCCGGAACAGAGAGAAGGTGGGGGTGGAAGCACATGGGCTGCCAGCTGTTCTGACCAGGGCACAGTCCCTGCCAGGGGCCCAGAGGTGTGGGTGGCAAAGGCGGGGAGGCCTGGGGAATAGGGTAATGCTTTGCTCCAAGTATACAGATCCAAGGAGAAACTGGCTCTGGGGTTGAGAGGGGGCTGTGCTTTTCCCAGGGGCTACTATCAGGGAGTTATGCTGAGACCAGATGCCCCTCCCCATCTGGCTAGATTCAAGGTGCCTCCTTTCCCTACAGGGCTGCTGTGGGGTCCCAGCACGCCTATTCCCCTCCCCTAGGCCTGCTGCCATGGGGAGGGGGTGGGGTTGCGGTTTCTGGTTTCAGGATTGCAGGCCCCACTGCACAGCTTGGAGATTTTCTCAGCCTGCCTGGCCATTTTGGAGCCCCTGAGGCACGACCTGCTAAGCCTTCTGGAGAGTGGTGGGTCTTGGCTGCTTGGATGATGAACTTAGGCCTTGGCTGCCTCAGGCAACAGAGCCTCAGCTGTGTGGCCTGTCAGGTCCCCTCTATCCGTTCAATATTGCTACCTTTCTGGGGCAACGTTGTGAAATGTGCGCCTATTATTCATGCCCACCCCAACCCCTGAAGGGGCACCTAGGAAGAGCAAGGGCTTCTGGGTAGGAATCCTAACTTCACTACCTCCTGGCTGTGTGACCTTGATTAAGGGACATTATCTCCCCTGAGCCTCCACATCCTCATCTGTGAAACGGAGCTAGTTAGGACTGTTGTGAAGATGGATTTGGATTATGTAGCTCAGCCTCTGGACAGCTCCTGGCACATGCTAGATGATTAACAGGCACGAGCCCCTCCATTCATGAAAGAAACCCTTTCTCCCATCTCCACTTCTCCTCAAAGTGTCTCATCTTCTGGCCTCTTTTCCTTATTAAAACCCGCTCCTGGCCAGGCATGGTGGCTCATGCCTGTAATTCCAGCACTTTGGGAGGCTGAGGTAGGAGGATCACTAGAACCCAGGGGTTTGAAACTAGCCTAAGCAACATAGCGAGACCTTGTCTCTATAAAAAATTGTTTAAAAGCTAGGTGTGGCCGGGCATGGTGGCTCACGCCTATAATTCCAGCACTTTGGGAGGCCAAGGTGGGCAGATCACCTGAGGTCAGGAGTTCGAGACCAGCCTGACCAACATGGAGAAACCCGGTCTCTATTAAAAGTACAGAATTAGATGGGCGTGGTGGCGCATGCCTCTGATCCCAGCTACTCAGAAGGCTGAGGCAGGAGAATCGCTTGAACCCAAGAGGCAGAGGTTGCGGTGAGCCGAGATCGTGCCATTGCACTCCAGCTTGGGCAACAAGAGCGAAACTCCATCTCAAAAAAAAAGCTATGTGTGGGTGGCACATGCCTGTGGTCCCAGGTACTGGGGAGGCTGAGGTGGGAGGATCGCTTGAGCCTGGGAAATTGAGGCTGCAGTGAACTAGGATTGCGCCACTGCACTTCCAGCCTGGGTGACAGAGCAAGATTCTGTCTCAAAACAACAACAAAAACAAACAAACAAGCAAACCCTGCTCTTGGTGGGGGTGCGAGAAACTCAATGTCAATGTCACTGAAGTTTATGGGATGGCTCAGTAGCCAAGTGAGGCCAGGACTGCATTTCTATGGAGCCAATAATCTCTAGAAAAAGAAATGAGATTCCCATGAAAAAATTCCGTAGTACAGGGTGGGAGGAGATATCTAGGGACCAGTGTACCCTAAATACCAGCAAACAGGCTATTCCTTATCCCCATTAGTCACAGCCCAGTGCTGAACATCCCCCTGCCCCTACAAGAGCTCAAATGATGTGTCCTTTTGCAGCCTCAGCTGTCCTTACAAACCCAGGTTCTTTTGCAGGCACTGAGGGCTCTCAGCCCCTCACTCTTCTGGATTCCCTTACTAATTCCAGGAACTGTGGAGGGGTATGGGGAGGGAGGAAAGGCAGAAGAGAGGAAAGGAGGAAGCTCAGAGGCTGCCTGCCACCCTCTGAGGGCAGGAGGCAGTGGTGGCAGCGCTGTGATGGGCAGGACGAGGGAATGTGGCTTGAGGACACAGCTCCAGGTGGGTCTCCCTGTCAATCACCCCTTAAACTCTGACTGAAAGCTGCCATTTAAATGGGCCTTCCAAATTCACTGTGGAGTATGTGCCCAGATTCCCAGAGAGCAGCAGGACAGGAGCTCCAAGTTGGTGTGTGACCATTTGGACCGGCCCATTTCCAGGGCCCCTGAGATAAGCCCCGTGGGCTTCCTGTGATGCATGATGGTTCTCAAATGTCATTCTCTGCTACCCACTGTGGAACAGACCCAATGATAGTGATCTTGAGTCTCCTGGCTGACTTGCCCCAGACTGACCATCCAACCCAATCTGGGGCCACCGCTACTCCTCTCTGCTGGGGGTGGCCCAAACCTGGCCTCCCAGGGGCTCACTCCTTCCTATCTGCCCTCCAGTGCATCTAGGGTGCTGCTGACGTCCCAAGAGAGACACAGAGAGAGGCCATGAGCTCGGCTGCAGACCGTGGAGAGCAGCTAGCCTAGGAGGGGCCTGGCTGCCCTGTACAGCATCACTGCATTTTTTTTAAAGTCCCATAGAAGGCCTTTCCCCTTGGCGAGGGAGTCTCATGGTGTCCTGTGTTCTCCCCTCTAGACTGCATGCTTCCCGAGGGCAGCTGGGGTCTTGTTCAGCTCTGAGCTTTCAGCATCTGGCACCGTGGGCCTTCTTGGATGCTTAGGGGGTGGGTGGAGGTGGGTGGAGGTGGGAGGGAGGCAAGAGGAAGGGAGGGAGGAGCAGAAGGGAAGGAGGGACTCATGGATCAATGGATGTGACCCACAGAGGGACAAAGGGACAGATGAATGAGCGAATAAATGCATGGCCTGGCTCACCTCATCGGGTCTGGAAGCAGCTGCCACCCGTCCTCACGTGTTCATGTGCTTTGTTTCACATGTGGGTGTGGAAGAGGCAGAGGGAGGAAACTGAGGGACCCCTCATCTCATCTGTGGGCTCCTCCAAAATGGGCTTGTGTCTCCTCTCTTGGATCTTCCTTGCTCCTCTGCTCCCCCAAACCTGAGGCTGGGCCATACCTGGCCTTCAACTGCCCCTTATTACCTCCCAGGACTCTTTTCATCTGGGACTGTGCTAGGGCAGGAAGGGCAGTGTGGCCTGGGCACAGGGGCCAGGGAAGAGGAAAAGGTGGCCTCTCCCAGCCTCCTCTTCCCCCCAGCGTTCTTCCCCCAGCCCTCCTCCTCCCTGGCCCTCCTCCCCACCTCTCCTGAGCGGGCCCATCCTGGCCTCCAGGCTACAGTTCCAGCGCTCACGACGGAACTGGAACTCAGGATGTAACTCAGGACGGGACTGGAACTGAAGCAGGCCGAGGTGTGCAGCGTCCCGCAGGGTCTCAGCCAGGTCGGGGTCCCTCCAGCAGAGCTGCTTCTGCTGCTGGGAAAACTTCAGCATCAGCAGGTCACACTGCTTCAGGTGGGCCCCACCCCGTGCTGGGGCCACCGCAGCGCCCAATCCTGGGGATGGCATCAGGACCTCCCACCCCGTCAGGCTGGAGAGGGCAAGAGGAGGGAGATGGGTGAGCCTTGGGGATGGTGGTGTGGGGCAGATGAAGGGAAGGGGGCCTTCTTGGGGGCTTCATTTACTGCCCTTCTGGGTGGCAGGCTGACCCCATGGGGGTCCCGTCCCCATTTTACAGATTAGGAAACCAAAGTTCATGGAACAAGGGTTGCTGCAGGACCTTAAACCCAGGTTTTCCAGATACCGGTCTCTGCTCTTCTTATCCACCCTGTTTCCCAAACTTGCCCAGTTAGAAAAATCATCTGGGGTGCTTATTAAAAATACACTTTCCCAGGATCCATGCTGGGCAATTCTGAGTCTACTGGTCTGGAATTGAGCCTGGGAATATGTATATTTACCACATTCCCCGGCTAGCTTTTGTCATCCAATAAGTTTGGGAAATAGCACACACGATATTGGTCGCTGCCTGGCCAGGAGAGCCACATTCCTAAGAGGAAGCCAGCAGAGGGGATTGTGGACATTGAGCGGACACCCAGCCAAGGTCCCCTGACATCCCTCTCTCCCTTACATCATGTTGCTGCCCAGGTAATCCCATACCAATCTAACATGTTTCCATACTTCCCAGATAGACCTTCAACCATCTGACCACTTGGTGCCTACTACAAATAGATGCCTGGGGAGGGAAGGGGAGGAAAGGAAAGAGAAGGGAAGGAAGGAAGGACTGATGGATGGTTGGATGAAGGTGAAGGAGCTGAATTCCCATCAGGCCATCAATCCCAGACTTCTTGTTCTCCTAGATCCAAAGTTCATCGATTCTGGAGCCAAGCTGTCAAATTCTAAGACTGACTTTATAGCTGTGCGGTTTCCTTGGTTTTTCTCTTCTGGAAATTGAGGAGAGTGATCTTCTCTACCTCCTAGGGTTGCTGGGAGGATTATATGAAATGGACTAACCACATGCAGGCCTACCTTCCTGCTAACTGGAGTTTCCCAACTTTCTCTCATTTTGCAATATGCTTTACTCTCCAACTAAGCAGAGTCTCCCCTTTGTCCAGATGAGGAAATGACGGTTTAATGAGGAGGCTGTGACTGGCTTGGTCATTCAACATATTGGCAGCAGGATGGAAACTGGAATTAGAGCTCGCCTTCCCTCTTCCCAGAAGCTGTGAGATAGCTCTGCTGCTTCAAAATGTTTGCTGTCCTATACCCTGGTGCCCCCCAGTGTGGGTGGAATATACATCATTCCAGGACTCTCCCCCACCGAAAGAAGTAACCCCATTCTGGGGCATCCTGACCCCATAGCCATGGTAAAAGAGCAAAGGTGGGCTGGGTGTGGTGGATCACACCTGTAATCCCAGCACTTTGGGTGGCCAAGGCAGGTGAATTGCTTGAGTCCAGAAGTTTGAGACCATCCTGGGTAACATAGCGAAACCCCATCTCTACTAAAAATACAAAAATTAGCCGTGCATGATGGCACAAGCCTGTAGTCCCAGCTACTTGGGAGGCTGAGGTGGAAGGATAGCTTGAGCCTAAGAGGCAGAGGCTGCAGTGAGCTGAGATTGCGTCACTGCACTCCAGCCTGAGCAACAAAGTGAGACCCTGTATCAAAAAAAAAAAAAAACAAAAAAAGAGCATAGCAAAGGTGGAAGCAGGGGATAGCTCTTAGAGCTCCTGCTTGGATGTGGCACTTCCACTGTTGCTCAGGTGCCACTGGCCAAGGTGAGTCCTGTGGTCAAGCCAGGAGTGGTTAGAGAGGCCCACATCCCTCTGAGCCCAAGGCCACAGCTCTCCTGTTTGAAGCCACCTGCCTTAGCCAGGACGTCTGGCTGGATGCCACACCCTCTCTGTATGCCCCAGAAGTCAGAAGCCTCACCAGAGGTTATGCAGCCTGGCCAGGCCCCAGGTACGCTCAGAAATCACCCGTAGATTCCAGACCCATCATGGAGCATATCTCCGAAACCCCCAAGCAGAGGTAAGTGCTATCGGGCTCCCCCTGGCCCAGCCTGGAGTTGGGCTCCTCTCCCAGGCATGGTGAGGGTAGTAACCTGTTAATCATTAATCTGGGGGCAAATCAGTACATTTCCAGTGCACCAGTTCTACACCCAAAGCCCTCCCTGCAGCCTGGCAGGAAACCCTCAGAGCTTGACCCTTGGCAGGTCCAGAGCAGAATAGGATGTCAAGCCCAGCTGAGGAGCCCACTCCTTGACTGGCTTCCAGTGTGGAGGGCAGCTTGGGGGCTTGCAGAGCTACCTTGCCTTCGAACACCCTCCTCCTCACCCTGGGGTCTAGCGTGAGCAGCGACTTCTGCTCACACCGTTCCTGTGTTTCAGAAACTAGACCTCCCTGGTAGCGGCTGATTGACTGACAGAGGGGAGAACAAGCAGGGAGTGATGGAAATTTTGGCCAATGAGGCTGCATATCCTTCAAGACCTGCCTCAAATGCCATTTTAATAGCTATTATTATTATATCATTATAGCTACATTATATATCATATGACATATGATATATAACACATTATTATTATTTTAAGTTCTGGGATACATGTGCAGAACATGCAGGTTTGTTACATAGGTACACATGTGCCATGGTGGTTTGCTGCACCCATCAACCCGTGATCTAGGTTTTAAGCTAAGCTGCATGCATTAGGTATTTGTCCTACTGCTCTCCCTCCCCTTGTCCCCCACCTCCCGACAAGCCCCAGTGTGTGATGTTCCCCTCCCTGTGTCCTTGTGTTCTCATTGTTCGACTCCCACTTATGAGTGAGAACATGCAGTGTTTGGTTTTCTGTTCCAGTGTTAGTTTGCTGAGAATGATGGTTTCCAGCTTCATCCATGTCCCTGAAAAGGACATGAACTCATTCTTTTTTATGACTGCATACTATAATTATTATTATTATTATTGAGACAGAGTCTTGCTGTGTGGTCCAGGCTGGAGTGCAGTGGCGTGACCTCAGCTCACTGCAACTTCCGCTTCCCAGGTTCAAGCAATTCTCCTGCCTCAGCCTCCCAAGTAGCTAGGACTACAGGTCCCCACCACCATGCCCAGCTGATTTTTGTATTTTTAGTAGAGATGGGGTTTCACTTTGTTGGCCAGGCTGGTCTCGAACTCCTGACCTCAAGTGATCTGCCCACCTCGGCCTCCCAAAGCGCTGGGATTATAGGTGTGAGCCACTGTGCCCAGCCCAAGCTGTGTTCTTGTCTGGGACTCCCCTATAGTGTTGGAGTGAAGGCTCAAAGTTGGTTTGTCTAACTAAAGGCTTCATCCTTGATTATGACCTCTGACATCTGGAGGGTGCCAGAATTCCCTAGGCTGCCCTTGGGGGGCCTAGGGAACCTCGTCTCTACAAAAAAAAAAAAATATAATAATTAACCGGGCATGGTGGTGTGCACCTGTGATCTTCCTTTGCAGTATAAACTCTTATCCCTGCCTACTGGCCAATTGGCCTGTAACATGCACCCTGGTGTTTCAATCTCCAAACATTAACATTTTGCCTAACAAACAAACTATTCAGGTTCCTTTAGTAATCCCTATTTCCTCCTTCTCCACACACACCAGGCGGGCTGTACACTTCATTCTCTTTAGCAGGGGCAAAACATCTCTGCTACACTCGGCACCAGGATAGCTGGTTGGCCCTTTCTTAGGACCCCAAATTTTCCTCCTCATAATACTAACAATTGGCCCATGTGTACTCACCTTCCTATCCCACTTTCTCTCCCAAAGGCTGAACTCCCTTGTCCAGGCAACCACCCAGAAACACATTAATACCATCATTCTCTTCTGCCAAGTCCAATATCAGTGCCTCAAGGAAAACAGCTCTGGGTAGGGTGTGCTGGCTCACGCCTGTAATCCCAGCACTTCGGGATGCCGAGGCGGGCAGATCACCTGAGGTCAGGAGTTCAAGACCAGCCTGGCCAACATGGTGAAACCCTGTATCTACTAAAAATACAAAAATTTGCCAGGCGTGGTGGTAGGCGCCTACAGGCTGGAGACTGGAGAATCGCTTGAACCCAGGAGGCGGACGTTGCAGTGAGCTGAGATTGTGTCATTACACTCCAGCCTGGGCAACAAGGGCAAGACTCCATCTAAAAAAAAAAAAAAAGAAAGAAAAGAAAACAACTGTGAAGTCAAACACCCACTGCTTCAAAACCCAAACCTGAGTACAGCGCCCTATTCAGCAAGAAGCAGCCAGACAATCAACAATGCCCCTGTGCATTTTAAAGTAAAAGGCAAGAACGTTCGTCCAAATTGCACCATGTTGTAAGCTCCCTGCTATTTTGCAGATCTTGGTCAAAATGAAACATTTCACAGGGGTTTAGGACATGAGAGACATCCTGCCTAACCACCTGACCACAAGGTGGACAAAGGCCCAACTAAAGAAACATCCCTATCATGTCTTGCTGGACAAAGATCCAAGGAACACCATGATGACATCCTGCTGGAACAAGGGCCAGAACAGCCGCATCATGGGAACGAACATCTTATCAATATCCTGCAGGGCAGCAAGCCATGGTGCCCAGACCACTCCCACCAATACCTACAAATTGCCCCAGCCTGTAAGCAGTGGTGGGCTCTGGCATTAGGCTGGTCTTCTGTAGGTTTTATGCTGGAGGTAAAGCCTGCATTTGCTGTTAAGCTGCCCTCTTTCTGTGTCTTTCTTTAGCCCTCACCTTCCCTTCAAAACCTAACAGCAGTAACATATAGTACAGGTTTGTAGCCTAGGTGTGCTGTGGGCTATACCACACAGCGTAGGTGTGCTGTGGGCTATACCACCCGGGTTGGTGTAAGTATACACTATGATGGTAGCACGAGGTGACGTCACCTAATGACACATTTCTCAAGCTCCTCCTCATATGGCAACACATGACTGCATATGAAAGCTCTTAAATAGGGATTAAGTTTCTAAATCTCTAAAAGAAAAAACAGTCATTTACTTCTTGAGACAAATTATGTCATTTGTGGACTTTAGGGAAGCTAATGTCTTAAAAGATTAATTAGGTTAGAAAATATATAATTCATAATTTGATTTTAGAAAGTTTGTCAAACATAAAAGGTTTAAAACACTTGATGTTACAAAACAGGATCACAGGTCATTGTAAAGTCATTTATTTAATCAAAGTGATAACTCAAGGATTTTTTAAATACCCACAAAAACTGGCCAGGTGTGGTGGCTCATGCTTGTAATCCTAGCACTTTGGGAGCCTGAGGCGGGTGGATAACCTGAGGTCAGGAGTTCAAGACCAGCCTGGCCAACATGGTGAAACACCATCTCTACTAAAAATACAAAAATTAGCTGGGCGTGGTGGCTGGTGCCAGTAATCCCAGGTACTCAGGAAGCTGAGGCAGGAGAATCACTTGAACCCAGGAGGCGAAGGTTGCAGTGAGCCAAGATTGTGCCATTGCACTCCAACCTGGGTGATGAGAGCAAAACTCAGTCTCAAAAAAAAAGCAAAAACTTTCATTCTCTGAGGAGACAATTTTCTAAACAAAATGCCCTAATAAAAACAGCATGAAGCCAATTACATTTGTTTTTAAAATTTTGTAAACAATCTGTACAATTTCATCTTGATTATAAAATATAACTTCCATAAGACTTTTATAATCTTTGTAACCTTTATTAATGAGTTGGTTAATGCTTCTAGAAAACCTTGTTAATCTGACACAGGGGTCTATATACTGGTTTTGCATCAGTGTGCCTTTGACATTAATAATTAATTCACAGAGAAACTGAACTTATTTTATCTTTCAAAATTGGCCCTTACAATCTTACACACCCACCTCTTCTGCCTCAGGAACTGACTGAGACTTTGATGAGACTTTGATTCCATTCCTGAACACAGATTCAGCTGGAGAGCTGCCCCTGGAGCCAGAGCAGTTCACTGCTGCACACCAGGATCTGAATGACAAGCTGACTCAGCAAGAAAGGCTCCCAGAGGTGGTTCCAATGCTAGACTGGGACCAGAACCAGGCCCTAGCTTGGCCTCTTCAAAAGTAAGTTTCAAACTGTAGATCAAGATCAGGCTGCAGATCATCAGGCATATGAAATACTTGTTCCACCTCTAGACAGTCAGAATTCAAAAGCAACCAAGTTTATTGTGTTGACGAAAAGAGTCAAATTCTGTAAAATATTTGAAGAGGTTTATTCTGAGCCAAATCTCAGCAACCAAGGCCGGTGACACAGCCCACAGGAGGTCCTAAGAACATGTGCCCAAGGTGGTCGGGATACAGCTTGGTTTTATATATTTTAGGAAGGCATGAGACATCAATCAAATACATTTAAGAAACACAATGGTTTGGTTCAGAAAGGTGGGACAACTCAAAGTGGGGGCTTCCAGGCTATAGGAAGAGTGCCTGGCTCTTAGTTGATTCTCTCCTGGATCTGGAAAGAAAGGAAGGAAAACAAAGGGGGCAAGGGGATTCTCTATAGCATGTGGATTTTTCCCACAAGAGACTTTGCAGGACAATTTCAAGGTATGGCAAGGAAATATATTTTGGGTTACATATTTTTTCCTTGCCTCGTAATGTTATGCCAGAGTCAGATTGAAAAGTAAGTCATGATATATAGGGTCAAATAAAACCCATCTGATGAGAATTTATGGTTTGTAGGGCATGACTCCCTTAGACCCCTTAGGTAGGAATTTGGGCAACATAAAAACTCAGAGCTTAGTCCTCAATTGTTTTGCCCAAGAACCTGAAGAAAGATCTAGCTCAGCACTGGAGGCTTGCTAAAGTTGTTGGAACTCCACAGATTTATATCAAAACCTCAGCATCAGAAACAAATTTTGCAGGCTGTTTAGATTCAAGTATAGGTATGAGTGACCACGGCTCGTGACACAGCCTTCAGGGGGTCCTGAGAACATGTGTCTGAAAGATTCTCCCCAGGGCCTGTAATCCCAGCTACTTGGGAGGCTGAGGCAGGAGAATTGCTTGAACCCGGGAGATGGAGGTTGCAGTGAGCCGAGATCGCACCATTGCACTGCAGCCTGGGTGACAGAGCGAGACTGTCTCAAAAAAGCGAAAACAAATAGACTATATATATATATAATTTTTTTTTTTTGTAGAAAAGGGGTTTTGAAGGCTTCAAGGTTTTCTCCCACTGATATCTACAGAAGGCTTTCAAGACAGAATTAAAGAAGAGGAAAAAAAATAATATTCACCTCTGGAAATAGGAAAAGAAAACATTATGCATAAAAAAAAGAAACAATAATAATTTATTTTCAAAGTGCTTTGTTTATTGTTGGTTTTGTTTGTATTTTGCTTTGTTTTACTTGGCTTTTTGGCCCAAGCACCTTAATGTGTTGTATCCCCAAATACTGCATAATTTTATATTACAATGAGGCATACATACACACACACACACACACACACACAAAAGGGGGTTTCTCTATGTAGCCCACGTTGGCCTCAAATTACTGGCCTCTAGCTATCCTCCCACCTTGGCACTGGTTTTGCAGTGGGAGGTTTTGCAGTGGGAGAAAGGGCATTTGTTTTCAGGGTGCCAAGCAAGGAGGACTAGGCAGCTAACAATCAAAATGCCCCTCTGAATGGGAGCAATAATCATATCTCTTACAGCTGAAATCAGGAATGAAATGGTTTACGGAAAACCAGCAGTGGCTGACAGTCCTAAATGTTAAGTACATATATATATTTTTTCCCTGACTTTAAAATGCTTCACTTTCATTAGGCTACACAGGTCCAGACTGATGGCTTATTTTTCAAAAAACTCTGTCACTTCATTGGTTCTAACAGTACAAAGCTCCATAATTTTAGAAACTGAACGACTCTGCAATGTAGAAAGGCTATACCTTATTCAGATAGAGCACAGTCACATGCTGGCTTGTCTGTGGCACATCAAGATCATTCCAAGAATGTAAGCACCAAGAGAGAATAAGAGGAAAATCCAGGCTTTATCCCTATTGAATTATTTATCCCACTATTAGAATATTAGTGAGGTAGGTAGTGGCCACACTGTGATGGCAAATTGAGCTTCAGTCACAAACACACCTTGTTGCTCCCCCCAGTCTACTGACATCAGCTTCCTTTACACAGCAGTGAATGCACAAAGGTTTGGACAGTTGAGGGCATTGTCATCACGTTTTGGTATGTACTGGAATCCTGGCAGCTTCTTCTCCGATTCAGAGAGGCATAAACATTAAAGAGGAAAAGAACAACTCGGGTCTCTCCTTTGGGGTGATTTAGGGTGGCTGTTTAAATTTGTAATGGTTGAAAAGTCTTGAGAAACTCTTACACTTTTCTTCTCTCAGCTGCAGCTTATTCTTCTCACCTGTGTAACAAGCTGTATTCTCTTCTCGCAGAAGCTTAGCATTTCTTCCTCTGCCCCATAACATTTTTCAATACTTACATTTATTAGGTGCCGTTTATATTCTAGGCATACTTATACAAGTGAGATGTGGCTGACTGCCACTGCTGCTACTTGAGACCGTCATTACAGCAGTTACCACTGTTATTGCTTCAGACTGTCATTACAGCAGTGACTGTTACTGCCTGAGACCACCATTACAAGACTGAATGAAGGGAGGAATGTAGAAATGAAAACTTAAAAGAAACTATTTTAAGGAAAGGCTACTTAAGACAAAAACTGTTTTAAGGAAAGTCTAGCATAGGGAAGGAGAGCTCCCTGCTTCTAGTGAGCAAAGGCATCCCCTGAGCTTCTACAGCCCTTTGTATTTATTGGGTAACAAGAGCAAGGAGGAGGAGGTAATGATTGGTCAGCTGCTTGAGCACAGGTTTGTATTGTTACTGACAGGCTTCAATTATGCCTAATCATAAACATTTGTGTGGCCTCTGACATCTCCTTTTTGTTTTTAAATTAATTGAGCAAGGCAATTGCAGGCTGTGCAGCCCTTAATTACCAGTTGATGATCCCGCTTCATTTTTCTTAGCCCTTACTCAAAATGGAGTTGCTCTGGTTTGAATGCTTCTTACATATGTCCCCCTTCCCTCCTCCAAGAAGACCCTTAATCCTAAGGGTTGCAGAGGGAAGAACGTACATCTTCTGCAACTTCTTCATGCTGAATAGGGGTGATGATATTTCTGCCTATTAGGGTCTTTTGTATTCAGGGTAGAGAGGAGCTCAGTCAGAAAGCACTGGTCCATTAAGCATCGATTGTACCTCTGAGTTCCAGCAAAAGGTGAAACCCTGGCACTCCAGCAGTTTCTCAGCTTCCTGTGTGGTTTTCTTGATCGGTCCCCATATTATGGGGGTTGATGTCAGCGTGACTCTGGTCGGTCCTTGTTCCATCTTCACATTCAAATTCAACGGGCTCATGGCTTGTACTGGGGGAACCAGGTCCATGGTTGGGATCCATCTGTCCCTCCAGTCTCCCATTCCATGGTCGTAGACACCTTGAGGGCACCCACATGGTTTGTTCATCTTCTGTAAAGACCCAATCATACCCTCAACCCCACGTCAGTAAATCTAGCAAAACAGAAGCAAAAAACTTTTGTGGCTGTAGCTGGGAGGCATGCCATTGCTGAAGCATTTGTTCTACAAGCTGCAACTCAGCTTCTGCCTCTTTGGTTAATTACCGCGGGGTAAAACTTTCCACTGATAACAACAGGCTCTTTCTGATTAACAGAAGGCACAGAGAAAGCAAATCGAGGCTTATCCTTTTTGTACAACAGTATAGCAAAAAACAATCCTTAAACCTTCAATTTGCACTGTACAGGTGGGGCCACTAGATGCTATGGGTTGTGGTAGATAAATCTCCTAGTTGCACTTCCAAATCCCTGATATCCTCGCTTCTTCTTACGTAGAGAAGGGTACAATTTACAGCGAATAAGCAACAGTTGAGCAACATATTCTCCCAGCTCAAAAACCCAAAGATCTTGTGACATTACCACTGCCTGAATTTCTCCTTCACAATCAGAATCAACAACTCCCAGACCTGTAAGTTAAGACAGCTTTTACCAAAATGAATCCCATGTATGTTGTTGGCAGAGTCCCCAAATACCAATGGGAATCTTAGTGAGTTTGTTTCTTTCAATTAACATAATTTGTTCTCTAGCTAGGAGAGCTAATGCTGCGTTTCCAGGTGTTCCTGAGGAGAGGAAGTCAATGTGCCTCTGGAAACCCACCCCTGAAACGGAGTTGTGGCCTGGACAGGGAATGCCCTCATAGTTTGAGGT
The DNA here is from genome assembly GCF_028878055.3 of Symphalangus syndactylus. Classification (NCBI taxonomy): domain Eukaryota; kingdom Metazoa; phylum Chordata; class Mammalia; order Primates; family Hylobatidae; genus Symphalangus; species Symphalangus syndactylus. Next base: position 29,384,901 of record NC_072442.2, on the reverse strand, counting down.
GCCCAGGTCCAGACCGTCTTTTCACTTCCTGATGGGGGGGGTGCCATTTTGATGAAATTTTGAGTGGCATGGATTAGCCCAATGATCTCCTTTATTACAATGAGGGCAAAGTCCTGGCATTTTTTCTGTTGGGGTTGGGGGGAAGCTGCATTATAAAATCCCTTCTTCCCAGAGGTCTGGTGGTGTTCTTTTTTGAAAGGTCCAATTTTTCTACACTTATAACACTTTCCCACCTAAGGGCTTGACCCTTGGCTTCCTTTAAATCTGTCAGCTACCAAATTAGCCATTGCCTGAGTCAATACTGCAGAGCAATGAAGCTCGGTGCCCACATCTTGACAAGCTCCAAGAAAACCTCCCAAGTCCTCTGCACAGCTCACAGGTGCCAGTGTACGTTTACAATCCATGAAAGCCAAAGCTAAAGTTAGCCTTTCTGTAGCCACAAAAGATGGTACAAGTCAATTTTCATCCTCCCTCTCCTATTTACCACTTTTGATTGGTGCTGTAGGTGGGGCAAAAATTCTCTCAAACCCTGAAATAAAAGATGGTACGTACCAAACTCCAAACAAAAAAGGGAAAATAACCACATTTTTCCACATGTTACCCTGATTCAAAAATTTCCCATTCTTTGTCCCTCTAGGGCACTGACCAGTACCTTTTTAGAGCACTGATCTTATGTTGCTGCTGGCAGACTTCTCGTTCCTCTGGCTTTTAGTTTTTTTTCCTCTGGGCTTTAGAGTTTTTGTTTGTTTGTTTGTTTTGCTCCAGCAGACCTTCTTCATTCAAGTCCCTACAGGACCCTATCTGTCCCTGCAAATCTCTGCTAGTCTTTGCTAGTCTCTACTTTTGTACCTCTTTAGGGCGCTGACCTTATATTGCTAGTCTTTGCTAGTCTTTATCTATCGCTATCTGTCCCTATGGTACCTGTTAGTTTCTTCAAGTTCCTGTAAGTCCCTGTCTTTCCCTACTAATCTCTACCTTCTCATCTCATCTCTACCTACTCATCTCTACCTATCTCTATTTGTCTCTATCTCTATTTATCCCTGCAGGCTTCTTCAGGTCCCTTCAGGTCTCTTTTTTTCCCTGATGTCCCTGTTCAGGCGCCACTTGTGGCCGACTGCCACTGCTACTACTTGAGACCGTCATTACAGAAGTTACTACTGTTACTGCTTGAGACCATCATTATAGCAGTTACTACTGTTAACTGCTTGAGACCATCATTACAGCAGTTACTCTTACTGCCTGAGACTGTCATTATGAGACTGAATGAAGGGACGAATGTAGAAATGAAAACTTAAGACAAAATAAACTGTTTTAAGGAAAGGTGAGCATGGGGAAGAAGAAGAGAGCTCCCTGCTTCTAGTGAGCAAAGGCAGCCCCTGAGCTTCTACAGCCCTTTGTATTTATTGGGTAACAAGAGGAAGGGGGAGGAGGTAATGAGTAGTCAGCTGCTTAATTGATCACAGCTTCCTATTGTTACTGACAGGCTTCACTCATGCCTAATCATAAGAAACATTTGTGTGGCCTCCAGCAAGACAACATGCCCAAAGTTCTTAGAGTAGTGTTTGGCATATGGTAAATGCTCAATACATGCTACCTCCTATGAGATCTCATTTTCATTTTTCCAACAACTCTTGTGATGTAGATATTATTATTATACCTATTTTGTAGATGAGGAAGTTGAAACTTAGAGACACTGGGTAATTTGCTTAGGTTCACATGGCTAATAAGTGGCAAAACCACTTACAAGCTTTGCAAGTAATTTTCTATGCAGCTCTTCATTCTCCTGTAATAGGAGCTGAATGATGACAATTTGGCTATGTGTGCATTGTATCTTGCTTTCTAACTCGAATAGGACCTTTAGAGCAGAGAGTTCCATTTCCTTCTGAGAATCCCACACTTCCAGAACTCCTGGCTTTACCACCTCTGGGCATCCCAGGGGTTTATGCTCACTGGCCAGTACAGATGTGACATCATGATGGCTGAGCACCAGCACTGTGTCCAGCCCTCTGCTAGATGCTATACACATTGTCTTTCATTTATTTCTCAAATGCCCTTGTGCTGTAAATGCTACCCAGAAAGGGTCACATTCATTATTCAAGTCACTGTACCAGAAAGTGACAGAGCCAGAATTCAAACCCAGGTCTGACTGATTCCAGGCCCCTTGCTCCTTCCATTGTTCCTCAATACGAGGGAGTCTTCTTCAAGGTTATTCTCAGGGCTTTAAGATATAGGCTCACCATTTCAGATTCTCTAGACTTTGCCCCTGTAACAGGGTTTATGTGATGCAGTCAGAGGTCTTGTATTGAGGAGCTTCATGTGGACAGATGTGTTCTCGTGGCTCATGGACATATGTAGATGAATAAAGCAAAGGGGTTACTCCCTCCTCAAGTACATCACACATATTGGATGAGGGTCTAGGTCACTCTGCTTATTTCTTTGACTACCTTCTTCCAAGGAACCAGTTTTCTCTGCCTGCCTTGGGATTCTAGCATAGATCGTTTTGGAGTTTGTCATTTAAATATATTTTCACGGCCTGCTTTGACCTTTTTTCAGCTAAAGCTGTTAAGATTTCAGTACATTTAGGACAGTGATGACATGCTCCAGTCCTGTCATCCTGTCTTCTAGTTAATAGAAAGGAAATATAGTCCATCTGTCTGGACAAGTATAGAAGAATTTGGAGAGAAAAAAAGGTATTTTGTGAGGTACCTTTATTCCATCCCATTGTTCTACAGCAAAAGGCTTCTACAAAAGTAGTGGGTTTTCCTCTTCTAATAAGGGATATTTTAAAAAATCATTTAGAGCAATACTTCTTAAACTTTGAGACAGTCTTTGAGGCTAACAAAAAGCTTGCCACATTTTACTCCCATAAAGATATCAAAAAGGTGATGGACTGGGAGTCAGCACACCTTAATCTATAAAATGAAGGACTTGAACCAGAAATGGAAATGATCATCTAGTGCAGTGTCTACTGTGAATCTAGAAACACTTGAGGCCAGGCATGGTGGCTCGTGCCTGTAATTCCACCACTGTAGGAGGCCAAGGCAGGCAGGTCACTTGAGCCCCAGGAGTTCAAGATCAACCTGGGCAACAAAGCAAGACCCCCATCTCTACAAAAAAACTCTCTCTCTCTCTCTCTCTCTCTCTCTATATATATATATATATATATATATATATATACATATATAAATTAATAAAAAAATTCATATCATTTGGTTTGTGGAAAAGAGTTGCTGTAGAATCCTCGAACTTGAGCTGTTGAGTCAGTTCCCTCTTGTGCAGTTAAAGGCTTATTTTGAGCATAATTTTCAGACTGCACCTGTAAATCCTGAGTAGTTTCTAGTTCAGTTTATAGACCTGTGACTTCAGTCAGGTTTTGAAGCTGAGTTAGAACTTGGTCTGGACAAGAAGCTGTAGTCTTCTCCAGGGCTGTAGAATGTCCAATCTCTGTAGTGGGTTCTGGAGTGATGGCGAACCCCAGGTCTGGAGGCTGAGTTGAGGTCTCCTCCATGGTTGGAGACGGTTTAACCTCTAGTAGGCTCTGTAGTTATGGTAAGGGATTGAACTGTGACTTGAGTCAGGCTTGAATGCTGAGCCTGACCTTTGTCTGGAGGTGGAAATGTCACCTCACGGCGTTTTGGAGCAGGAGCTGTAGTCATCAGGGCTGTAGAAGGTTCAACCTTTGTACTGGATTCAGGAGTGATGTTAAGCCCCAGATCTAAAGGTTGAATTGTGAGTTGAGTCTGACCCTTGTCTGAAGGTGGAAGTGTCACCTCAGAATGTTTTGGAGGAGAAAATGTAGTCATCAGAGCTGTAGAAGGTTCAACCTCTGTAGTGGATTCTGGAGTGATGGTAAGCTCCCAATCCAAAGGTTGAACTGTGGCTTGAGTCAGGTTTGAATGCTGAGTCTGAACATGGCCTGGATGTGGAAGTGTCACCTTAGGGTGGTTTGGAGGAACTATAGTCGTCTTCAGGGGTGTAGGATGTTCAACCTCTGTACTGGATTCTGGACTTATGGTAAGTCCCAGGTGCAAAGGTTGAACTGTAATGCTGGGTGACATTGAATGCTGAGCTTGATCCTGACCTGATGTTGCAACTGTTACCTCTTGATATACTGGAAGGTGGGGTACAACTTTCTTAGGAGGCTGAGTTGGGGTCTCCTGCATGGTTGAAGAAAGTTCAACGTCTGTCGTGGATTCTGGAGTGATGGTAAGCCGCAGATCCAAAGGTTGAACTGTGAAACTGGCTTAATATTGAGTGCTGAGCTTGATCCTGACCTTGTGTTGGAACTGTCACCTCATAGTGAGCTGGATGTTGAGCTGCAATCTCCTTAGGTGGCTATGGAAGCTGAGCTGGGACCATCTGCTGGCTTGAAAGTTCTATCTCCTTAGGGAGCTCTGGAACCTGAACTGTGGCCTCCTGCTGGGTTGGAGAAGGTTCTGCCTCCATAGGGGGCTCTGGAATCTGAGCTAGAGCCTCCTGCTGAGTTAGATATGGTCCAACCTCCTGAAGGAACCCTAGAGGCAAAGATGGGGCCATCTGCCAGGTCAGAGAGGGTTCTATCACCATAGGGGGCTCTGAAGACTGAGCAGGGCCTTCCTGCTAGGCTGGAGAGGATTCTACCTCTTTAGTTGGCTCTAAAAGCTGAGTTGGGGGCTGCTGTAGGACTGAAGATGGTTCGACCTTCTTAGGTGGCTCTGATGGCTGAGCTGATATCTCCTGCTGTGGTGGAGGACTGACCTCTTCAGTAGACTTTGGAGGATGACCTGAGGCTTCCTGCTGGGTTGCAGATGGTTCAACCTCCTTAGGGGCCTCTGGTGACTCAGCTTGGAACTCTTGCTGGACTGGAGAAGGTTCTACCCTCTTAGGGGGACCTGGAGTCTGAGCTGTGGCCTCTTACTGGACTGGAGGTTCAATCTTTTCAGGAGAATGCAGAGGTGGGGAAGGGAGATCAGCTGGGCTAGAGAAAAGTCAGCCTGTTCAGTGGGAATAGGAGGGTTGTCCTGCTGGACTGGAGAAGATTCAACCTCCATAGGGACTGCTGAAGGTATGGGAAGCTCCATATCCACATTTTTAACTGTGGTATTAGGCAAAGTTGAATTATTTCTGAATATTGAAGACACATCTAGAGGTGAAAATATCATTCCATCATTCAATGAACTTTCAAAGTCTGAAGAGAGCTCAGTTGGAGGCTGAGTTGTGGGCTCTTGATGGACTGGAGGAAGTTCATCATTTTCAGGGGTATTTAGCTGCTGAATTATAATCTCTTGCTGGTCTTTCAAATGTTGAAACTGCTCAGGGGACACAAAGGGCTGAGCTGGGGCCCCCTGTTGGGTTAAAATGTCAACCTGATTAGTGAAATCTGGAGTCATGGTAACCATGTGATCCACAGGTTTAACAGTGACATTGTACAATGTTGGAGGCTGAACTTGACCATGACTTAGAGGAGAAACTGTTACCTCATGATGCTCTGGAGATTGAGCTACAACTTCATTAAGGAGCTCTGGAGTCTGAGCTGGGGCCTCCTGCTGGGTTAGAGAAGACTCAACCTCCTCAGGGGTCTGTGGATGCTCAGCCTCCTGCTAGGTTGCAGAGGGATTCTGATCCTTAATAGGTTCTGGAGACTGAACTGAAGTCTCCTGTTGAACTGGTAAAGGCCCAGCCTCTTCCAATGACTCTGAAGGCAGAGGTGGGCCCCCATGCTGGGTGGCAGAAGGTTCTACATCATTAACTGGCCCTGAGAGCTGAGCTGTACCCTCTTGCTAGACTGGAGAAGTTCCCGTCTCTGCAGTAGGCTATGTTGCTATGGTAAGCTGCATATCTGGAGCCTTAACAGTGACATTGGGCAAATCGGAATGCTGAGCTTGATGGTGACCTGGAGGTGAAACTGTGACTTCATAATGTTCTGGAGGCTGAGCTGGGGTCTCCTTCTTGGCTGGAGAAGATTCAACCTTCCCAGAAGGCTGGAGAAGATTCAACCTCCCCAGAAGACTCAGAGGGCTAAGCTGGCTGTTCCTGCTCACTGCGGGAAGGGTCAGCCTCCACAGGAGGACCTGGAGGCTCAGTTGTGGCCTCCTCTTGGGTTGCAGAAGGTTCCATCTCCTCTGGAGACTGGGTTGGGGCCTCCTGCTGGGCTGGAGAAGATTCAGTCTCCTTGGCAGACTCTGAAGTTATGGCAATATCCACATCCGCAGGTTTAACTGTAACACTGGGCAAGTTATAATGAGCTTGATCCTCGCCTGGAGGTTGAACTGTCACCTCATGATTCAGTGGAGTTTGAGCTGCACCCCCCATAGACTCTGGAGGCTGAGCTGGGGCCTCCTGCTGGGTCTGAGAAGGTTCAACTCCCCTAGGAAACTCACAAGGCTGAGCTGGCTGCTCCTGCTCACTGGGGGAAGGTTCAACCTCCACAGGAGGACCTGGAGGTTCAGCTGGAGTCCCTTGCTGAGTTGCAGAAGGTTTCATCTCCTCAGGGAATTCTGTTGTCTGAGCTGGGGCCTTTAATTGGGCTGAGGAAGAGTTGACCTCCTTGGGGTGCTCTGGAGGCTGAGAGGCAGCCTGTTCCTGGCTTGACATTGGGCAAGTGTGAGTGCTGAGCTTCACTCCAACTTTTAAATGGGACATTTACCTCATGATGTATTGATGGCTGAGCTACAATCTCTTCAGAGGGAGGTAGCTGCTGTGCTGGGGACTCCTGCTCTGTTGAAAAAGAGTGACCCCCTCAAGGGACTGTGAAGGCAGAGCTGGGGACTCCTCCTGGGTTAAAGAAGGTTCTACCTCCTCAGGGAGCTGTGGAAGCTGTGCTGGGGCTTCTTGCTGGAGCTAAGAGGACTGGATCTCTTCAAGGGTCTCTGGGTTTTGAGTTTCAGGCTCTAGAAGGAATTGAGAAAGTCCAGCTTGCTCAGGGGACCCTCAGGCTCATCTGAGTTCACCTGGACTTCTGAAGGCAGGCTGCCCAGATACAGTTGATGACTAAGCTCTGATTTTTTTATCTTGCCCAAATTCCCACCTAAGGGGTCTAGGGAGTCATGCCCTATAAACCATAAATTCTCACCAGATGGGTTTTATTTGACCTATATATCATGACTTACTTTTCAATCTAATTCTGGCACAAGGAAAAAATATTTAACCCACTATATATTTCCTTGCCATACCTTGAAATTGCCCTGCCGAGTCTCAAGTGGGAAAAATCCACATTCTATAGAGAATCAATACCCTTTCCCCTTTGTTTTCCTTCCTTTTTTTCCAGATCCAGGAGAGAATAAACTAAAAGCCAGGCACCCTTTTAGGTCCAATAAGAAACATTTTATAACCTGCTTTCCCCCCTGAACTCTGCTGAGAGATTCCTCTGCACAACAAAACATGGTCTCCACAATCCTTTATCTTAACCTGAGCATTCCTTTCCATTGATCCCAGGTCTTCAGATAAACTCAACCAATTGTCAACCAGAAAATATTTAAATTTAACTATAGCCTGGAAGCCCCCACTTTGATTTGTCCCGCCTTTCTGAACCAAACCATTGTATTTCTTAAGTGTATTTGATTGATGCCTCATGCCTCCCTAAAATATATAAAACCAAGCTGTACCCCAACCACCTTGGGCACTGTAAGGCTCTTGTGTTGGTTTGAACCCTGAGAGCACACCAACAAACATGCAGCTAATGCTCATTGCATCAAAAGATGCTAGTGTTTGAAAGACTCAATTAGAGACTTCTCTTCAGTAATTTGCCAAGCACTTACAGAATTCCATTTATATACAAATCTTTCTTACCCTCCTATCTGAAAAGATATGGCTGATGGTCCATTATCTCTCAGAAAAATGTATTATAGCTCCAGATGGTAGAATGACCAGGAAGAAATTTCATCTTGCAAGTCAGTGTTTATTAAGAACCCACTGTATGCCCAGCATCACACCAGGCTGGCAAGAAACAAAATAATCCTGAGCGATCATCCTTGGCAGAAAAAAGACTTGAATCATAATTGTAACAATCTAAAATCCAAACATCATCTTTTAGTGTGTCTTATAGTTCATTAAATTTTTGAATTGTTAAACACTGTGACTTGGCCAGGTGTGGTGGCTCATGCCTATAATCCCAGTACTTTGGGAGGCTGAGGCGAGAAGATTACCTGAGGTCAGAAGCTCGAGACCAGCCTGGCCAATATGGGGAAACCCTGTCTCTACTAAAAATACAAAAATTAGCCAGGCCTGGTGGCAGGCACCTGTAATCCCAGCTACTAGGGAGGCTGAGGCAGGAGAATCACTTGAACCAAGGAGGCAGAGGTTGCAGTGAGCTGAGATCACACCATTGCACTCCAGCCTGGGTGACAGAGTGAGACTCTGTCTCAAAAAACAAAAACAAACAAACAAAAAAACATTGTGACTTGATTGCTTACTCTGGAGAAGCAAAAACTACATAGGCACATTTTGAAACACTTGGGGAAATTTATTGCAAAGCAAGGATGAAGCATTGAGGATTAAACATCTGCAAAGTGGGAAATGATGTGAATTCTAATGACAGGCTTAGAAAGTTAACATCTCTGGAAAATAAACCTCTAAAAAAGCACACACACAAAAAGCCAAAGCACACTTCACTTGGTGGAATGTATTACGCATGACACAGAAGAGGCCAGTATGTTCTACGGCCATGTTCAGGAAATGGTCTGGTTAAGACTAAAGGACAGGGACAACGGGTTCTGAGAAATCAAATGTGAAAACCAACACACTTTCAGATAGACTCAGGCAAGCAGTCCATCTAACCCTAAATATCTGTTAACAAATTCCTTCAAATCGCTGCTCCGACTAGGAACAAAAACATTTTAATGCACCTGACACCGGAACCACACACAAACTCGGCACAATGGCAACTGCACAGGCAGCTTTGAAATGCTGCCTTCTCTACAAATGGCCTAAATTCTAATCATCTGTCTCTATCTGATCAGAAAAACGTTTCCACCATGTGAATTTCCACCTTTCTGTCTCAGACCAGTCCAACCAGGTTACTTTCACCTCTGCCTATTCCCCTTCAATTTAACTGCTTCTTCTTCAGGTTTTTGTGTTAGAAAAAGAGATTCTTCTGTCTAGGTCTAGTCTCTGTGGCAATGCACAAAGTCCCTGTCATTTCTGGTTGGTTTGCTCCTCATCAATCTTTTTCAGATACCCCCTAAAAAAGATGACGCTCAGAGATCTGAACTCCAGCCCCCACAATCTGTCAAATGCAGGCCGACCCCCACCGCAAGCCTGACTTACGTTAGCAGTGAAGGTTTGAGACAGAAGCTCTTCTCGCTGTCTCTCCTGCTGCTCCCTTGCATAGCACTGGTGCTGGAAGTTTCTGAGAGCAGTCTGCAGTTGATGGACATCATACTTTAACTGCTCAACCTGACTGGAATTGATGGAGAGAGAGATTAAATTTAACTCAGGGCAGCAGAGTCTGACGGGGCCAGGCTTTGTACTGACAAAAGACAGCATTTCCTTACTTCTCCCTACACCATCCCCATACTATCTCCCACCCACCATGAAATCTGATTTTGATCAATGATGCTGAAAGTAAAGAAGTAGCCTGTGGTTAAAGTGAGATAGTAGCACATGAGATTCTGGCAGCTTGACTTCAGAATCTTCTGCTCTCTGATTCTGAGTGCATGACAGGGAACAGGGGACAGGAAGCAGGTTCGCTGACCTCTTCATTCTCCTGGAGGAAGCCCAAGGGCATCTTAGAGGTAAAGCATCCAAGAAGCTTCATAAAACTTTCAGAAACAGGCGCTGGGGGTGGAGGTGGCAAGGGCAGTTTCATTTTAATTTCATGGTGGAGTATCAAATATTAGATCAGTATTTCATTACAGATGGACTGATTGAAGTGATTTTTCTTTTCAACAAAGAAGAACCCAGCAGCAACCAAAGAGCCGTACAAAGCTCCATGGCAGCATCAGGCTGCAGGTGGCCATGGGTCTTGTCAGAGAAACAGAACTGGAGGCAAAATTTCAAAATGACACAAAGAGGTAAGGAGTCACAAGGCTTCTAAGCCACAAACCTCACAGGCTATTTATTTTGAGAGGGCATCATCCAGATAGAATTGCACCCATTGGGGGGAATTTTTCTTTGCATATAGTCTTAGTTTTTCAACAGGTACGTGGGCTTTCAGAATATTCTATCACCTCCCCACTGGGAGAAAAGCCTCTCTTAATGGGCCTGGGGTATCAGAGCCATGTCAGAGGTCAGCACTCACAGTTTGGCATTCTGCCTTTTGTTAGGGGGCTCCTTGCTGGACAAAATCTCCAGACTTCTAGACAGCTGAATATCTTGCCTGGTCTATGCTTGCTTGGACTTTGTTTTCTACTACTGCACAAAAGAGAAAAAAGAATAATTGCTGGAAAAGAGATAGTGAACTTACAATGATAAATCAAAGATTGTTTTCAATATCTAATAAACTAGAAAATACACATTTCAAAAGGAGAAAAATGTATATACTAATAAATAGAAAATTCAAGTTATGCTATAAATGTTGTTTTGAAAAAAGTACACATATATAGCTGTTAATGCCATAACAATGCCAATATTTTTTCTTTTATTTTTAACCTCTGAACTTTTTATTGGCCTCCTGCTCCCCAAAGGGTCCCCTGCTTCTGCTGGCTTAATGTATCAGAATTTTGGCATCATTGGTCTCAGACACCACTTTGCCATCCAGTATCCAGCAGGTAGTGGTCTTCTGGATGGTTTGCCTGGAGTTGCTGCTGTCCAGGGCATCACCAAGATTGAAAGATTGAAGTCCTCACTGTCTTCCAGCAGGCGGCGGTAGGTGGCGATCTCAGCCTCCAGCTTGACCTCGATGTTCAGCAGGGCCTCATACTCCTGGGCCTAGTGCTGTCCCTCTGCCCAGGTCTGTGCCAGCTCTGACTCCAAGTGCAGCAGGATCCCGTGGAGCTGCTCCATCCGCAGGGTGTAACAGGCCTCCACCTCCCTCAGGCTGTTCTCCAAGCTGGCCTTCAGATTGCTCATGGAGTCCAGGTTGATCTTCAAGGACTGGACTGTATGTCTCAGCTCCGTGAGCGTCATCTCAGCAGCTCCAACCTCAGCAGGCTGCGTGGTGACCACTGTGGTGCTCTCCTCAATCTGCTGAGACCAGTACTTGCCCAGCTCCTCTCAGTTCTTCGGAGCCAGCTCATCATATTGGGCCCAATGTCTGCCATGATTTTGGCAAGGTCGTGAGATTTGGGGGCATCTACCTCCACAGTCAACCCAGAGCTGGCAATCTGGGCTTATAGGCCCTTTACTTCCTCTTCATGGTTCTTCTTCATGAAGAGCAGCTCCTCCTTGAGAGCCTTGATCTCTGCTTCCAGCTGCCGCCAAGTGACATTGGTGTCATCAATGACCTTGCAGAGCCCATGGATGTTGCTCTCCACAGACTGGCACATGGCTAGCTCTGTCTCATACTTGACCCTAAAGTCATCACCAGCGAGACAGGCATTGTTGATCTGCAGAACAATGTGGGCATTGTCCACAGTACTTGCAAATATCTGAGACCTCAGGTTCTTGATGGTCTTGAAGTCATGGCTCCAGTCTCTGACCTGGGGTCCCTTCTTCTCCAGGTGCTCCTGGCTCTCCAGCTTCTGGTTCTTGGTCTCCAGGCTCCTAACTCTGTCCAGGTAGGAGGCCAGGTGGTCACTGAGGCTTTGCATGGTTTCCTTCTCATTCTGGGCAACTGCCATTCCTGCCAGACCCCCGGCCATCGCCACGGGCAGGCCCCTGGGCCCCATGCTGCCCTGGAAGCTGGTGAAGCAGGACATGGAGATCCAGGAACCAGAGCCCCTGACACCTGCATAGACACTGGCCACGCTGCTGACCAGCAGGCACATAGCTGGGTGCCTGGACAGAGCCCAGGGACTGGTAGTTGGTGGAGAAGGTGGAGCAAGAGGTGAAGTTCATGCTGTCCGGGGAGGAGAGCAAGAGGACAGGACTCAGGTTTTGACGGCCAATTTTTTGTTAAAGCTGAAGGTAAATCTGTAGAAATAAATTTTCTACCTTTAGAAAATAAACATTTAAAGGTTGCCCAAATAAATACCTTAAGCTAAATTTTCTGATACAGTTCTCTTTTCCTTTGAGATTGTTCTCACATGTGGATTATAAATACCTAGTAAGAAGACTGCAGATTAATTCCCTATAGTAATGAGGTTTGTTTGTTTGTTTAAAAAAGCATAGGCTAGGCACGGTGGCTCACACCTGTAATCCCAGCACTTTGGGAGGCCGAGGTGGGCGGATCATGAGGTCAGGAGTTTGAGACAACCCTGTCCAATATGGTGAAACCCTGTCTCTACTAAAAAATACAAAAATTAGCAGGGCGTGGTGATGCATGCCTGTAGTCTCAGCTACTCGGAAGGTTGAGGCAGGAGAATTGCTTGAACCCGGGAGGCAGAGGTGGCAGTGAGCAGAGATCATGCCACTGCACTGCAGCCTGGGTGACAGAGTGAGACTCCATCTCAAAAAAAAAAAAAAAAAAGCACAAAGGAAGGAGAAGATTAGTATGTGAAACATATGGAGAAGAGTTCGCTTAAGGCTTTCTGTAAGAATGAGTGGGCTAAACAATGTCTGTTTTGACATCCCCAAAACAGACCAAATATCAACAGGAAAGGCCCAGGAAAGAATTCACAGACGTAAGGAGATATGATAAATATGGACATTTTTGGCCGGATGCGGTTGCTCACGCCTGTAATCCCAGCACTTTAGGAGGCTGAGGCGGGTGGATAATGAGGTCAGCAGATCGAGACCATCCTGGCTAACACAGTGAAAACCTGTCTCTACTAAAAAAGAAAAATTACAAAAAATTAGCTGGGTGTAGTAGCACGTGCCTGTAGTCCCAGTTACTCGGGAGGCTGAGGCAGGAGAATCGCTTGAACCCAGGAGGTGGAGGTTGCAGTGAGCCGAGATTGTGCCACTGCACTCCAGCCTGGGCGACAGAGCAAGATTCTGTCTCGAAAAAAAAAATACAATTTTCCTTATCCCTTTTGATAAGACAGTCAAAATGACCTCTTTCCATTTCTAATAATGTAACAATAAGATTGCTAAGGAGGCAAAGTCCGATGAACAAAGAAGCTAAACTGTGCACAGAAGAAAGCATCCAAACTGCCTCTTGCCCCATAAAGATGTGACAGCAGTGACACTGCCCCTTCCTAGGCCTTTGTGCCCACAGTGAACAAAGACAGTTGAGATTAGAAAAAGGTGGGGGGCCTGGCGCAGTGGCTCACGCCTATAATCCTAGCACTTTGGGAGGCTGAAGCATGTGGATCACCTAAGGTCAGGAGTTCAAGACCAGCCTGGCCAATGTCATGAAACCCCATCTCTATTAAAAATACAAAAATTAGTCAGGCGTGGTGGTGGGCGCCTATATTCCCAGCTACTCTGGAGACTGAGGCAGGAGAATCACTTGAACCTGGGAGGTGGAGATTGCAGTGAGTCAAGATCACACCATTGCACTCCAGCCTAGGCAACGAGAGTGAAACTACATCTCAAGAAAAAAAAAAAAGAACAAAGTGGGGCACAGAACCAAGAGCAGAGCTGCTTCTGAAGCTGTGAAAGAAGATGTGAGAGAACAGGAGGAATGGGCCCAGCAGGAGCCCAGCAGTCAGGTGGGAAGGCAGCCCCCGTAGGTGGTATCCATATGACCAACTCAGAAAAAGGACCTTTATTTAGAATGAAAAAAAAAAAAAAAACCATAATGCTTCTCAAAAGAAACCATGGTGTGGGAACTAATTAACATTGCTGTTCATTTTTGAATAATCCTCCTGAAAAGCCACAGTACTCAGCTCAGAAGAAATGGCCAATTCCAGTTAAACATCTCTGAGCTTTCTTTTTTTTTTTTGAGACAGAGTTTTGCTCTTGTTGCCCAAGCTGGAGTGCAATGGTGCAATTTCTGTTGAGGTAATCAGAACCAACACAAGGCCATGGGGGCTACAAAGTCTGGTGGAGTCAAAGGAATGAGAAAAGAAAAGAATGCATAACATGGGTCCAGGGGGCCAATGCTGGTATGGAGGCTGCGAAGGCCCCAAGCTCTGGGAGCCTACACTATGGGTGATCAAACAAAGATGCAGGTGGTGAGGATGTGAGGACGTGGGGGTAAACAGGTGAGGACGTGGGAGTAAACAGGTGAGGACGTGGGAGTAAACAGGTGAGGACGTGGGGGTAAACAGGTGTGGACGTGGGGGTAAACAGGTGTGGACGTGGGGGTAAACAGGTGAGGACGTGGGGGTAAACAGGTGTGGACGTGGGGGTAAACAGGTGAGGACGTGGGGGTAAACAGGTGTGGACGTGGGGGTAAACAGGTGTGGACGTGGGGGTAAACAGGTGAGGACGTGGGGGTAAACAGGTGTGGACGTGGGGGTAAACAGGTGAGGACGTGGGAGTAAACAGGTGAGGACGTGGGAGTAAACAGGTGAGGACGTGGGGGTAAACAGGTGTGGACGTGGGGGTAAACAGGTGTGGACGTGGGGGTAAACAGGTGAGGACGTGGGGGTAAACAGGTGTGGACGTGGGGGTAAACAGGTGAGGACGTGGGGGTAAACAGGTGTGGACGTGGGGGTAAACAGGTGTGGACGTGGGGGTAAACAGGTGAGGACGTGGGGGTAAACAGGTGTGGACGTGGGGGTAAACAGGTGAGGACGTGGGGGTAAACAGGTGAGGACGTGGGGGTAAACAGGTGAGGACGTGGGGGTAGAAAGGTAGCGGTGCATCAAGCATAGCTGTGATGGTTTAGCATTTTCTTTGATGCATATAGAATATGCTCTGCTGCTTGAGATATCGGAGAACATGTTTACAAGCCTGGGAGAGCAACCAACAAGTCTATGCACATTCTAGAGGCCATGAAGGGTTTTATGCCCTGAGCCCTGTATTCCATCCAAGCCATGAGGGGTTTTATGCCCTGGGCTTAGATTTGTGGTGCGGCAGAGCAGCCTTCCATCCTTTGGCACAGAGCTTGGTGTTCCAAAGGCCACGAGGGGTTTTAGACCCTGGACCCCAGACATCTTCCAAGATGCTTTTATTTTATGACAGACAAGCCAGTCCTGCCTCAGCTCCTCTACCAACATGTCTCCCTTTTCTTTTTTGCAAAACTGCCACAGCTATTATTGCTTGTTCTTAGTGGCAGCCTTCTCTCCAGAGGCGGCTTCCACATCTGCAGACTACATAAAAGACAAACAACACAGATTAAAAGCACAATCATTATTGAAATCACAGAGCCTCCAAGTGTCTTGATCCATTTTAGTGGGTTAATAGCTGCTAATCTGTCTGCAGCTCCATCAAGCACTTCAGTTCCCGGCACTAGTGTCATATGTGCCTGAGAGGCTGGAAATACTTGTTCCTTCAATTTCACAATACTAAAGACAAATTTCCAGTATGACCTTTTAAACGTCTCTTAACTTTTTCCCACGCATGCTCTGTTTTATTATACAGATGAGGAGTAATGTAAAAATCAGAGGTATTTCAATCACATTGCATTTGAATTTTACTTTTAAACTTATAATACCATCTCTCATTCAAATCACTGTCTGACAGAGATCATTAATTTGGTTAACTATTTTTTGGTTTATTTGAATTTGAGAGTTCCATAATTTTGTGGAATTCTTTGGCCACTTATTGACAAATTTAACAGTTTGTACAGATGAATGTAGAACCACACCAACTACTGCAGTAGTAGTAGTAACAGCAATGAGGCCAATTATAGCAACTATGAGAGCAACTATAAATGTTTTTGAATGGGATAGAAGTTTTTCAAGGTTTTCAGTTACTGTATGAATGGATGGAAATGCCTCCTATGGTCTATTTAAAGACATAGGGATCCAGACTCCTTCCCTGGAGTATTATTATCTCCTTTAATTATTAGGATAGTCTGATTTTTATTAAAAGTTGAATTAATGCAGGTAAACAAATGACATTTGGGGCATGAAATAAAGTGTGTATTTATATCAATAGTAACATTTCCTATTGCTAGCACAAAAGGTGGCCAGACACAACTTTGAATCCAAAACGTCCTGTTGGAAAGAAAAGAGCATTATTTATTTTTACCTCCCTCCCCATTATACTTGTTATATTTACCCTCCCAAGTTTTGATTGAACTTTGAGCCATAGCTAATGTCCATAATTCAGAATGTTCCTATCCTATGGCAGGAGATATTATTTTTGGAGTAGGGGTGACAATGCCAGTAGGACTCCATATGATAAGGACCTAAGCTTTTGTCCGAATATATTGTGTATGATTTAATTGCCAATGGTTCCATCGGTTTGTTACATTTGTTCTACAAGAAGGCCTTCTGGTACTATTTTTTTTAAAGATCCCCTTAGGGGACCAATTAATGATGATTCCATAGGAATTATTTTGTAGCACCTCAGCCTTACTTGCTATACAATCTTCCCAAGTTTAAGCATCCACACCTTTAAACTAAACTCTAAACTGAACACAAGCAAATCCTCTTCCCCATATAATTATCTGCCCTTTGATTAAGTTTAGTTAAAGGGCCAGGGAGGTTAGTATGTGCTCTTACATGAGTGATACAGAAAGGGGAATGCCTTTGTTGTACTGCTTGCTGTAAAGAATGAAATAAAAGATTAAGTTGGTCATTAGTCATACTTTGAATTAAGGCACATTCAATATTTTGCATGGCTTGCACTACATAGCTGAATCAGAAACAATGTTTACTGGCTGTTTAAAAGTTTTTAACACTGTTATCACAGCCATAAGTTCAGGCCTTTGAGCAGAAGCAAAGTCAGTTTGAAAAACTTGTTGTTGAGGTCCCACAAATGAGGTATTTTTATTACTAGATCCATCAGTAAAAACAGTAATGGCCCCTTCAATAGGGGTTTTTTGAGTAATGGAAGGCAATATCCATGATGTTAACTTAAGAAATTGGAATATTTTGGATTTAGGATAATGATTATCAAGAACACCAATAAAACTTGCCAAATTAACTTGCCATTCCTGGGAATTAATATAGGCCTGCTGAATTTGTTTGTTTAATGGAACTATAATTTGATTTGGATCATATCCCATTAACTTTGTTTGCGCAGCCTTGCTTGTCCTACTAGTACAGCAACTTGATTTAAGCACAGAGTGAGCATTTTAGTTGTATGGTGAAGTAGAAAAAGCCACTCAACCAGATTATTTTGTTGAACAATAACACCTGTAGGTGAATGTTTAGTAGGAAAAACTAAAAACTGTTATGGCTGCATAGGGTCAATTTGAGACACTTGTGCCTGTTGAATTTTTTTCTTCAATTAGTTAAGTTCTTCTAATGCTTATTTGGATAAAGAGCATTTACTGTTAAGATCAGAATCACCTCATAAGGTAGAAAAGAGGTGAGACATAGCACAAGTAGGGATGCCTAAAGTGGGACAAATCCAATTAATGTATCCTAATAATTTTTGAAAATCATTTAGAGTTTTAAAATTATCTCTTCTAATTTAAACTTTTTGAGGCTTAATAGTATTTTGTTCTACTTTCATTTCTAAATATTGAAAGGGAGTAGAAGTTTGGATTTTATTGGGGGCTATGATTAACCCTGCTTCAGTTACAGCCTTTTCTGTTTGTAGCATAGCATTAATTCCTCCCTAGTTTCAGCTGCACATAAAATATCATCCACGTAATGGATAACATAACATTTTTTGAATTGTTCTCTAATGGCTTAATAGCTTTTCTGACATAAGTTTGACAAACAGGCTATTTAACATGCCTTGTGGTAATACTTTCCAATGGTATCTGTCTGATGGTTCTTTGTTATTTATAGCAGGAACAGTAAAAGCAAATTTTTCATAATCTTGGGTAGCTAAAGAAATGGTAAAGAAGCAATCCTTTAAGTCTATTACTATGAGAGGCCACTAATTAGGAATCATAGTTGGAGAGGGCAGTCCTGGTTGCAGTGTGTCTATGGGTTGAATTACAGCATTAAGAGCCCTCAAATCTGTTAACATTCTCCATTTACCTGATTTTTTTTTAATAACAAACACAGGAGAGTTCCAAGGAGAGAAAGTAGGCTCTATATGTCCCTTATGTAATTGTTTCTGCATCAATTCTTTTAAAGCCTCTAGTTTTTCCTGTTTCAGTGGTCACTGCTCCACCTAAACCAGTTTGGCAGTTAATCAAACAACTGAAAGAAGGGTATTTTCCCCTGTAACATTTATTCTTTTCCATGCCTGTAAGCACACAGTGCATAACTGAACAATGGGAACATTTTTCATTACTGCTTGATTGTCTAATCAGCCCCAATTTGGGCCCAACCCCATTAATTGTTCAAAGGAAACAGGCACAGGTGGCTGTGCTTGTGTGTTCTCTCTTGCCTGAGTTTGAGCTTCATCAGCCCACCAAGTTTTAAACTGCAAGTACTAGGACAGAGTGAGAACAGATTTTGTTGAAGTATCCCAGTCATATGGTATTAATCTATTATCAAGAGCCACATTTTTTAGTAAAGTTTGTACAAAAGGAGAATTTGGCCCACATTGACTAATGGCTTGCTTAAATTCCTTTAACAACTTAAAAGGAAAAATGCGCCAATTAGCTATATTTTGTCCTCTTTGTTGAGCTATAGTAACTGGAAATTGCCATGCTTCTAGGTCTCCCTCAGCTCTAGCCTTTTGAATAGAATTTTGTATAGCATCACCAATTGTTCCCCGTTTTAATGTTGCCACTACAGGAGCAGTAAGTTTTACAGCTAATTCATCTTCTCACCCATTAAGGGGAGAGGGAGGAAGTGGCCATTCACTTAATTCAGCAGGTGGAATTGACAGGCTAGTAAAATACACCTTTTTCAGCTTCCCTTTCTTTTCTTTAATTTCCTCTGGTTCCTGTTTCTCACATTCAGAATCTGAAGTTAATTTTTTACACTTGTCGGCCTCTTCCTCATCTGAATCTGCCTCGTCATCTGAAATCGCTCAAGAGCTGCCTTTATCAACGCCCACACTGACCAAACAGAAACTGGAATTTTGGCTCCTTCTTTATGTGCCTTTTAAAAATCTCTGCCAATTCTTTCCCATTCATCCAACTCCATTGTCCCTTGTTCTGGGAACCACGGGCAAAACTGCTCTACTGTACTAAAGAGTGTTGATAAATTCTGAGTACTAACTTTCACTCCCCCCTCCATAATAAATGCCTTAAGAAATTTAAATAAGCAGAATGTTTATTTTCATTCTGTTCCATTGTTACTTTGGTTCTTCTGAGCACCCAGCTTACCCTCCGAGCTTCTTTTAGTCATCCTCAGGTGTCCTGTGACAATGTGTCCTCCGCTTCCACACACTCTAGCATTCCTTCACCGGGGTCTTCATAGCCCCACGTTGGGCACCAGAAATGTTGGGGTGATCAGACCCAACACCGGGCCGTGGGGGCTACAAAGTCCAGCGGAGTCAAAGGAATGAGAAAAGACAAGAGTGCATAAGGTGGGTCCAGGAGGCCAACGCTGGTATGGAGGCTGTGAAGGCCCCAAGCTCTAGGAGCCCCACACTATTTATTGGTGATCAAACAAAGAAGCAGGTGGTAAGGAAGTGCGGATGTGGGGGTAAACAGGTGAGGGCGTGAGAACGTGGGGGTAGAAAGGTAGCGGTGCATCAAGCATAGCTGTGATGGTTTAGCATTTTCTTTGACGCATATAGAATATGCTCTGCTGCTTGAGATAATGGAGAACATGTTTACAAGCCTGAGAGAGCAACCAACAAGTCTGTGCACATTCCAGAGGCCACAAGGGGTTTTTGCCCTGAGCCCTGGATTCCATCCAAGGCATGAGGGGTTTTATGCCCTGGGCTTAGATTTGTGGTGTGGCAGGGCAGCCTTTCACCCTTTGGCACAGAGCTTGGTGTTCCAAAGGCCACGAGGGGTTTCAGACCCTGGACCCCAGACATCTTCCAAGACTCTTTTATATTATGACAGACAAGCCAGTCCTGCCTCAGCTCCTCTACCAACAGATTTCAGCTCACTGCAACCTCCACCTCCCAGGTTCAAGCAATTCTCCAGCCTCAGCCTCCCAAGTAGCTGGGATTACAGGCATGCGCCACCGTGCCCAGCTAATTTTGTATTTTTAGTAAAGATGGGGTTTCACCATGTTGGCCAGGTTGGTTTCAAACTCCTGACCTCAAGTGATCCACCTGCCTTGACCTCCCAAAGTGCTGGGATTACAGGCATGAGCCACCTCACCTGGCCATCGCTGAGTTTTTATGGAGCACATTCCTCTAAGGACTAGGTAATTAGATTAAGACAGATGGAGGAAGGTGCTTCCATTCCCACAGGGCCATGTCAGGTTGAGTGAAGGGGTAATGGGGGATAAGACTTGTGGGATTCCAAAGGGCACACTAAGGGAAATCAGTGACTTTGTCATAGGGTTTTTCTGTCCACCCTAACAACAAAACTCATTCCGTGCTGAATCATTAAGCCCCCGAGGCAGAGCACAATCAGGAAACCCAGCCCATTAGCATCGTGTCATTAGAGAAAGGACTCTGGTCTCCACAGTTATTACTCACAGTGCCCAGACTGCTTGTCTGCCATCTCCAGACATCCCAGGCAAGACTGGATCTCATGGACTTGCCTATCACAGGAAGAGGGAGGAAATGAGGGAGACAAGCAATCAACAGTGCTTCAGTCAGGGAAGACAATTTTCCTGATGCCAAGATGTAACTGATTTAAATTGACAGCACCACTGAACTGTAAAACTTGTATGTGGCACTTTAGGCCTCATATTTTGGCATGGTTTCTAATATCTTAGCTACTACTAATAACACTGATAGGCAATATTATTATGGGTGCTTACCATATCCAAGATATTCTGCCAAGTCAATAACCCTATGAGGAAAGTACCATTATTGTCCTCATTTTATAAATAAGATGACTAAATCCCAGAAAGGTTATGTAACTTGTTCAAGGTCACACAGCAAGTGATAAACCTCAAACTGGACCCAGCCAATCCCATGTTCTGTTCTGTGACCCAATGTGCTAAGCACTGGCCTGTACTACGAAAAGTCAAAGGGCAAGGGAGATATAATCCTTGTCCTTGAGAAACAACATGATTAGGAATGACAAGCTGGGCAGACATGAACAATCCCTGGGAAGATTACAAGAAAAGCAATACACGTAAGTGTTAACAAACAGAAAGAGGGGCAGCTCTGCACAGTGCTGTCACTGACAAGCAGACAGACGGATGGGCCTGAGAAAGAAAAACCAGCTAAGTTCTGTGGATGGACAAAGTTCTGAGCATCACTTTGAAGAAGGAAGACTTCATTTGGTGAAGGAAGATAGAAGAAAATGATATGCAAAAAGGCATACAAGAAATGTTATGTGGATTGCAAGCAGGGTGGGCTGCTTGAAAGAGAGTTGGGTCAGTGGGAGAGGAAGAGGAAGCAAATCGTTGGAGGAAACCATTCAGAGGAAGGCCTGAAAGACAGGGACCTCCTGTTTGGTAAACATCTTTCCCTGGCAATATGAAGGAACTGCCATCTCATTTGGAAATGCAACACTGTACCCTGGATCTGAGTAGCACTCTCTGGAGGCTTCCCAGGGCCTGGCCAATGTCACCCTCAAGACCCTTCCTTGTGGTCCTCCATGATCAGTCCTTGGGATACTGCTTATGCTGGCCCCACCATCCACCTCCTGGTACTCATGGTGGAGGTCTCCGCAAGTTAAAGCCCACGTGAAGGGGGCCTGCTGGGCTCTCACATCATCTCCAACCCTTGAAGAAAGGTCACAACCACTCTACACCGTGAGCACTGCAAACCATGACCCCAAATTTACCAAAGCCAGTCAGGCACCCAACTTTGGCTTCGGCTTGTGCCTAGTCTTTTCCACGGCTTCCCTGTGGCCTCCAGGAATGCCCTAGGGCACCAGAAGAAGCTGGCCAAGCTGTCAAATGACTCCCTGGAGTGCTCCTAGGCAAGACCTGTGGCCCTAAGAAGCAACTAGAAATCACTGCTAGAGTCTGAGACCAGACTGCTGCATCCGGAAGGTAAGTCCAGGATATTCTTGGATGATGCAGGGGTGTGGAGGTATGGGGGCTGATGTAGGATGCAGCCTGAGGTAGCTGACATCTGATCAGGGCTACCATGGGAACAGGTGTAGGGGACTGGATGGTAACAGGGATGGAAAGGAGAATTAGGATTCTAATGAAGTCCTGAGGTAGGCTGTGAGGTAAATTTTCAATGGTGACTTAACAGAAAAATCAGGACGTTGGTAACATTATCAACAGGAACAGTGACATAATAAAAATGGAGGAGGCAAAGAATAGCCAAGACCACTCTGCAGAAGGAGGAGGAGGAATGATGTGCCCCACCTGCTATAATGACTTATAAAGCAATAACAATGAAAACAATATGGCGGCAGTGCAGGTACAGAAGGACAAGGAAAGGCAAATCTTACGCCTGACCCAAGATGAAAGAAAGAGCCCAGACATAGCCCCACATATTTGAGAGCTTTTGAAAGAAGGGACTACAGGCCGGGTGCGGTGGCTCATGCCTGTAATCCCAGCACTTGGGGAGGCTGAGGCGGGCAGATCACAAGGTCAGGAGTTCGAGAGCAGCCTGACCAACATGGTGAAACCCCCATCTCTACTAAAAGTACAAAAAATTAGCCACGCATGGTGGTGCGCACCTATAATCCCAGCCACTTGGGAGGCTGAGGCAGGAGAATCGCTTAAACCCCGGGGGCGAAGGTTGCAGTGAGCTGAGATCGTGCCACTGCACTCCAGCCTAAGCAACAGAGTGAGACTCCGTCTCAAAAAAAAAAAGGACTACAATAAATGCCAACAGCTCTGGTTGTTAACCATACAGAAAAAAGACACCTCAGGTAACACACAAAAATAAACTCTAGCTCCCTTAAAACTTAAGCGGAAAAAGCAAAGATTTCAAACTTCCTGAAGAAAATACAGGCATGCATAAATGACCTCAGGCTAAAGAAGAATAAAACCCAGGCCAGGCGCAGTGGCTCACGCCTGTAATCCCAGCACTTTGGGAGGGCGAGGCGGGTGGATCACCTAAGGTCAGGAGTTCGAGGCCACCATGACTAACACGGTAAAACTCCGTCTCTACTCAAAATACAAAAATTAGCCGGGCATGGTGGTGCATGCCTATAATCCCAGCTACTTGGGAGGCTGAGGCAGGAGAATCACTTGAACCCAGGTGGCAGAGGTTGCAGTGAGCCAAGACGGTGCCACTACACTCCAACCTGGGCAACAGAGCGAGACTTTGTCTCAAAAAAAAAAAAAAAAAGACAAAACCCAAAAACTACCCGCCCCCACAAAACCCACAAACCACAAAGGAAAAGACTGATACATCTGACTACATTTAAAAAAAAAAAAACTTCTGTACACCAAAGCCACAAAATAAATAAATGAATAGCACAGACTGGAGGATCTCTGCAGCAGATAACAAAGGACTGATGTGCAGAAAATATATAAAGAATTGTTACTAGTCAATAGGAAAAGTCAAACAGGAAGTTTTTTTTTTTTTTTGGTTTTTTGTTTTGTTTTGTTTTTAATGGAGAAAGGGCAAATGACAGAAAAGAAAACCCAAATGGTCAATCAATACACAAAATGACACTCAACCAGGAAAACACAATTGAGAAGCAATGAGATCACATTTTTCCTGTCAAACTGACATACATTTTAAAGCTTGAGGACATAGAGAAACTGAAACTGTCATACCCAGCTGGTGGGATTATAAATCGGTAAAACAGCCGGTCGTGGTGGCTCACGCCTGTAATCCCAGCACTTTGGGAGGCCGAGGTGGTCGGATCACAAGGTCAGGAAATCGAGATCACCCTGGCTAACATGGTGAAACCCCGTCTCTACTAAAAATACAAAAAATTAGCCGGGCATGGTGGCGGGCGCCTGTAGTCCCAGCTACTCTGGAGGCTGAGACAGGAGAATGGCGTGAACCCGGGAGGCGGAGCTTGCAGTGAGCCGAGATTGCGCCACTGCACTCCAGCCTGAGTGACAGAGTGAGACTCTGTCTCAAAAAATAAATAAATAAATAAATAAATAATAAAAATAAATTGGTAAAACACTTTAAATGCTTTCTGACAATAACTAGTAGAATAAAGCATGTGTCCATCCTATGAACCAGTTATTTTTAATATTGAGGAGATGTACATGACACGGATGTTCATCAAAGCACTTTTGTACAGGCCCATAATCCACTGACTTTTCCCATCCAATCTCTATTTGCTTTGAACCAATTAAAGAAGATGTAGCCCATAATGCAATTCCAATCACTACATTTCATGCTATAAAAAGACAAATGTGAAACAACAAAGCAAGTATGAATGGCATGATAGGAACTACTAGTATGCCAAGTGGAAAATCTGTTTCAAACTCAACTGGGAATTCCAACAACACGACATGCTGGAAGTCAATAAGAAACAGTCGAGGCCGGGCGCGGTGGCTCATGGCTGTAATCCCAGCATGCTGGGAGGCTGAGGCGGGGGGATCATTTGAGGTCAGGAGTTCGAGACCATCCTGGCCAACACATAGTGAAACCCCGTCTCAACTAAAAATACAAAATTAGCTGGGCGTGCTGGTGCATGCCTGTAGTCCCAGCTACTTGGGAAGATGAGGCAGGAGAATCTCTTGAACCCGGGAGGCGAAGGTTGCAGTGAGCCTCGATCATGCCACTGTACTCCAGCCTGGGTGACAGAGCGACACTCCATCTCTCAAAAAAAGAAAAGAAAAGAAAAGAAACAGGTGATGCACAAGCATGACTTGTTAGGAGTATGGCCATTAGAAAAAAGAAGTCTTGCTGGGCACAGTGGCTCATGCCTGTAATCCCAGCACTTTGGGAGGCCAAGGTGGGTGAATCACCTGAGGTCAGGAGTTCATAACCAGCCTGACCAACATAGTGAAACCCTGTCTCTACTAAAAATACAAAAATTAGCCAGGCATGGTGGCGTGTGCCTGTAATCCCAGCTACTTGGGAGGCTGAGGCAGGAGAATTGCTTGAACGCGAGAGACGGAGGTTGCAGTGAGCCGAGATCATGCTACTGCACTCCAGCCTAGGCAACAAGAGTGAGACTCTGTCTCAAAAAAGAAAGAAAAAGAAAAAAGAAGTCTTACCCTCTCTAGCATGGGATCCATGGTGGGCTTGGGTGATAATACAACAAAGCAGAGAACTAGTAGCAAATAAGCCAGTCACTGTTGCTGTCTTAAAAAGGGTTTATAGAAGCTCTAGGAAGAATTTAAAAATGGAACTGCTTCTTAAAAGTTCATGAAACTATTCACCCCTCCTCTACCTGTAATACACATCTACTTTGCATCCAGGTTGTCTCTTACCACTATGAGCATGAAACAGGGTTTGGGAGTTAAGAGATCTGGGTTGAAGGTCCAGTTCTACCACAAACAAGCTAGGGGACACTAAGCAAGTGATTTAACTCCTTGGTGCTTCCCTCTCTTCAACTACAAAATAGGGATATTAATAATAACAATTATTTAAAGGGTTATAAATCTAAATGAAATATGAAAATGCTGTGTAACCTATACAGCATCACATAAGTTTGTTCTTACTTTACTTAAAAGTAGTGGCAACAATCTAGTCATTTTCACTTCACCCACTTTGCCTCTACATTTAGCTCATCAAAGGGCAAAACCTGTAAAGGAAAAAAATGTTCTTGAGATAAGGTAGTAATAGTTCTTAAGCCCAGCTGCTCGTCAAAATCACCTGGAGGGCTTGTTAAATGTAGAGCTTCTTAAGACAGAGTCTCACTTTGTAGTCCAGGCTGGAGTGCAGTGGTGCAATCTCGGCTCACTGCAACCTCCACCTCCTGGGTTCAAGCAATTCTCTTGCCTCAGCCTCCCCAGTAGCTGGGATTACAGGTGCCCACCACCACGCCCGGCTAACTTTTGTATTTTTAGTAGAGATGGGGTTTCACTGTATTGGTCAGGCTGGTCTCGAACTCCTGATCTCAAATGATCTGCCCGCCTTGGCCTCCCAAAGTGCTGGGATTACAGGCGTGAGCCATTGAGCCCAGCCCTAAATGTAGAGCTTCTTGTGCCCCGGACATACTGAGATTCTCTAGAGATAAGGTCCAGGACAGGGGACTGATTTTGGACTACATAGGGGACAAATGTGAGCCCCTTTACAATCATGGGGATCTCAGAAATAGAAGCTTGGCTACTAGCTCCTCCATAAAATTCATCTAAATTAAATATTTAAGTGTAAAATGTTTATTTTTTCATTTTTTTATTGTCATTCATTCATTGTTCAGGTAAGTTCAGAAGTTTTCAAATAACGTTAAAATGTTACACTGAGACTATAATCCTAGGTGGCAACAATCAGTCCTCTAAACGTGGCACAACTCACACCACTTGCTATTGTCTCGCACTCAGTCAGTTTCAAATATGTACGCTACCACCAGGCCCCAACTCCTACATTCTTTGCCCCCTCCTTCTGAACCAAATGGGAGTTATAAGAAAATCCAGTGGGAGTTCTATCTACTGGTTTGGGAAGATTTAGTGAGAAAGGAAAAACTGGATTTTAAACTAATAAACTACACTTGAAAAGATATTACACTTTGTTCTCTTTTCCAACTGTTTAAGCACCATTACTTTGAATTTTGGTGGTAAATTTTAAATGAACTTTCTAAAGATTTTCTTTAATAAAATAGATCTCTTATAAAACACTTTTTACTTTGCATTCTTATTTTCAGGTTTCATCCCACTTTAAAATACCAATGCTTCTCATGGAAGAATAAAGAGATTCCACTGGCCGGGCGCGGTGGCTCACGCTTGTAATCCCAGCACTTTGGGAGGCCGAGGCGGGCGGATCACGAGGTCAGGAGATCGAGACCACAGTGAAACCCCGTCTCTACTAAAAATACAAAAAACTAGCCAGGCGTGGTGGCGGGCGCCTGTAGTCCCAGCTACTCGGAGAGGCTGAGGCAGGAGAATGGCGTGAACCCGGGAGGCGGAGCTTGCAGTGAGCCGAGATCGCGCCACTGCACTCCAGCCTGGGCAACAGAGCGAGACTCCGTCTCAAAAAAAAAAAAAAAAAAAAAGAGATTCCACTAACTCACAGACACCTGAGCTCCACGTAGCTATCAGCAAGTATAGCTGCATGGATAGAAAATAGTTGCTTGCTTCTTTATTCTCACAAGCTGAGACTTTTCACTTGTTAATCATTAAAAAAAAAAAACTGAAATTCTTTTTTTTGTTTTTTGAGACGGGGTTTCACTCTTCTTGCCCTGGATGGAGTGCAATTGCACTATCTCAGCTCACTGCAACCTCCGCCACCCATTCTCCTGCCTCAGCCTCCTGAGTAGCTGGGATTACAGGCATGCACCACTGGGCCTGGCTAATTTTGTACTGTAGAGATGGGGTGTCTCCATGTTGGTCAGGCTGGTTTCGAACTCCCAACCTCAGGTAATCCGCCTCCCTTAGCCTCCCAAAGTGCTGGGATTACAGGCGTGAGCCAATGCGCCTGGCCAACAAATTGAAATTCTAAGTTAAATTGCTCAGTTCTCTATTAAGCCTCCACTGTACCTTTAACTTCATAATTACAACAGTCATTATACTGTATTAAATTTGTTACATTTGTCTCCTTATTAGAAATAAGCCTCTGGAGAGCAGAAGGGCAGATGTTATATTTTATTCACTCTTAAAGACTTAGTACAGATCTGGCTTTTTTTTTTTTTTGGAGACAGAGAGTCTCGCACTGTTACCCAGGTGGCTCACTGCAACCTCCACCTCCTGAGTTCAAGTGATTCTCATGCCTCAGCTTTCAAGTAGCTGGGATTACAGGCACGCACCAACATGCCTGGCTAATTTTTGTATTTTTAGGAGAGACAGGATTTCGCCATGTTGGCCAGGCTGGTAATCTGCCCACCTCGGCCTCTCAAAGTGCTGGGATTACAGTCGTGAGCCACCACACCCGACCCAGATCTGGCACATTCTAAGCATGCAATAAACAAATGCAGAATACAAAACAAGAAAAGCAACAATAGAGAATACATAAATGCACAGTAATTACTATCCTTTAGGAATTTACAGTCTACTGAGGGTAAAAGACACACAACAACAAAAATTATACAAGACAGAAAATTTAAAATGCCACAGGAGAGAAATATAAAGTATAAGAAGAAATCAGGGAGGAAATTATAGTATAAGATATAAGTTACAGTATTTTCTTTTTCCCTGGACACCAGTTTCCATCCCTAAATATTTGGCAAAAGTTCTTACCACTCAATTTTAACCTCAGGTTTCTAGTGAATTTATACTCATCATGAAAAATATATATTACGACTTCAAGTGCCCTAAGAAAATATATCATATTCAGAATTATCTCCACTTTTTCTGGCCCCGTATATTTCAATTCTGTAGCACTGGTATTCCTTACCACTATCACATCTCCCCAGGATACAGAAGTGAACTAGCACCTACAGTTTAGGTACATTAAGGCATATTGGTTAAAAGCATAGGTTTCAGCACCATGATTCTACCACTTATTTGCTATAAGATCTTGGGCAAATTATTGCTCAGAATGTCAATTTCCTCACCTATAAAATGGGAATGTCTACCTCAAAGAGGATTTAAATTAGATAATTCATGTGCAAGCACTCAGTAAACAATAAATGATAGCTGTTATAAAGGATTAACACTAAATCTAGCAAACAGATTTAGTCAAAGACATGCATAAATTGACTATATACTGTGTTTCATGGTTCACTTGTTTTATCAACCTTCATAGTTATACCTCCCTTTCCATTTCCAATGCTATTACTCTTTCAATCCTTTATCTACACTCATACCCAGATAACTTTCTAAATGGTTTTCCATCTCCATCCTCAGACATACATTGACCAGACTATTATTTTATTTCCACCACAAATGCTGGGCTGGGGTAATGGAAAGAGCTTTAGATTTCAGATAAAAGAATTTGGGTTTGGGTTTCAGCAGTATCACTAAAACATTGTAGAATGCTAAAAATAAATTTCTCAACTGTATAATGAGTTTTAGATTAAATTATCTTCAATCTCTTGTTGTTGTTGTTGTTGTTGTTGTTGTTGTTGTTGTTTTTAAGAAAGGGTCTCTGTCACTCAGGCTGGAGTGCAGTGGCATTATCTCAACTCACTGCAGCCTTGACTTTCTGAGCTCAAGCGATCCTCCCACCTCAGTCCCCAAGGTAGCTGGGACTATAGGCATATGCCACCATGCCCAGCTAATTTTTTCTTTCGTACTTTTAGTAGAGACAGGGTTTTGCCATGTTGCCCAGGCTGGTCTCCAACTCCTGAGCTCAAACAATCCACCCACCTTGGCCTCCCAAAGTGCTACGATTACAGGCGTGAGCCACCATGGCTGGCCTTCATTTCTTGCTATAAGTCTATACCTCTCTTCTGATCAAAAATTGCCTTTGGCTTACAAAATACAATTCCGCATTGGAGGAGCATTAAAGCCTTCCACATTCAGTGTGGCATGAGTTTTGGAGGCAGCAGGACTAAAATCTTAATCCTGATTCTATAGTGTACTGGTTGCTTATCTTTGAACTTATTAAACTTCTCTAAGTCTCAGTTTCTTACACAAAATGGGAATAACAGTAATTCTCTCAGGGGCTTATTATAAGATTTTAGTGAGATATTTGTTAAGTGCTTAGCACATAGTAAACAATAAATAAGTATGAGATTTGTGCCTATTCTAATATTTCCCATTTCTGCCTTCTAGTTATAAGGGTGTGTGTGTGTGTGTGTTGTGTGTGTGTTTGTGTGTGTGTGTGTGTGTGTGAGACATGGTCTCACTCTGTCACCCAGGCTGGAGCACACTGACATGGACAGGGCTCCCTGCAGCCTCAACTTCCTGGCCTCAAGTGATCCTCCCACCTAAGCTGCCCAAGTAGCTAGGAATAAGGGTGCACACCACCATGCCAGGCTAATTTTTTTTTTTTTTTTTTTTTGTAAAGACAGGGTCTCACTATTATAGCCCAGGCTGGTCTCAAACTCCTGAGATCAAGAGATCTTGCCTCAGCCTCCCAATGTGTTGGGGATTATAGGCATGAGCCACCACGCCCAGCCTAGTTACAGTTTTTGTTTTTGTTTCTGTTTTAAGACAGAGTCTTGCTCTGTCGCCCAGGCTGGAGTGCAATGGCACAATCTTGGCTCACTGCAACCTCCGCCTCCAGAGTTCAAGCCATTCTCCTGCCTCAGTCTCCCAAGTAGCTGGGATTACAGGCATGCGCCACCACGCCCAGCTAATCTTTGTATTTTTAGTAGAGATGGGGTTTCACCATGTTGCCAGGCTGGTCTCAAACTCCTGACCTCATGATCCACCCGCCTCAGCCTCCCAAAGTGTTGGGATTACAGGCGTGAGCCACCGCGCCCAGCCTACAGCTTTTAAACTGTTCCTGGAGACCTAGAACTCTGCTTCAATCAAAACTGAGTGGGCCGGGTGTGGTGGCTCACGCCTGTAATCCCAGCACTTTGGGAGGCTGAGGTGGGTGGATCACCTGAGGTCAGGAGTTCGAGACTAGCCTGGCCAACATGATGAAACCCTGTCTCTACTAAAAAATACAAAAATTAGCTAGGCGTGGCGGCTCATGCCTGTAATCCCAGCTACTGGGGAGGCTGAGGCAGGAGAATCGCTTCAACCCAGGAGGCAGAGGTTGCAGTAAGCCAAGGTTGCACCATTGCACTCCAGCCTGGGTGACAAGAGCGAAGCTCCGTCTCAAAAACAAAAACAACAACAAAAAAAAACTGCGTGGGTTTCCCTTCTCTCATATACTGAAGTTCAACATTAAAAAAATTTTTTGAAGTGGTTTCTTCTGTTAAAGAATGCATGAAATCCACTATACCATGGACACAATCTGCTCCAATTAGCTATGCCTACTCTTTGTCAACTGCAATTACCGTGTATACATCAGTATCTCCTGTCTTTGGTAAAACCTATTCCACTCTCCTCACGACTTCTTTCTGAAGTCATCCCTAGTCACTCTTCTTTTAAACCCTT